>NC_056734.1:467310442-467337942 GCF_019279795.1 Protopterus annectens | reverse complement strand
GAAAGCATGGATAGTGAGACTGGGGGGATTGTTTCCACCTGCTTTGAATGATCACTTGTGAGTTCAACGTAATAATCATGTTCATTGTTTTGTGGTTTGCATATAATGTGGTTCACTGCAGTTAATAATATACATTGGGAAAGGCCTGATAGCTTAAACTGGTCTGTTGACAGTGGTTTGACTTAATAAAGTCTTTATGAATCCATTCCAGTGGGTGCTGGCGATCCTTTTGTGGATTACTTTGACTTTTGTGTCTTTGCACCTGCCGTCCATGTAGAATTTCCATTGCTGATTAGCCAACCATTTCACCTGTAGTTAACCAACTGTAAAAAAAGATCATGTAAATCACAAAGCCAGTGATTTTGCAGGAACAAGTCCCTCACTCCATTTCTGTAAATACTCTAACTCTGAGACTGCATAGCAGTAGGGATAAACAGAAACTTTTTTAAAGCTACTACATGGAGATCTTACTGTTACAAATACACACTTCCATGAAACAGTTATCCACTGAGGCAGATCACTCAATTACTTCTTCAGTGAAAACAATAACTCAGCTTCAGTGATCTCATATATGATAACACAACCACTGGCACAAACATACATACATATATATATATATATATATATATATATATATATATATATATGTATATATATCTATATCTATATATACATACATAAACACACACACACACACACACACACACACACATATATATATATATATATATATATATATATATATATACATATACATATTAAATATTACTTTATATTCACAGACATCTGTGAGTTAGCACTGTAATTGTGATTTACATGTGCAAAAAAAAATGCCACTGTTCAATAAGAAACACTCAGAATAACAGGAACTATCTGTAATAAGTCAATAATATAAGACATAATTCAAATATAAATATATTTTCTCCTTTGTATACGCACATTTTTCAAGTGATGTGTCTTCATATTCTGAGGAAGACTTTAAAATAAATCCTCCTGCATGTAGTCATATGGAGAAAAGAGATACTGTTAGCTCATAAAAGAGTGTGTATGTTGTATGATACTGTGAGCACATAACAGAATGTGTATGTTGTATGATACTGTGAGCACATAACAGAATATGTATGTTGTATGACATTGTGAGCACATAACAGAATGTGCATGTTGTATGATACTTTGAGCAAATAACAGAATATGTATGTCGTATAATACTGTGAGCACATAGAATGTATATATCGGATGATATTGTGAGCACATAACAGAATGTGTATATTGTATGATATTGTGACCACATAGAGTATATCTGTTGCATGATATTTTGAGCACATAACAGAGTGTGTCTGTTGTATGATACTGTGAGCACATAACATAATGTGTATGTTGTATGATACTGTAAGCATTGTATGATACTGTGAGCACATAACAGAATGTGTATGTTGTATGATACTGTGAGCACATAGAATGTAATTGTATGATACTGTGAGCACATAACAGACTGTGTATGTTGTATGATACTGTGAGCAAATAACAGAATGTGTATATTGCATGATACTGTGAGCACATAACAGAATGTGTATGTTGTATGATGCTGTGAGCACATAACAGAATGTGTATGTTGTATGATACTGTGAGCACATAGAATGTGTATGTCGTATGATACTGTGAGCACATAGAATGTGTATGTTGTATGATATTGTGAGCACATAACAGAATGTGTATGTTGTATGATATTGCGGAACATACACAAATCCAAAGTTCCAAACAATCCAAAAGACACACACCAAACACCAGGAAAAAGATCGGTATAACTTTTTACTGATGCATTCCGGTACCACGGCTTTCACCTTCAAAGGAATAACAATTTACATCAAACAGCTGCTTATATGCTCATACATCATCAATTTTAAAATTGCTTTCGACCAATAATCTTTATACATCCATTAAAACAGTATCAAAACACTTAAAGTGCCCCTTCCATATTACCTGTATAAACATATAAACCATGCATAAAAAAACACATGTTCCTCAATGAATTAAACAAATACAAAATTGTTACACTTCATTGTATATGTGCTCTGATTTTATGAATGCCCCAATGTCTCCAACACCCTATATGACCATGTGCGAAAAGAAATTCCATTGACCGACCATAAAGAACAGGAGAAAGAAACATAACGTTATATTATGCATTCATAAATGATTTCTGTGTGGCTCAACATGATTGATATTGTTAGTATTTGTAATATTTAACTGCTTTGATACCATGTTGTTCACTGGCAAACAGAATGTTATGTCAGAACATAATTTTGTCCTAAAGGAACTATGAGTTCAAATTCAATTCGAAATTCACTCCCCTGAGACAAAGTGCTCTATAATTTATAATACATTTAGTCTCCAGCTGAAGTAACCTGTCTAACAAAATATCCCCACTGTTTAATCTTGGATTGGCTAGCACACTAAAAAAGAAAGACTCTTTGGAACCCCCATGTTTTTGTATAAAATGATCTGCCATGGGACTCTCCACTCTGTGTCTCCTGATGTCCCCCAAATGTTCCATCATTCTCCTCTTTACAGATCTTTTGGTCTGCCCAATGTACCATTTGGTGGGTGTACAACTACATCCAATTATGTACACAACTCCCTTTGAGTCACAATTATATAGGTCCATAGCACTGTATGTTTTCCCATTAATATTCTCCCCATCCAATTTCCTGATGTTCCTACAAACCAAACTGGGTAAAAAATAACTAACCGACAAGAAAATCCAAAACAAAGGTCCCAACAGAATTGCAAAGTATGAAATAAACTGTTTTAATAAAACAAACTCCTTACAAACTTAAATAAAAAAAAATCACATGATCAATGGTCAGCTGATCTGTTAAAATATCATGAATATTAAGCAGTCAGGTCATTAGTAAAAAGCCGCAACATATTGCCATGCTGCAACAAACCATATCCACTTATTATCTCCATCACCAGCGTAAAAATAACATTTTAAAACACAACAAATATTGTACATGTAAAAATAATGCGGCAAAGGTGAAAATAAAAATCTACATGCCTTGTGTTCATATTATGCTGCTATTCATATAAAACAACTTCAAAAATGTTTTTATGTACAATGAAAGTAGGATCATTCACTATATAACCCTCTCAAGTGTTTGGACCAGTCAGAATGCAGTAGAACAACCATCGATACTTCTATTGCCTAACTTTATAACTTTTAACTTTTATAACTTATCATTATGTTATAAGATACTGCTCCTACCGACTCTTAAACTGACAGCCGACTGTTAAGGTCAATACTTTCAAATGTTTACATATGGATTGTTGTCTAAGACCTGTTTTATACTATATGTATCTATTCCCCTATCAACTGTTATTATGCTCTTCAATAATAACAAATGGTCTACTTATTCTATCTAACTAAACTTTTAAGTTTTAAAAGACAAGCAATGTTACATGACTCATTCAGACCTGGTGTTGAAAAAACATTAAGTCTGATCTGCCAAGCTAATTCACATTCCTCCAGTAACCAATTAACTGGACCACCCCTAATATCTATCCTAACTTGGTCTATTGCTTTAAACACAAAAGCATGATTTTCATTTGCCGTGAGGTATGTCTTGCTAAGGGACTCTCTAATTTGTTTCTCTCTATGACATAGGTGTGTTCGTAGACTCTATCTCGGAGTCTACGATCGGTTTTTCCAACGTAAAATGCGGAGCACATTTTACACCTCACCAAGTAAACCACAAATTTGGAATTACAGTGAAATTTTTCTCTCAATATATATTTTCTTTTATTTATGTGGAATGTCTCTCCTATCTCCATATGTTTACACATCTTGCAACACCCACATATGGTCATTCCTACAGTTTTAGAGAAGGAAAAATTCTTATTCCTTTCTACCAGTCTTTTAAGGTTAGCTCCTTTTCTAATAACTACATTGGGTAACTGGGCATAATTAATAACCAAAAACTTATCTAATGTAATAAATTCCCAATTTTTATAAATAATAGATTGAATCATCTCACTGTTATTATTAAATGTAGTAATAAAACTCTTTCTGAAATCTTTGTTGGATCCAATCATATGGGAATGTTCAAGGAGAAAAGAATCATCACTGGTAGGTTCTCTTATATTGCAGTTATGGCTAGTATTATCTGGTGCAAAACCTTTATTCAATAGTGGTTCTATCTGCCCTATCTGTCATTTATAAGTCACTTCCATAATTAAGGACTGAATCAAATCTTCAGGATACCCTTGTTGCTGGAACATATTATTTAAACATGTACAATACTTGTTGTGTTTTAAAATGTTATTTTTACGCTGGCGATGGAGATAATAAGTGGATATGGTTTGTTGCAGCATGACAATATGTTGCAGCTTTTTACTAATGACCTGACTGCTTAATATTCATGATATTTTAACAGATCAGCTGATCACTGATCATGTGATTTTTTTATTTAAATTTGTAAGGAGTTTGTTTTATTAAAACAGTTTGTTCCTACAAACCATACATCTACCACAGGGAAAACTGCCCTTCCTATGGAAGGCACTACTCATTTTCCTCGTCCATAATAATTCCTTTAAATTTTTAAACCTTCCATATGAGAAGGTAACCCTGTGTGGAAAACTGTCCCCATATTTTTCATCACTAAGGACAATGGGCCAATACCGATTTATCAATTGTTTCAAAATGTCCGAGAATGGAGAAAATTTGTTTACAAAAAATAGGGGTTCATGCGTTTCCACACTAATCAACTCTTTTTCCCTATACATGGGCCTATACATGGGGGTTCCACTCTCTCTGAATCCTATCTCATGTGCTAGACCTAACTTTTTTAACTCTATTTTCTGCTGACTTCAAAATGCTGTTTTTATATCCCCTACTGAGAAGTCTATCTCTCACTACTCTAAATTCATTAGATAAATCCTTCTTGCCAGATGTGTTATTCGCTATCTGTAAAAATTCACCATAGGGTAGAGAATCCAAAAGATGGGGGCCATGCATGCTATCGGCAGTTAAAAAAATTATTAACTGCAGTGTCTTTTAGATAAGGTCTAAACGCTATTAGAAATTTGTCATCGACATAAAATTCCAAATCCAGGTATTGGATGGATGTCCTACTTGTTTTAAATGTAAACCCAAGGCCATATTCATTCCTTTCTAACCCTTGTATAAACCCTTCAAACTCCTCCAGTCCCCCCTTGCAAACAAAGATTAAATCATCTATATATATTTAAAAAAATATTACTCTATTCTTATAAAACGCTGTGTTGAAGATTTTAGTTTTCTCAAAAAAATACATGCATAGAATAGCATACACTGGGGTGAAAGCCACCCCCATTGCCGTTCCTTCCCTTGGCAAGTAATAAATAGTATTAAACTTGAAGCAATTGTGTGTTAATGAGAACTCCAACAGGCAAATTAAGTAATCTGTTCGAGGACACTCCCCTAATGTCTTCTCAATAGCTTCCAGGCCCCACATATGTCTTATGTTTGTGTATAGTGATTTCATGTCCACACTTGCCCAATAGTAGTCCGAAGACCACTCAAGGCCACCTAACATGTTAAACAGCATAGTTCCATTCTTAATGTGGGAACTAACCCTACTTAAATGACCCTTCAAATGAAAACCCAAAAAAATAGCCCGACATTTTGTAGGAAGGCCCCCTTTCTCGACACTATTGGTCTTCCTGGAGGATTACTTATACACTTATGTATCTTGGGAATAACTTTAAACAATTCATCTCTTGGACGTTTGATGTACAATTTTAGAACATTAGCTGCATTCAAAAAACCCAGTCTCTCTCCTCTTTCTAATATTTCCAATATCATTTCATTAAATTCCCTCACTGGATTCTTATCCAGCCTAATATACACTGACTGGTCCTCTAATAATGTAAGAGCCATATTATTGTACTGTGTGTTATGCATAATCACCCAGTTGCCTCCCTTGTCCACCTGCATGAAAATGTATTCACCATTATGTTCCCTCAAGCATTGTAGTACCCCCCATTGATCTTTTGATAAATTATAGGGCCCAACATGTTTTTTAAAATTATCATATTCCACCTCTGCTTGTTTACATGACACATTTTCAAACATAATTATGTTGACCGATAACTTGGGTGTCATAAAAGCACTACAATAAGGTGCAGAAGGTAAAACTATTTTCCCATAGCCAATGAAAAATTCACTGACTTCATTCTCACTGGGCGGGGATCTTTCTACCTCTTCATAATCATAAATAGAAACGTTTAACAATGGATCGTCCTCACACAGGACATTGGCCTCATCCATAACATGCTTCCCTACATTTTCATCCACCTCACTCATAACAGCATGTTCAACATTACATTTACTAGTTATACCTTGCTTGTTTTCAAAAAATACCTTTAGATGCAACTTACGGCAAAATCTAGAGATGTCCATGAACACATCCGATAAGCTTGGAAAACAAGTAGAGATAAATTTGGCACCTTTGTCCAAAAGAATTATGGTCCAAATTAAGATCCAACAGGTTTATTATTTTCAAATTGTCATTCTGTCCCTCTATAATACCACATAACAGAGTATATCTGTTGCATGATACTGTCAGCACATAGAGTGTGTCTGTTGTATCATACTGTGAGCACATAACAGAATGTGTATGTTGTATGATACTGTGAGTGTTGTATGATGCAGTGAGCACATAACAGAATGTGTATGTTGTATGATACTGTGAGCACATAGAATGTGTATGTTGTATGATACTGTGAGTACATAACAGAATGTGTATGTTGTATGATACTGTGAGCACGTAACAGAATGTGTATGTTGTATGATACTGTGAGCATATAACAGAATGTGTATGTTGTATGATACTGTGAGCACATAAAATGTGTATGTTGTATGATACTGTGAGCATATAGAATGTAACTGTATGATACTGTGAGCACATAACAGAATGTGCATGTTGTATGATACTGTGAGCACATAATGTGCATTTTGTATGATACTGGGATCACATAACAGAATGTGTATGTTGTATGATACTGTGAGCACATAACAGAATGTATATGTTGCATGATACTGTAAGCACATAACAGTATGTGCATTTTGTATGATACTGGGAGCACATAACAGAATGTGTATGTTGTATGATACTGTGAGCACATAGAATGTGTATGCTGCATGATACTGTGAGCACATAACAGAATGTGTGTGTTATATGATACTGTGAACACATAACAGAATGTGCAGTTTGTATGATACTTTGAGCATATAACAGGATGTGCATGTTGTATGACAAAAACAATATGCAAAGATATTCTATATTTTCAAGAGTTATAAGCTTCATCGAAAATACATGGTGTTGATGACTTTTTTTTTACTTTGTGTCTATGAGAAGAAAAAAGAAAAAAAAAGAAATCAAATGTTGAGAAGTGAGAACTGTATTATATAGATGATTATACAGAAAAAGTGAAATCCAGAATGTTTATGGCAGTTGAAACAATTATTCTCAGCAGTGCTACAAATCCTGTAAAAATGGGAAAATTGCATCATTAAAATGAAATACTGATACTAAATAACAGAAAAGACTATTGGCTTACCAGTAAATCCAGTATCACATAAGCAGCTATAGTTTCCATCTGTATCAAAACATGTAGAATTCAGCGGGCAATAATATTTTCCTTCAGTGCATTCATTAATATTTTCACATGTTCTTCCATCAGCTTTTATCCTATATCCACTTTTGCAGTCACATATGAAACTTCCATTGGTGTCTCTGCAGCTCCCTAAATTTGCATCACATGGGCCTGGAGATTGATTGCATTCATTGACATTGATGCAAATTGTCTTGTTTAGGGAGTCCTGCTGGTAACTATAAAGAAATTAGATTAGCATCAAGTTTTATAAATAGCCATCAAGCAGAATAACATTACACTTTTTCTCTGCTTATCAAGAAAATAGTTTATTAGCCAGATAATGAAAAAAAAGAGTAGTTTCTAAGTACAAGGCCTGAAGGTTTAGGAGTTTTGGTATCAGACAAAAGACTACTCATTTCTTATGTTGTACAAAAACATATTTACTGCATTTCTTCCCTCAGCTGTGTTTACTTGTGTAGCCACTGACAGGTGTGATGGGCAATGTTTAAAGTATGCATTTGGCCTGGCTATACTAATTTATTATTTTTATTTTTTTGTTAACCAGGTTAGCTCAATTAGGCTAGTGGCTTCTTTACTGAGTCACCAGAGGTGGTATTTAGATTAAGAGGGGAAATTTGGCTAGGGCATAGGGGAACTTTCCCAACTCTTTTTGGAAGATACTGTGGGAACTTTTACATCCACCAGAGCAACCACCAACTCAAGCAAATGGGATATTGGTTTACCATCTCATCCAAAGTATGACAAACTCAGGAGTGCAATACCCCTCATGCTGTACTGTATTGTCAGCAATCAACCTACCTGGTGTGAGAATAGAATCCACAGCCTTCAACAACAAAGACAAATCTGCTACCTGCTGCAACACTGAATCTAAACAATTTGTGCTTATCTCATTGAACATGCATTAGCAGTCAAAAAAAGTTATGTACTCACCATAATGTTCCATGTTTGCTGTCCAGCTCGCCCTTCATTTTTACTGGATGGGGTTCGGAGCTGATCCTCGACTCCGACTCAGCTGAATACACTAGCTCAAAGTCTCTAGCTTGGCTCGTGACAGAGTAGGTATCCCATCATGCAGTGGTGCAATCTCCAGATCTAGTTTGCTGCTAACTATAACAAAGACTAAAATAACCATATGACATCAGGTCAAGGAAACCACAGACAGTCAAAGGAGCTCATTTATGAGAGGAAACAACTGTCCACCAGGTCCTCTAGGAGTCCTTGGATGGGGAAAGGTGGGTGGGTCATAAGAATGAAGGGCAAGATGGACAACAAACATGGAACGTTATGGTGAGTACATAACTTCTTTATGTTATATTGTCCTATCTCGCCTTCATTCTTACTAGATGGGACAGCATCCCTGGCACCTTTTCCTTGGGTGGCTCATGGGAGTACACCTTTGAGCACAGTGGAACCAAATAAAGGCCTGTCCCTGGACACCAAATCAACTTTATAATGAGTAATAAATGTATGAGGATTTGCCCACATAGCAGCAGCACCAATACTGTCCATTGACATTCTGGCCTGGAAAGCAGAGGATGTTGCCAATGCTCTGGTTGAGTGACCTCTAATTTTGAATGGCAAATTTCTATTATTGGAGGTGTATATAACGGTGATACAATTTAAAAGCCAATTTGAAAGTGTGACTTTTGAAACTGGCATGCCCCTTTTTGCTTCAAAGAAAGAAATGAACAATTGGTCTGATTTTCTGAAATCTTTAGTTCTATGAAGATAGAATCTGAGTTATCTATGCACATCCAATTGGTGGAGTTTATACTCTGCCTTTTTGCTATGATTGGGGAAAAAAGACTGAAAGCTCAGTAGATAGGTTTAGATTTGATTGAGAACAAACCTTAGGTACAAATGATGGATTAGTTCTTAGCGATACCCTATCCTTATGGAAAATCAAATATAGTGGTTAGATTGATAGTGCTTGCAACTCTGAGACTTTTCTTGCAGATGTTACCACTACTAAAAGTATAGTCTTCCAAGAAAGAAATCTGAGGTCACAATATGAGGAGGGCTCAAATGGCAGCAATGTTAAATGAGAAAGTGGTTCTTTTAAAGGAGGTCTCAATAAAGAAGTGCCTTTTAAGAATGCCTTACACAATCTGTGTGACATTAGGTTAGGAGAAAATTCACCAATGTGGAAATTTGAGATTGCCATCAGTTGGACTCTAATTGTAGCTGCAGATGAGTCTTGTTCGAATAGCTCAGTAAGAAATTCTTAAATCAAGTGAATTGGAACAGAGAAGTGGTCAATGCTTCTGTTTTTTGCCCAGTAGGAAAACCTCTTCTATTTACTAGCATATAACTTCCAGGTAGAAGCCTTGTGAGAGGATACTAAACTGTGTTTTACTGCTGGTGTGACGTCTTGAAGCCTGACTAAGTTTGGAAGTGGAGCAGCCATGCTGTCAAATTGAGGGTATGGAGAACAGGATGAAGTGTTCCTGACGTATGGGTCAGAAGATCTGGAACTGGATCCAGAACCCACGGCTTCTCCTGCAGATGAGGCTAGAGGAAGGGGAACCAAATCTGATGAGGCCAATATGGGCCAATGAGAATCAGCCTGTTTCCCAAGGATTTTGCTTTCTGGATGACTTTGGGTATGAGGGGAAATGGAGGAAAGGCATAAAGAAGTCCCAAGGGCCAATCGTGAACAAGAGAGTCTTTTGGTGTCTCTCCCAGAGGGGGTATTAGGGCAAAGTAGCTGCTGCATTTGGTATTCATAGGAGTGGCAAAAAGATCGCAGCAAGGCTAGCCCCATTTCTGGAAAATCTCTTCCGCTATGCTCTGGTTTAGAGACCACTCATGAGGCATTAATATTGCCCTGCTGAGCTTGTCCACTATCACGGTGGATTTCCCCGAGTAAGGCATTACTAACAGAAAGTGTTGGGAAGATATTGCCCATTGCCAAACTCTCAGAGCCTCTCGACAAAGTGGGTATGATCTGGTTCCTCGTTGTTTGTTTATGTACCATACTACTGACATATTGTCTGAATGGATTGCAATCATCCCTAGTAGAAGAGAGTCGTGGAGTGCCTGCAACGCCAGAAGCACTGCTCTCAACTCTAGAACACTGATGTGCAAATGGGCCTCGTGGTCTTGCCATATGCCTTGGACTGTCTTTCCCAGATAATGCCCCCCCCCACCCTACCTGGGAAGCATCTGTGGTCACTGTAGCAATAGGTTGTTGTGGAATAAAGGGTCTCCCGATGGCCACATGATTGGACTGAGTCCACCACCATAGATCCCTCTTGCATGACTCTATTATTCTGATCAGATGGGACATAGAAGTTCTTGTAGCAACCACTGAGAAAACAGGAGCCATTGAAGGATTCTCATATGCTTCCTGGTGAGAGGAACTAGAGTTATGGTTGAAGCCATGGTTCCTAGAAGTTTCAGAACTACCTTTGACTTTACCTTGTTCTTGGGAAGAAGGTGGATTATTTGCTGGCTGAGGGCAGAAATTCTGCCAGGTGGAAGATGTGCCATCATAGAAATGATGTCTAGATCTGCACCTATGAAGGTAATATGTTGACAGAGTAACAAGGCAGATTTTTGCAAATTGACTGTTATGCCTAGCTGAGCACACATTTCCAGTGTCACATCCCTTGTTTTTTGAAGTAGATGCTTGGTGGTGGCAGTTAAGAGCCAGTCGTCCAGATACGGAAACACTTGGAATCCAAGACATCTCAAGTGAGCCGTTACTACTGCCATGCATTTGGTGAACACTCTGGGGACTGTAGTGAGACCAAAGGGCAGAGCTGGGAACTGATAATGACTGGTTCCCAGCCGAAAGCATAAATGGTTCCTTGATGCTCTGTGCATTTTTATGTGGTAGTACGCATCTTGGAGGTCTATTGAGCACATCCAATCATCTTTCCCTAAGAAGGAAAGTATTGACTGCAATGTCACCATTCGGAACTTGGACTTTTTGACAGATTCATTCAGTTTGCCATTCCCCTGTTCCTGTTGGCACTAAAAATAATCCTATTTGGTCGGTGGGGACTTTTTGGATAACTCTTTTGTCCAGCAACTTTTGAATTTCTATAGTTGCTTGCTCCCTTAGATTGAGTAGAACATCTGGGATTGTTCTGATGTGTGGGAGAGGATGGCAAAAGGGAATGGAATAGCCAATAGATAGTATGCTTTGTATCCACTTGTCTTTTGTGATATTTTGCCAGGTTTCTGGGTACAAAGATAAACGTCCCCCGACTGCCTCCAGAGTAGAGCAGGTAGGCCTCCTTTCAGGAGCACTAGTTGGGACATCCATGAAGGGAATCATGGTCACCCTGGTTTTATGGACCCCCTCTGCCTCTAGGATGATGTCTGCCATTGTTGCCTCCCCCTCCCTCCCTGGGGAAGGATTCACCTCATGTGTCTTGGAAAGCTCCCTGGTATCTTTTGAACCACATTTTCCCACTCTTCTGACCTTTAGGGTAAGATCTTGAAGGTACTGAAAAACGTACTCCAACAGCAGAAAGAGTTTTCCCTTCCTGCTCACATCTGATGAGTGTGTCTTTAACTTTAGGTCCAAAAAGTGAAGAACCATCAAAAGGGGCATTGGTAAAGGTAGACTTAAAAGGTTCCACAAAGTTACATAAGTGGATCCAGGAGTGTCTCCTCAGGGAAACTCTTGAACCCACAGAAAAACTGCACCAGTAATATCCACAAAAACACTGTAAAAACACTGGTCCAACTGGCTGAGGCAAAATTCACAGGCAAAATTCACAGATAACAGTGAATACTAGAGAAAAATACAAAAAAATTAGCGTTCTCTTTATTTCAACGCTTTCGTCTCTTGGACTTTTTCAGAATAATTGAATCAACCATAGTTAAAAAAACACTTTTTATATAACCCTAACAATAAAACCATTAACCAATTAAACAATTATATAATTAAAATGTTGCTTCATTTATTCAAGCACAACCTTCTATCCTTTAAAAAACATTTGATGTTGATATTCTCATTTAACCCTGATTTTTGTCAGCTTTTAATTTAATTTGCCAATGTGTCTCCCTCTGTTCAACCATGTTTTTAAAATCTCCACCTTTTAAATCAGGGTAAACTTGTTCTAAAATAGAAAACAAAAACTTCTTATAGTTACCACACTCAACAGAGTGGTTATACAGAGCATTGTTCTTGTCTGCTTTTTTAATAACATACTGATGCTCTCTAATCCTTTCATATAATGCTCTAGTTGTCATCCCTATATAAAAAGCAGAGCAGCCACTGCAAAGGCTAATATAAACCACCCCTTCAGTTTTACATGTAAAATGTCCTGGGACTTCTAAGTTTCTTGAGTGACCACTAACCAAGACAAATGGCCCCTCATAAATAAACCGGCACCATCTACATGTGCCACATTTAAACAATACTTTAGTTTTTATTAGTAAGCATATTAATGGGAGGGTACTTCGCATTGTCATGTTGCAATAAGGATTTAAGATTATGTCGATTTTTAAACACAAAATGAGGAGTACTACCTGTAGTTTTAAATAATTCTCTATTCCCTTCTAAAATTTTCCAATTTTTCTAAATTATGTTTTTTATTAAAGGACTATCTGTTGCTGCGGTAGCACTGTCGCCTCACAGTAAGATGCTGTCCAGTTCGATTCTCAGCTAGAGCATCTTCTGCATGGAGACGTGCATGAATGGGCGTACCTTCATTGAAGGCTGTGCGTCAGGCCTGGCAAGCCGGTATATAAAAATCAACTGCCAATCATTAGTGGACCGGAGTTCCGCTGTGGCGACCCCTAACTAGGAAAAGCCGAAAGACACAATTAAAGGACTATCTACTGTCATATCCAGGTTATAGGAAAGTTTCTACTTCCTACAGCCTGAATGATTTGTTCTATTGGATTTTTGTTAACCCCATGTATAAGTATTGGGGGAATATAGTTCTTGTCTTTTTAGACTAATGTCCTAGGCAGAAATGAAAGGTTAATATTGGCAGCCCAAGATAGTGGGCTATGTATACGCTGGTTTACAAAGTCCATTGAAAATGTGGGAGAAACAGACAAATGTAGGTTTTGTAAAACCGAATTGGAAACAGTTACACACCTTGTTGCTGGTTGCGACGCAGTAATAGTAGAAGGACTGTATACTGAAAGCCATAATAATGTGGTGAGACTGTTGCACTGGGGATTGTGCAAACATTATGGTATTGAAGTGGCTTAAAAACACTGGAAACAAGAGCCACAAAGCAACATAGAAAACTATGAAGTTTATATCACATGGGATCACCCATTACCAACATCTCAAAAGACAGATGCTAGAAAACCGGCTTTAGTGGTCCAAGAAACGAAGACAAAAGTAGCATTGATTATTGAAATTGCTACACCCAGTGACTACAGTGTCTTGCATACAGAGGTGCAAAAAGTCATAAAATACCAGGCTCTGCAGACAGAAACAAGAGCAATGTGGAAGAAAGATACAATACCCAGACAGCTCTAATAGTAGAAGGAGCAATGGGTCTTATAAAAAAGAATTTACATTCACATTTAGATATATTACCAATCCATGTAACCCCATACAAATTGCAGAAGGAGTCATTACTGGGCACATTGCGGGTGCTGCGAAGAGCACTTTTGACTGACATCAAAGAGTGAAACAATACCAATTTCATGAACTTTAATCATACTTTGACTTAGGAATGGGGTCCATTCCTGTCATGGTTGTGATGCCCGTGCCCTGGCCCAGCAATCAAGGAGCCTCAATCTTCACCACTACCGCCAGTGAGGGACATCTCATATAGGAGGAAAGGATAACAAATACACACAGTAAAGTACAATTTCCCTTAAGTTCACACACAGATCACAGTCAGTCCACGGCTGGTTGCTCCCTTGCTCTCCAGGTCCCCAATAAAACTCCCTACTGGCACAGCTATAGGGTCCAGATCTCAGCCTAGTGGGCAAAATAAAACCTCCAGCACCCTCTCTGTCCAACCAGTGCTTTGTGTCCCTGCCCAAGCAGCTGACACACACACACACACACACACACACACACACACACACACACACACACACACACACACACACTTTGAGAAGAGTTTCTATAACCACACAGACACTCTTGGGGAAGGTTCTCCAGCTGTGCCCCCTTTTCCCAGACTATATGGTTTTACCCTGCCACCACCTACTAATATTTATCAGCTACTCAAACACCCTTAAAAGGGTGTCCAATTATTACTGTGCAATATTATTATCCAACTGGTAGTATCGCCCATAGTTATAGCTAGGGTTCCTATTACCTTATCGAAGTTCTGAAACTTTGAACACCATAAAGTGGAACCCTTATGTTTGAAGTGTCAGAATTTCAATAATTGTAAAAAAAAAATAAAAACAAAAGACAAAAAATAAAGTATTGCAAGCAGGGGAGCAAGCCCTCCTGCACCCCCCATATGGGGGGCTGCGCTAGCCACACCCTCCAGCTCTTTAAATATACCAACTCTGAGATTACACTACAGTGCGGCAAAGGAAAATCTTTGTGTAACTGCACAAGCATATGGTACTGCCTCATCCAAATCCTTCTCTTTCAGGACATCTGCAGGATGATAGTTCAGTACCCCTGTTGTCTCAAGACAACCTACTATTGGCATTTTGTCTTTCCCACTTACTGGCTCCCTCACTTTTTGCTCCCCACCTTGCCTCCATGGACATATGTATGCCACATGGCCCCACTGGTTGCATTCAAAACATTTAACCCTAACTCCTGGATGTGTACCTGGAATAGTGGCTTCCCCTGCTAATGGCAGATTCTGTTGGGGCAGTCTGGGCTGCCCATCATGGGTTCCTTTAAACTGCAGGTCCCTTTCCTGTGCAGGGCTGACCTGCTTGCCAGGTATAGGTCTCCTTTCTTCCCAAACTCATCTGAAGTAGCACATTGTCTATCAGCTAACCAGATCCTCATGTCCTCAGGCAAAGTGTTAAGGGCTTGTTCTCTCACCAAAAGGTCTGCCAGCCCTTCAAAAGTGTTGACCTGACATCCACTCACCCACCTATGGGAATAAGTGCTCAGTTCAGCAATATATTCGCACACACTTTCATCTGCCTTGCGTCTATGCTCATGAAACTTTTTCCTATATGTTTCAGGTGTGCGCTTAAACAATTCTAACAAGTGATTTCTAACAGCAGTATAATCAAAACATGCAATGTCAGACATTTATGACAAAACAGTTACAGCTTTACCATGGAGTAAGGGGGGGGGGTCAGGAACCGTACCCACAGCCTTTGGTCAACACCATACTGTTTGCATACCCTCTCAAACATATGAATGAAACTGTCAAAATTATCCCTCTCTTTAAACTGCAGAAGAAATTTACTGACCTGTCGTGCTTCTGGGGTCCAGTTAATCCCTTCCCCATTACCTCCATGATGCTGGCGAAGAGTCAGCATCTCCTTCTCAAGCTGCCTCTGCCTCTCCTTTTCCTCAGCTTCCAGGTGTAGCAGTTTTTCATTCTCCTCAGCCTGTAAACATTGCAGTTTCCTCATTGTCCTCACTCTCGCCTGGCCTCCAACTCAAGTCTCTTTAGCTCCAGATGGATTTTTAAGTCCTCTGCAGAAAGGTTGAGCTGCCCATTCTCCGATGATATTATATCCCACCACTGTCACCAATCAATATGTGATGCCCATGCCCTGGCCCAGCAATCAGGGAGCCTCAATCCTCAACACTAACACCAGTGAGGGGCGTCTCATATAGGAGGAAAGGATAACAAATACACACAGTAAAGTGCAATTTCCCTTAAGAGCACAGAGGGAGCACAGTCAGTTTGGGACTGGTCCCTCCCTTTCTCTCCAGGTCCCCAATAAGACTCCCCACTGGCACAGCTATAGGGTCCAGATCTCAGCCTAGTGGGCAAGCTAAAACCTCCAGCACCCTCTCTGTCCAACCAGTGCTTCGTGTCCCTGCCCATGTAGCTGACACACACACACACACACACACACACACACACACACACACACACACACACACACACACACACACACACACACATATACACACTTTGAGAAGAGTTTATATAACCACAAAGACAATCCTGGGGAAGGCTGGCACAGGTTCTCCAGCTGTGCCCCCTTTTCCCAAACTATACAGTAGTACCCGGCAACCATCCACTAATATTTATCAGCTACTCAAAGGCACTTAAAAGGGTGTCCAATTATTACTGTGCAATATTATTATCCAATTGGTAGTATAGCCCACGGCTAATGCTATTGGAGTGGCTTTGTACAATTTTACCAAAATTGCAGGTACTCTAAAGAGCTTAAATTATCTCTACAAAAACAGCCACAGTTGAAACTGTTTGCAACAGTTAGGCATGTTTTAGGGTTTGTTTATTTTTTTATATTTGAATTCCTGAAACTTTGAACATCTGAGTTCGATGTTCTCAGGTTCGAAGTTTCAAGGATTCGACAATGTAATAGGAACCCCTAAAGCTATTGGAGTGGCTTTGTACAATTTTACCAAAGGCATGCAGGTACTCTAAAGAGCTTACATTATCTCTACAAAAACAGCCACAGTTGAAAAAGTTTAAAAATATTTAATAACAAATAGTCAAAACACAAGACAATATTTTTTACTACACAGTGCTAGTCAAGAGTTCAGAGATCATAGAGAAATACTTAAAATAATTCAGTAGTACAGTTCTGACATCACAGAAAAACATTTAGTCTAATCTTTCTAGTTTCTAGCTACTTCTAAGAGAAAACACGAATCTAAGATAAAGTTACATATAAAGCAAAACAGTGCTGAGTTGGTTGGTCAAGACAAAAATGCTTAATGCTCTCTGATTCTCTCTGTTTTTAAAATCACATTCCTGGTTCACATTACATCATTCTTCAAACTTCCCTGGGTTCCAAGGCTAACAGAAACTACATTTGCATTCTTAACATCTCCTTTTGTTATCTTGCAACTGGTCAGGAAGCAGAACAATAAAAATACATTTGCATGTTTAAAGCTATCAATTTAACTCTTGGTTAAAACAATAGAAAGAATGTCTTCATTTAGACATTTTGGCACTGTGTTTAGATCAAAGGGTCACAAAATGCTTTTACTTGGTCAGTAGAGTGCATGGTTGTTACATTTTTTCCAGTTTCACCTGTAATACTATTTTTACCATTTAAGACAACAAGCCTGTGGTTTACATTAATATTTACAGGTGACAGAATTATCTATAAAATTCTATCTAGCTAGGCTGGAAGCCTTCACAATTGTATTAGAAACCCAAAAGATTTGGAGAAATTAGAAAGAGACAGAAACCTCATGCACTTTCATATGTAACTGGATGAGTGCGTTATACTCGTTGCATAGCTAATGTGATTCCATAACACTGATACGACAATAGGAGGTACTGCCATCACAACTAGCTGAAATTTTGTAAATAATTATATAACATTTGTGAATATCAAACTGATTTATAAAAGATGCTTGTGTTACAAGTGTATCAGAACTGTATGTCATGTGTATATCAATCTGATTTGTACAGATAACCACAAACACAAGCACCTCGAACCCAGCAGGTAAAAACATATGGTTTATTGAAATTCAGTATAAAACCAGTAATAACGCTTCCAGTAATCACGTTTTCGACTCCAACTTCATCAGATAAATTTTCATATGTAACACACTCTTTATATATGAAACCAAATCAGTAAGTAATTAAGCCTTGTCCAATGAAATCAAATAACTAATTTCAAAGTAAAGCACTTATAACATTCATAATGATACGATTTCATTGGCACCAGTTTTGAAACTGAGATCAGCAAAGTTATAAATTAATTATATACATTTTGAAATTATTTTAATTTTGTGGTGGTAGGGAATGGTTTATGATATTTTACATTTTAACTGTGAAATGAAGTAATGTGACATCTTGGCCAGTAGAGGGGACTATAAACACACAGAAAATGGGACTCACAAAAAGTTTACTTAGTATTTTACTTAATTATACTTGTATATTTATATATAAAAGCTTTTATCAAAGATTTATTTATATTTATTGGTTCTTAGTTTTATAATATTTATTACACACATATACACAAGTGTTTTGATTATTAAAATATTTTTGATTACTATTCATTTATTATGAATTAGAGAATGTTATAAGTGCTTTACTTTGAAATTAGTTATTTGATTTCATTGGACAAGGCTTAATTACCTACTGATTTGGTTTCATATATAAAGAGTGTGTTACATATGAAAATTTATCTGATGAAGTTGGAGACGAAAACGTGATTACTGGAAGCGTTATTACTGGTTTTATACTGAATTTCAATAAACTGTGTGTTTTTACCTGCTGGGTTCGAGGTGCTTGTGTTTGTGGTTAACAGTGACTTTTGCACCTTCCATTTTTTTGTTTACTGATTTGTACAGATGTTTGTGCTGAAAAGGTATTTGCAAAGTGCTTGTGTTTGAAAGATATCCACAGCGTGCCCTACTGGAGAGAACAGAAATATATATGTACTATTGTAACTTCTCGCCCTCATTCTTCATTGGTTGGGTTTGGAACCGATCCTTTGTTCCAACTCGGCCTTATACAAAAGCTCGAGTTCTTCCACTGGCTCATGGCTGTATCCCTATCCCATCATGTCATAGAAAAGCTTCCCAGATCTTGTTTGATGATATACCAATAAGTAACAATAAAAGAAAAATCCAACAAATTATAGAGCAATGAAGAAGGTCAGAGAATGTTTTTTTCCAATAGTGACTGCTCTGTCCAACAGGAGCCTAAGGCTGGGAGAAGAAGGGTGGAATGCAAGAATGAAGGTGAGATGGACAACACACATGGAACGTTATGGTGAGTAAATAACTTCTTTACATGATGTTGTCCTTTCTCAGCTTCATTCTTCACTGGTTGGAGCAGCGTCCCTAGCACCATCTTTATTGGGTGGCTCACAGGAGAATATTCTTCTGAACACTGAAGCCAAAAGAGGCCCTGTTCCTGGAGGCAAACTCCACTTTGTAATGAGTGATAAAAGTATGAGGCCTTGCCCATGTTGCTGCAGCACAAATGTCAATTGATAGTCTAGCCTGAAAAGCAAAAGATGTTGCTATAGCTCTTGTAGAATGACCCTTGCCTTTATAGGCAAGATCTTTGAGATTTGTAGGTAAAAGTAATAAAATCTGACAGCCATTTCAAAAGAGTGACTTTTGACAAAGGAGCACCTTTCTTAGAGTCTGAAAATGATACAAATAATTGGTCAGATTTTCCGAAGTCTTTTGTCCTATTTAAGTAGAAACATAATTGTCTACGTACATCCAGTTGGTAAAACATATATTCTGCCTTGCTGCCAGAGCTGGGGGAAAAATGGTAGTTCTATGGATTGGTTCAAATTAGATTCTGAGCAAACTGTGGGTAGAAAGGACAGGTTAGTATGAAGGGATACTCTGTCTTTATGGAAAAGCATGTAGGGGGGCTTTATAGATAACACTTGTAGCTCTGAAACGTTTCTATCAGAAGTGATGGCTGTCAAGAGAATTGTATTCCATGTCAAAAACTTTGAATCACAGAATGATACAGGTTCAAAAGTGGGAAGAATCAAGCGGGATAAGACAAAGTTTAGGTCCCATGGTGCTGGAGGGGCTTTGATGGGTGGTCTTAATAAAATAGTGCCCTTAAGAAAAGCTTTGTATATTCTGTGAGACATCATATTTGGTCTTGATTCAGTTATGTGAAAATTAGATATGGCTGCTAACTGAACTCGAATAGTGGATACAGATACATCTCCATTAAAGAGCTTTGTCAAACATTTAAGAATGGAAGCTATAGGGGCAAAAAAGGGAACAATGTAGTTATTCAATGCCCAAGAAGAAAATCTTTTCCATTTGTTCATCTATAATTTCCTCATTGAAGTCTTATGAGATGAGATCAAGATATGTTTCACTGACAGGGAAAGCTTAGGGAGCCTGGCTATGTTTGGAATTGGGGCAGCCAAGCTGTCAGTTTGAAGGTTTGAAGAGAGGGATGGAGTATCCCTGACACATGAGTCAGAAGGTCTGGAACTGGGTCCAGGATCCACGGATACTCCAGGAGATGAGGCCAAAGGAAGGGGAACCACATTTGATGAGGCCACTATGGGGCAATGAGTATCAAGTTCCTTCTCAAGTGATTGGCTTTCTGAAGAACTTTGGGTATCAACGGAAAGGGAGGAAAAGTATAGAGGAGACCCGAGGGCCAATCGTGAACAAGTGCATCCCTTGGTGACTCCTGTGCAGGGGGGATTAGGGCAAAAAAGCTGCTACATTTGTCATTCATGGACGTGGCAAAAAGATTGCAGCAAGGCTGGCTCTATTTGCAGAAAATCATCTCCGCCACTTCTTGTTTTAGGGACCACTCGTGAGGCATCAGTATCGCTCTGCTGAGTTTGTCTGCTGTCAAGTTGGATTTCCCTGGGATGTGCACTGCTATCAGGAAGTGCTGGGAGGAGGTTGCCTACTGTCATACTCTCAGGGCCTCTCAGTTATGTACTAAACAACTGACATGTTGTCTGTCTGTATTGCAATAGTTCCCAATGGCAGAGAGTCCTGAAGTGCCTGCAATGCTAAAATCACTGCTCTCATCTCTAAGACATTGATGTGCAAATGGGCCTCATGATCCTGCCAAGTGCCTTCGACCATCTTTCCCAGGTAATGCCCCCCCCCCCCTTATCTGGGAAGCATCCTGGTTACTGTGGCTAATGGCTGTGGATGTACAAAGGGTCGACCTAGAGTCACATGAGTGGAGTGAAGCCACCAGCGAAGATCTTTTCCCCCTTTCCCCACAAGATTTTGTTATCAAAATCTGGTGGGACATGGGCAGTTCCTGAAAGGAAACAGTAGCCACTGCATAATCATTATGTGCAGGCGTGCTAATGGCACTAAGTTTATTGCTGCTGTCGTGGTCTCCAAGACTTTCAAAACTGTTCTTGCTTGCACTTTTTTCCTGGAAAGGTTTAAGACCTGATGTCATAGGACTTGCACTCTCTCTGGGGGAGGTTTTGCCATCATTATTGTAACTAGATCTGCTGCTATAAAAATGATACGTGGAGATGGCAACGAGGCAGATTTTTCATAATTCATTGTGATTCCTCAGTGACAGCAGAGCTGTAATGTGGTATCTCTTGCTTTTATTAGTAGATGCTTGGTGATGGAGGTTAAGCCAGTCTTCTAGATACGGAAACACTCGGAATCCTAGACGTCTCAAGTGACCCGTGACCACTGCCATACACTTGGTGAACACTCTGGGAGCTCTAGTGAGACCAAAGGTTAGTGCTCAAAACTGATTGTGACTGGTTCCCAGCCAAAAGTGCAGATGACTCCTGGATGGCCTGTCCATTTTTATGTGGTAGTACGCATTTTGGAGGTCTATAGAGCACATCCAATCGTCTTTTCCCAGAAAGGGAAATACTGACTGCAGTGTTACCATCCAAAATTTTCTTTTTCTTACTGATTTGTTTAATTTGCTGAGATCCAGTATGAGACTTCAGTCTTTCTATTTTCTTTGGAACTAAAAAGAACCTTGAGTAAGTCCCAGATCCAATTTGGTCTGCAGGGACTATTTGGATGACTCTTTTTTCCAGCAGCATTTGAATTTCTAGAGTTGCCTGCTCCCTATGACTGGGTGGAATGTCCAGAATGTTCTTTGTGTTTGGGACAGGGAAGGAAAAGGGTATGGAGTAGCCTCTGGATATGATGCTTTGTACCCACTTGACTTTTGTTATTTCTAGCCAGGATTCTGGGTACAAAGATAAGTGACCCCCGACTACCTCCAGAGATGGAGAAATGGGCCTCCTTTCAGGAGCGCTGAAAGGGCTTACCACAGAAAGCTTCCCTGTTGCCCTGATTTTGCAGACCCCCCTCTGCTGGCTGGTTGGCATCTTCCATTACTGCTTCCCCCTCGGCCCCTGGGGGAAGGATCATCATGTGTGTCCTGAAAAACTGTCTGGGATTTTTAGAAACACATTTTTCCTCCCTTTTGACCTTTTGGGTAAGGTATAGAATATAAGGAAAAATGGACTCCTATGGCAGAGAGTTTTCCCTTCTTGCTCACACCTGGTTAGCGTGTCTTTGACTTTTGGCCCGAACAAGGATGAGCCATCAAAAGGGGCAATAACAAAAGAAGATTTAAAGGGCTCCACAAAGTCAGACAAATGCATCCAGAAATGTCTCCTTAGGGAAATTCCTGAACCCGCTGCCCTGCTAATTCCCTTTGCTGCACAATAAATGAGCCTCAGAGAGGAGTTAACCACTGAGTTTAAGGTGGAGAGCTGAGAGGTAACCTTGTCTGATACTCCTGCAGCTACTGAACATTGAAGAGTATCTCCTGGATCTTTTAGGAGATCTCTCTGTAACCTAGTAAATTGAGTCAGATAAGTCAGCAATCTGAGAGCAAAGGTCACTGAAGAGAACATGTGCTTTTCATATCTGTCCATCGTATGAGGCTCCTTGTTCTGTGGATGGACAGATGAGGACATCTCTGAAATTTCCTTTTTGGTGGCTGCCGCCACTACCATAGCATCTACTGGAACACCCTTGGCAAGAAACTCCCTGTCTGAAGGTGCAGTAATAAACTTGTTTGGCCTCTGAGGAACAGGTTCTACTGAGTCTGTAGACTCCCACACCTTTTAAATTACTACTTGCATGAGCTTGTCGAAAGGTTAAGACACCCAAGTGGTGGAAAGGTGAGACCCAAAAGCCTTAAGGTATACAGACTCCTCCTCAGAAGGGTTGATGGGCTTCCAGCTGCCTCTCTGCTTAAGAATCTCCAGGATGTGTGCAAAGGAAGCATCCTCAGTGGTTGACCGTGGGGACCCATCTGACTCATCACAGTCTGTATCAGAAGTGCAAAGAAAATTGCGCTAGGTCCACAAAGATTACTTGTAAAACAAACAATAGACCTGCATTAGTGTCCTGAATTACATCAGTCCAAAAAAGAAACAAGCAACTAGTAAGGGGATTATGACTTTTTAAATTTCCTTTTAAGGCAATAAAATAACCAATGAAGATCATTTCCTAAAGAATCACTGGCAAAAAATGTCTACTCCTGCACATATGCTGACTGCAGCCATGACTCTGCTTGCTTTTATTAATTTGTGCTGTTCAGCCCACATCTGATGAAGTTTTACAAACGAAAACATAATTCAGGACGTTAATGCAGAGCTTTGTTTTTGTGCTTTGGTTGTGACATTAAAGGAAGATAATTTGACAGTCTGCGAGCTTTATTGTACACCTTCCCAGGTCTATTGTCTGTATCAGAAGTGACAGACTCCTCTGGGGAGTCTAAATGCTTCCTCTTTTAAAGTCTTTTCTGAGGGGCCTCTTCAGAAGGGTATTCTGGAGAGGTTTCAGAAGAGAGGGGTTCACCCAATGGAGCATCATGAGGCCTAGGGTCTCCACATGTCCCCCATTGCATCCACAGACATGTGGACTAGGGTCTACACATGTCTGTGGAGACATATGGAGACCCTAAGCCACATGTCTGTGGATGCAGTGGGGCCAAGACAGACACCAGTGCCTTTGGGGGAAGAATGTTAGGACTCAAGAGTGTATATGTCTGTCTAGACAGCACTCTCCTCATCATCTTGACAGCCCTTTGCCCCTGATCTGAGGAAACCTCCAGCTTCAAAGAGCCAGAAGGCATCCCTGGAGCCAAGGAGGTTAGCTCTGAGGCAGATGTAGGAGCCGAGCTCACCCGCACTGAGGCCCCGAGAGGCAAGTTTGGATCTGACAACTGTCCGATCCAACTCCCCTCCCTGGACCTGACTGTAGAGAGTTGGCTCCTAGACTCCTCGAGTTCAGATGGAACCAAGGATGTCAGAGCAGATGCCGGGCCCAAAAATCCTGGGATAGGTCTTGGCACCGTCGGTTACATTACAAGTGGTTCCAGACATTCTAGCTTCGAGGTCTCCGGTCAGTTCGGAGGAGGAATCAATGTTGAAGGAGTAGTCTCATTCAGTTCTGTTCCCTCTGGGTTAGAGCCAACTGCAGTTTGGAAAGCACCAGTATCATCAAAAGCCTTCACACCACACAATCCATGTCATGATCAGAAAGGCTCCTGAAGGACCAAGAGGAGGGAGCAGGAGATCTAGCTGATTGCAGCAAAGGAGATCTCAAGGTCGGAGAAACCAGCTCCAATTCCAGGGACTGGCTCCATAAGTGAAACTCCATCACCACTGACACAGAAGTAGCCAATGAAGGAGATTTTTTGGGCCCATCAATCTTCAGTTCCAGAGAAGCCACTTTTGTCAGTTTTCTAACTGGCTCCGATTGAGCTGAAGAAGAAGATGACCTCTTTCCCGACTTCTTCGACTTAGAGGAAGAAGATTTGGTTGATTTAGAAGTGCCCTGACCTTCTTCAAGAGCTTCAGAGAAGGGGGTATTCAGTAAACCTCTCACAATCAGTTTGTTTTTCCTCTCAAGCAGCATTCTATGGCTGAATGAGTGTCAAATGGCACAAGATTCCTGTACATGAACTGCTCCAAGACAGTATATGCAAATAGTGTGACAATCAGTAATAGACATTTTCTGATTACACTTTCCAAATTTTTTTAACCCCAAGGGTCTAGTTCCTTAGGTTCCTTAGACATTTTGTATAAACACTAAATAATAATGACCCCAACAGGATAACAATAGCAATAAAGCTATCAAAACTATATGTATTATCTTTTTTTTAACAACAAGAAAAAACACCAAAGAGCAACTTTAATTTTACAGCAGAAAAAGGGTAGCCCTCTAACTGAAATGGGCAGTGGCAGCCCTCTAATTCAAATGAGCTGACTCTTACGTTAACAGGGGGGGGGGGGAATAAAACATGACTTTCTAAATTAAACAAGCTTGTATTTTAATTAAAAAAAACAAAAAAAAACAAAAGAAGCCCTCTAACTAAAACAGGCTTAAGGTAATAAATTAAAGCCAGGATGTGGAGGATAAAAAAGCCTAGTGAAAGAAAAAATGACACCCCGAAGCGGAAACCACAACAGCGAACACTCTAAACTAACTAATAACTCTAATGAACTGTAGCAGTTTGAGTCAAAAGAAAAGATTATTTCAGTAGTAAGTAAAGAACTCTCCCACTTAGCCAGAGCCAAAATGGAGTCAACTCTATCTTGTTTAGCATCAAACGAGATCTGGGGAGCTTTCCTAGTGAATGATGGGATATGGATACAGCCATGAGCCAGTGGAAGACCTCGAGCTTTTGTATAAGGACGAGTCAGAACCGAGGATCGGTTCCGAACCCAACCAGTGAAGAATGAAGACGAGATAGGACAACATCACATTGTATGTTTTAACAGAGGAAACTGGAAGGTTAACCTCAGTCTAGCAAATTTTAAAATATATCTGAAATTAAATAACTTATCAGGCTAGGCCATGAAGATGCTATCTCACAGGTTTCAATGCAACCAAAGACACAAAGTTTGTACTAGGACGCTTTCTGTATTGTCTTTAGGGTAATTACTACTTTGGAAGCATGGAAGTATGAAATTGTTTTATGACTTCCAGCACCTGCCACAGATCTGAGCAAAAGCCCTTGTGTGTGTATTTTTACAGGTAGGTGCTAAATCCTGTGAGCTTCCAGCAATGGGGGTTTGTGTGAGAACTAGAAGCCAAATGACCAGAAGTGATGTCATTCTGCAAGCTATCTCAGAAGTAATATTTTAGATATTATTTTGAGAAGTCTCTTAGTGAGACAGAGCATTCTGTATTCTGCCTTAGGTCTGACAACAAGAAGGACCATTCACCACATCATCTGCCTTGCTCTGTTAAGTAAGTACGGAATAGTATAATTCTGTTAGATTCAGTCAGGAATATAGTGAAGCTTAGTTTAGATATTGTTTTTCTTTATTTCTCTGAGCATGTCCTTCAATGTTATTTTAAATATTTCCTGTGATTTTAAACTCTGATGTTACTGTGCATATATACTTAGTATTTTCTTGTTATTTTATTATTTGTTATTAAATACATTTAAACCTATCATTGTGGCTTATCTTTGTAGAGATATTTAAGTGTTGAGAGTATCTGCAATTTTATTTGTTGATGCAGTGCAGGCCATTCCTAATAGCCTTGCTCTTGGTCAAACTACCATTTGTATTAATGTTAATTTCACTCAGTATATTGGATACCCTTGTAAGGGCCTTAAGGTAGTTGGTAGGAATGCCTGGTGGTGGTGATAACTGCCTTATAGTCTGGACAGAAGGGGGCATAGCTAGTAAACCTGTGACAGCATTTCCCAGAAGTGTGTGTGTCAAATCACATCTCCAAGAGTGTGTGTGTGTGTCAGTCATTGAGAAGGGACTTAAAGCACTGGTTGGACAGAGAGGGTTCTGGAGGGTTTGGCTTGGACACTCAGCTGAGATATCAACTTTATAACTGTGCCAGTGGGTAGTCTTACTGAAGATCTGGAGAATGAGGGAAAAACCCCCGTGTGGGGAAAATTTCTTGATTCTGCTTGATGCAGAGAACTGCATCTGGAGAAACTGCGTGTGTACCTGTCATCCTCCCAGTGAATGTCCCCCACTGGTGCCAGTGGTGAGAATTGAGGCTCCTTGATTACTGGCCTAGTGGAGGGTCATCACAATTGATTTTAAGGAAATAACTAGACAGGAAACCTGCATTCAATGAAACTACTACTGTAAAAAAAGAAAAAAAAACAAATAAGAAACACAATACATTGGTAACTGTAGCACAAAATTTCAGAAACCGTGCTTTTGCAATGTTCAACTCCAAAACCTCACACATATTGACAACGGTGCATTTATAAATATACTGACACCGAAATCACCACTCTGGCTAGGTGATAAGTAAGAAATTATTTACCTAAATTGTTCGAATATCTCGGTCTGTCAAATAGGCCTTTGTTGAAAAAAACATG
>NC_056734.1:467180794-467193895 GCF_019279795.1 Protopterus annectens | reverse complement strand
TTTTAAATTTTTTTGAAGAATCCTTTACAAAGCATTTTAAAAAAGCATCCATAAAGATGGTGGTCTAAGTCATAGAAAACATTTTCTTTGCAGGCTGTAAGTCCCTCTTCACCCCCTATATAATGGACTTTGCTGCCCAACACATTACCTTTCACATAATTAACATATATATATATATATATATATATATATATATATATATATATATATATATATAGTATATATTTAAATAGAGAAAGAGAAAGAGTGAGGTCCATAGGTATGTACCAGGTTAGCTGCCCTTGCAAGCTATTTTAAGCCTAGCCAATTTCACCTTTTTGTGCTTGAAATTACTTATCCCCATTTGGTTACAGACTGTCCTTATCCATCCCATGGTCAATAATTATTTATTACCCCTAATGAGAACAACTGGGATCATACAACAGATAATTTAAGGGGACCCATGCATAGGATAAAGCATTTAGGAACTGCCTCTGTACAGGACACAGTCCTGGGGTAAATTTTCTGTTTCCCATCCACAGACCTCAGTTTTGCTTGAAAATGGATGGGGATATACTTTCTTTTATGTGGTTGGGGAGTCTGTGCCATAGCAGTGGTGTCCTCTGCAAAATATAACTGTCCCTCCAAACCATTCTGTTGCTATTGTAGGAGAGGTTTAGACCCCTAGACCGAGTATTTCTGATGCCATTTCACTTGCTGCTGTGCAATAAATCCATAGTAATGGGTTAGAAGATGCCTTGTATGCCAGAAACAGGTCAGTACTTAGCAATCTGTAGGATTTCGTGTATAATGACAGGTCTTTGAATCTGTGCATGTAACACATATTGTTTAAAGCTTGTATCCTTTTAATAAGGTATCCTTATGGGCATTCCACTTGTCACATATGTCTGGATAGATACATATCAAAGGGGGCATTATATTCAATGATTGACCTAATGAGGGCTGAATAAATGAGGATAATGACATCTCTACATCTAGACACAATCCCTTTGTTTATAAGCTGTACAATATAGAAGGACTTCCTTACAACAACAGACACATGTTAGTCAAAAGTTAGGTCACTGTCCACATAAGTTCCAAAATCTCAAACAGCTGGGTCAACTCTTTGGGACATATTGTCAATGTGGTAGTTCCCTGGTGTAGATGACTTCCAAAAGGATACAATAATGCATTTTTTGGCATTTAATTTCAAACCATGAGTTTGACATGAGTTATTTATTTGATATAAACCTTCCTGTGGGATGGCTAAGTCATTTGGGGATTCAATGATTACCCCTAGCTTGCATTCATCTGCAAACTTAGTCAGCCAGAGCCATTTGGCATTGGCTTTTACTTCAGGAAAAACAGATGCCAAGCAGGAGAGGTCCTAGCACAGAATCCTGGGGGACTCCACTGGTGACTGGTCTCTTTGTGGAGGTAACTTCCCATGTTTTGATTATCTGTGTCCTATCTGTGAGCCCGATGACAATCCACAGGGGGACATAAGGGTTTATTCCCAGTTTAATTAACTTTTCTACTATGCCTAAGTGGAGAATTGTGTCAAATCTTCAGACAGGTTGAGGCATGCAGTGTGTACCAGTTTGGATTCATTCATTGTTTTGGCGACCTTTTCAAAAAAATCCACCAGATTGAGTAAGAGTATCCTGGCCTTGATGGATCCAAACTGAGACAGGTCTAGTGTTTGAAAGTCCCATATGTCTTGATTGATTAATTCCATGATAAGTTTTTCATGATTTTGCATATGAGGCTGGTCAGACTTATAGGTCTGTAAACTGCCTAGGTCTGTGCCCGTTATGCAGAGGAATGACTATAGCTGTTCTCCATTCACTTGGTACAAAATCTGCATGGAGGCTGAGACTGAACAGTGTTGTTAGGGGTGTGGCTAAACAGTGTTTCATGCTATTTAAGATGGATCCAGGGATATTGTCAGGACCTACTGATGCAGCATTTTGAGCTTTTGATAGCACTTCAAGGACTTGGTCTTGTGTGATAGCTGGAGGTGAGCCAATTTCAGGTGCATCTTGAGGAACACATGGAGGGTAAAGAGGAGTAAAGTTAAAGATAATTTTATTGGCCAGTAGGTTAACTATATCTTCAGTCTTAGTGTAGCTAACCTTGTTCACAATTAGCACAGTGCATCACTGTGTTGTGCTCTTGAGATTATGAAAATTAATAAAAAAATGCCTTGTGGCTAATTTTGGCTTGGGTAGCTAGTTTAGCCTCAAACTTGGCTTTGGTGGATTTTATTAAGCTCCTGATTTGTTTGTTTATTTCAGTGATGAGGGCTCTAACATGCTGGGAATTACTCTTCTTACTTTTGGTCAAAATTATTTTTTTTTCTATTATAAAGCTGACAATATACCCATATGCCTGCTGAATCCACTCCTACAGTGATTCAGCCTAGACACCTTAGTCACTGGTCCCTGACGTATGTCACACAGCAACTATGATGCCACTTCAAAATGATGGCCACACTGTGGACCCCAGATGCTACAAATAAACAAAAAAATGCAGTTAAAGAGCTGTTATATTAATAAATATAACAAAATGAAATTAGTTAAACAGGTTATCATAAATAGCACATAATATTCATATACCACAGAAAGGATAACTTGTAACAGAGGGTAGGTTATGCTTTTTTCAGGGATGAAAGTGAGAACTTATTTTACAAACTGAAGATAGAGGGGAGGAAGGAAGATTAAGAAAGTGAGGTGAATAGAAGGATAAAACTGAAAAGTGGTAAAGATTTATATGTGTGATAGGTGAGATTGGAGGGTCTCTCCTACATGATTAAAGGAATTTTTAATAAAAGATTTCCATGTTTGAAAAATATGATACAAGTACTTTTTATTGAGTGTACTTATCTTCAAATGCTGCAGATGTCAAATGGAGTAAGATGGACTGAGGGAGTGGGTTTGTGGGGTCTATGTTAGGCCATCAAATGAAACTTTCATCAATTGGCTATTAATCAAACATGAAACATCAAATGTTTGTTTTACCGAACAGTCATATCTTTGAAAAAAAAAAATCATTGAATGGCCATAGCTGGCCGACATAAAGGAAGTGCAACTTATTACTTACTTACCAGTAACTTAGCTATAAGAAAACCTGCCCTTTCCGCACCGTAGCACAACCTCAAAGTTGGTATATATAATTAGTGGGGGGGTGTAGGGGGCAGAGCTTCCCACATAAGTGCTGTCCAGTGTTCATTGAATCCTCCTGTTGTAGAGGGCTGTGCTTCCCACACCCCCTGCTAATTATTATATACCAAATCCAAGGTTGCATAACAGTGGGTTAAACGGACATTTTCTTATAACTAAGTTACCAGTAAGGCAGTATGTTGCGATTCCTTTATGTTGGCGAACTATGCTCAGTTTCAGGCATTAGGGAAATAGAGGCTCTGTGAATAAAACACAGGATGTCTGCAGGGCACATGTCTAGCAGCACATAGTCATAGAGAACACATGAGATGGGCATAAGTTCAAGGCATATACCAGTACCTTACCCAATTAGTGGACAAAGCAAAATTGTTTTCAATGTTTGCTTGCCTTACTGTTGCAAGGATCATAATACTTAAGTGAGTTGTGACTGAGTAAGGGACCTGCCAGTAAAAATCTAATAGATCCAGTTTAGCACCAACACCAGAAGGTAGGGACTAAAAGAAACAGCACCTCAGTCTTGACACATGACATTGTCCAGTAATGCCATTTCTGTGGGTTAAGCTGCATGACTGGAAGCACATAAGGCATGGGAAAGCAACAGCAAAGGAGAGAGTCTTAGCAGAAAAAAGGGTAATGACAATTACAAGTATCACTGAAGGCGACATTTCATAAGTATTTAAAACAACTTAATATATAAATAATAATTATACTAATAAAAAGGAAATGATATAGTACATAAAATAACGTTTGGTATTCTCATTATGTCTTATAACACGTCTTTAATAATGTATTGATATGTGTAATTACAGCTGTGGTGTATAGTGACAAAGGGAACTGTTTGCAAAGATGATGGATGTGTGCCAATAAATAATTTAACAGACATGATTCTCTGAACTGCATGTCATCAAAACTAGTACAGTATATGGTGAAAAGTTTGTTTCTGAGATCAACAATGTTTTTAATTACAGAAATGAAGGCTGGGGCTACAACAACCCTCGTGTGGGTATCTCTTCTTCTCACGGGACAAACATCAAGGGGTGTTTGGATAACACTATTTTCTTTCTTTAATAAAAACGTGTCAATGAATTGTAATTCGTTACTTATTTATTGTTTATCACACCAGGCTAAGCCACGAATCATTTTAGTCTTTCAGCCATCAGAAGTGCTAAAAGACAAGAGTAAATACAAGATGTAGGCAATTTAATGTGACCAATTAATTTAAAAAGACATGGGAAAACAGTTATCCTCCACTGAGACTGTGAGTGGTGATCAGGATTGAACCCTAGACACTGGAGTTATGAGCAGAGATCTCTTTGCTGAGTCACCATAAATGGTGTTATTAATTTACTGTTTCATACCTTGGACTTATAAGACAAACAAACCCTTCTGGTAAAAGTTTTGTTCAGAATTTTCTTACAATGGAAATGAAGCCATAGCCATGTTGAGATAAACAAATGTCTTACCTTTACATGCAGATGAGTTATTCGGGTCAATATGGTAACCATCATCACAGGTACAGTTGTAACCTCCCAAAGTATTGACACAGTTTTGTTCACAGTGTGTTTTGTTCTCTAGACACTCATCAATATCTGCCAAAAAATAATTATGTATTTAAATATGCCTTCTGTCCAGCAAACGAACAAAAAGTTATGCTATGAAAATAGACAGCTTTTAAATGGTTTGCAGGCCCTTTACTGTTTGATATAATGATATATAATAACACCATTTTGACCAAAAAGCATTAACATTCTGAACAGTGACACATCAAACAAGAACAGTGCAGCCCTGTTCATTAATATATAACCACCTACTGTTAGTATGTAAACATCATTGAAATATTCATCCATTCTAAATATGTCATAATACAGAAAACAAACTCAAGAATGTTAGCAGTCAGCTATTTAACAAAAAGTCTTTCTTTCTTACTTTTTTCATTCTTACTCTTTGCTACATATTCTAACAGTACAAGTTATCAAATAACACAATGTACCATTAGCAAGGTAATGTCTTCTACAGTATTATTATGCATTTTTAACATGAACTGTTGTCAAACAGCAATATTTTGACTTAGTGACTAGACAAGGAAAGGTGTCCCATTTGTGTGATGATTGGAAGGGAATGTACATTACTGACTATAATCTCTTGCGGCTTTTAGTAGCACTGCCTCACATTTGAAACATGCCTACCTTCCTGATTTATTTCTTGAACTAAAAATATTGGGCACATCCACATGTTGGCTAGGTCATGTTGCCATGTAACTGAACTATCCTTCTAATGAAAACTGATTAATTGAAGTACAAAAGTTAGTGAAGCAGAAAGTCATGTATGACTTTTTCAAAAACATGATCAAAAATTATTAAACAAGAACCGATGTATGGCAAGTAGCTGAGCAACCCACTGAAAACACAAAATTACCCGGGGGGGGGGGGGGGGACTTCCTGAAATTCCTGATAACACTTAACAAAACATTTATCTCACGTTCATGACAAACTCTCAAAAATTAGTCATGTACAATCCAACTAATGTAAATTAATATCATGACAAAATCAGGGTTATGATGCTCTATCATTTATATAGTTGTGCAATAACGAAAGAAGCATGTTAGGACCACCGAACTGATGGTGATATAGATAGCATATTTTATAGAACTGAAATGCATTTTGTTTAGACTACTAAATATATGTGACAGCAACAACTACTATTTTTTACTTATCATAACCAAAATGTAAACATTTTTAAATTTCAGATTGCTTTTAACTTTAATCAGAACTGGCTGATTACTACTGTTTTCATCAGGAGAAATGTAAAACAGCAATGCTTACCATGACATTTAGTGCCATCTCCAGATAACCCTGTTGGGCAGGGACCACAGGTGTATCCTGTTTGTGGTGCCTTATTATCTCGACAAGTATTATTGAGATAGCATTGATTTTCTAGGCATGCGTCATAATCATCTGTGCAGTACTGTCCAGTGTAAGCTTCAGAGCAGTTACATGCAGCAATCTGTGTGGAGAATAAATCATATATTGAACATTTCTGAGACAATCACTTTTCATGTGATGCACCATCAGCACTTCAGTTTAAATATCTTAAACCAGGTCATTAATAGCATACGTAAATGTCTTCTCAGTTTTCAGTAATAATGCTTAAATGTATTACAGTTATTACAGATTGTTTGTACTGTATATGGTGCATCACTAAAGTGACACAAGTCATGTAAAGTAGCATAGATAAAATTAACTCCATTTAGACTTTTCTTCAGACTATGATAAACAAGCAATCCTTTGGAATTTTATAGCAGGCAAAAATTATTCAGTATTTCTGCATGTAAAATTCTGGTGAGTGATAATAACTGTGAATAATTATAAATGAATGCATATCATCATATAATAAGATATAACGGGTCTATATCAGAACATCAAAAGTTCATACTTTTGAATGTTCTTACATCAACCCCTATTCAGCGAACGCTGAAAATAGTAAAACAACAGATAACCAAATTTTTTCCTAGGGAAAGAATTTGGTTGTCCTTTTCTGTCGTTTCGCTATTTTCAGCATCAATGTAAGAACATTCAAAAATATGAACTTTCGGTGTTCTGATATAGACCCAGATATAACTACTGAAACAAGAGACTCTTTAATTTGTGGTATGTGAAATGCAAGGATATTGTACCATACATGCCTTACTCTCTTCACTTTCATAGGTTCATAGGTGTGTACTAAGTGGGAGATGAAACATTTACAAGCAGGTGCCTGGTAGATGAACCATTTATAGGTTGTTTGTGTCCATTAGAGACATAGGCTTCAAACCAGGGATGAATTTCCTCTTTCCCATCCAGTTCTCCAAGTTACACTTGAATTGGGTTAGGGGAGATCTCTGCTTCACATGAATGGGGAGCCTGTTCCAAAGAAAGGGAAGTCTCTGGGATGCATACCTGCCTCTCCTGCAGGTCCAATTTATATCACATGCATGTTTATTTTTACAGTTAGGGTTAAAGTTAAGTTTGCTTCTACATTTCAGGTTCAGGTTAGGACAGGGTAGTTCTTGTGCTGTTTGTTTTGCAGGAGGTCCGTCAGAGTGGGCTCCTACGATGCCATGTATGCCATTCTTAGATCTTCCCTCCATAGCCTGCAGGAGACTAAACACAGGGACAGGGCTTTGAGGTGGTCTGCAGGGGTCAAGTTATTTACACCCTGTATTCTTTTAGTGAGGAACCTCTGTGAATGCTCCATTTGTTGGACGGTTAGGTACAAACCAAAGGGGGCACTGTACTCAATGATAGGTATAAAGAATGTTGAATACAGTGGAAAAATAACCTCCTTGGACCTAGATGCCATACCTTTGTTTATAAGTTGCACAACATAGAATGATTTCCCCACTAGTGTCAACACATGATGCTCAAAGGCTATATTAGTAACGATGTGTGTCACCAAGTCCCTCCTCATCCTTTTATTTATATTTGCCACAAGCTGTAAAGTGATTAAGTTGCTATCGTGAACACTAGCTAATGATAAATAAAAATCAATAACAATGTTTTTATGTTAATGTTACCAACATAAAAAACTGCTCTGTATTGTACAGTTTATTTTTATTTCTGCATCAGCATCTGTTAAGCTTTCTTGTGATTATGCGCATTCCTGTATAACTGTAATATAGTATTGGAAACAGAAAAAAAATGTTTGAATAAAAACATCAGTCTGAGGGGATCTTTCACATTGTAAATAAACATAAAATATCAAGACTTTTAAATTAGATTACAAGTTTCCATGCAGTCACTCACGTATTAATATGCATATGCAGTATTTGCATTCTGAGTAGTTTATTTATAATATTTGGTTTGTCATCTACCAAATGGCAGCCAAATGTTGCAGTATAAAACTAAATTTAAATGATTTGTAAAAATGTACATTTGACAAAAGCAAATAACTTGAAAACAAACAACATTCTACTGGACTGTTAGTAACATGGACATTGAAAGAAGAAGCTGCTTCTTTCGGTTTCCATGCTTATAAATAGTTTTCAGAATGCATTCTCATAGCTTACCGTGAATGTTGCATTTGAGTTCGTATTGTCACCGGATGCCAAACTGCTTGTGCTAAAGACACACGTGGCATTATTACTGCAGTTACATAGGACCAGCTGCAATGCTAATTCAGAGTGGGCCCCCTTAGAATCTTTAACTATTACGGTCGCTAAAATAGAATCTGAACTGTTGGGATACCAGACTAATGTTCCATTTCCTAAAGGGAAAAAAAACAATAAGAAATAACTATTATTTATGAAACCAATTTACATTTTTCTACTGTCAAAACATTCAACAACAAATTGTCATGCTTTGCACACAGCCAGACACAAATCAGATTTCTAAGCATATTCACAGTGTTGATAAAGGATGTCAAAATGTGTGATTAAACCTTATTTGCATAAAATGAACTGTAGGTTTAATTATCTACAATGAATATTTCTGCACATGTATAGGTAGAAAATGTTTATTACATCTCAATTGAAAAAAAAAGTAAAATATAATCATATTGGCCACCATGCCCGATACGATAAATGTCTGCAGCATTTCAAAACTTATGTCACAACTCATACGTAATATATTAGATACTGTAATGTCACTGTGATCATTCAATTTTTAATTTGGTATGATTCACAAAATGCAACAGCTAACTAGCTCCACATACTAAACAACAACAACAAAAAACACAGGAGTGCCAGCAGGCAGGTACTTTTAATGCAATTTATTTAGCACTTTTGTCCAAAATAACAAGGACTTCTTCAACATACCAAAATAATTGTAAGAAAGTAATTATATACCTATTACCCAATCATGTGACTCATCACATGCACACTCAGATGACATTTTATAAATACATATATAGAAAACTACTAATAAAATTTAATTAAAATCTATACCAGTTTCTTTTTCTTATCTTTTTCAGTCTCAAAGGCTTTAAAAACATTTTATATTAAATATACTGTTCATGCAAGGCAGTTTATCTGTCTGTAATTTTGGTGCCACAAACTCTTTTTTCTCAACTCCATTTTTAAATTCTTTCTCTCTCTCTGTTTCTCTTAGATATTTTATAGCTCTCTAAAATGCAAAGAAATATAACTTATGATGTTCAGGATGTTCCAACAAATACTTGTTTACAGCATTATTTAATTTCTTAGTTGTTTACACGTATATATATATATATATATATATATATATATATATATATATATATATAGGTCTACTACAGATTATCGAACTTTTAAAATATCGAGTTTCATATGGCCAAGACCATATGATCAACGTTTCAAAAGTTCTAATGCTTGAAAAAAAAAATTCTGGACGTTTTTGCAGGGGTGCAAGCCCCCCTGCATCCCAGACCCCCTGCTATTTAAATATATCAACTCCAAGATTGCACTACAGTGAGGAAGAGGGAAATTTTCCCATTCTGTGCTGTAGACAGATCTCCCTTCAGAACGTTCAAAGTTTTAAAACTTTGATCATATGGGCTCAGCCATATCAAAGGCAAAGTTTTAAGATTTCAATCATCTGTAGGGGACCTATATGTGTGTGTGTGTGTGTGTAAATACACTACTATTCTGGTCCTTGTGGTCATCCCCATTTAAAATATAATATGTATATACAATGGTATGTAAATTATACATTTTGTCTCACAAGTAATATACTCTGTACTTTAAATAGTTTGGTTAATGTCAGTTAACTTAACATATTTTCTTTGTAAAATAAATCAAAAAGCTTTACATTGACCACAGCTACATGTGACAATTTATTTTTCAGTTTTCATTAATGTCTGCAGTGTACTATCTTTTTGCAAAAGGTTTTTAATAGTGTTATATTTCTTATATACTACTTCAGGTTTATCACCTATAATCTTAATTAATTCAAACTTGCCCTTAATATTTTTTCAGTTGTCTCATTAAAAATCATAAGTATCCCTAATATTTATGGGCATAAACAAAATAATCTATTCCCAATACTCTTGCTGTTATTAATATTAAGTTAACCGTAAAGTAGTACGGGGTGGATCTTTAATAAATAATTCCTGCTGCTTTGTCCTTTAAAATATATAATTTACACAGCTTTGTGAAAATAAATGTATGGTATGTTCGACTTCTCTAAAAATCATCATTGGTAATTATTTTTGAAAACCTAATAAACTGCCACACTGAAATATTTTTTCTTTGTAAAATAAAGGTGATTACTAGTATAATTTTTGAATAGCTGTTAACAGACATCTCTTTCCAACAATTATTTTTAAATCCCAGAACTTACATCCATTTTCACCTTAACATCCAAAAAATGTATTTCCTGCCTTATGTCACATAATACAAATTCCAAAAAAGGAGTTGTGTTATTCATTTGCTGCATAGACTCAACACAATCTTTTTAGAACCACTCCATATAGAGTACAAATCAACAAATTAAAGGAATAGTTTAACATACTTATACAATGGGACAGATGGCAATATTTTAATTCCCTAGCACCCCATAACTATGTTTGAGTATGAAGGGGCCATTGTTATGCCCATAAAAACACCTCTAAACTTTTAATAGTTCAGCTTAAATAGAAAAAAAAATATTCTTATGTAAAATGCCAACAAAATGCAATTGGTATTAACACTAAAATTAGACTATTTTTTTTATTACATTAGATATTATCATAACTATTCCATTCCTTCCAAAATAGAAATATATGTAAATCCATTTTTTATATCCACAGTAAACATGCAAGTCTCAGTACCTTTAAAATAAGACTTTACCTTACAGAGAAAATCCTAAGAATCTTTGACATTAAACTTTACTTACATAAAATGAACTGTAGGTTTTATTATCTAAAATGTTTATTTCTATACACAAATAGGTATAAAATGTTTATTAAAGTTCAAGGAAAAAAGTTAAATACAATATTATAGGCTACTATGTACAACATAATAAATGTTTGGAGTATTTAAAAACTCTTGGCACAGTGCATCCGTAATCTGTTAGACTTGACAATGTCTCTGCAATTATTTATTTGTTAATTTGATACTGACCTGATATGACCAAAAAGAATGCTAAATAGGAAGATTACATAGAACACATATATTTTGTTGGTTCATCTGTTTAATTTAACATGACACTGAACTTTTTGTGTCAGATCATTCTGAAATAATAATAATAATTCCTCTGATGAACATAGTGGCATACCTTTTTCAAAATTGTTGGGATAAAAAACATTTTAATATGTTAAGCTTCAAAAACCTTTGGTCAAGGAGCAGAAGTATATCTACAGCATTTGTGAGTCACAGTTCCACAACATTAGTATGAAAACTTAGTTGCTATAGCAGATCATATGAGAGAAAGAAGTTAGAAGTAAGGGCATGAAGCAGATATTCAGTTATTCAGTCTGGTAGCCATTTTGGCCTTTGAATGAATATTCAGGGTAAATTAATAAATCTGAAGATACTGTTTTCAATGGTCTGAAGTAATTTAGTGTGCGTATTCTTATCAGAAGATTAGAATACTGATGGCAATAGCTCATTGTGCTTCTGGTGGAAGAAGATTAAAAGATGAATAGGCCAGTTTAGGTTGTTGTAAAACATATGAAGTGGTAACATCGGTATCATTTAAAAAAAAGGATGTTATCTAACAGAATTCCTACATAGCTTTATTCTTTAGAAAAAAGCTGCAAAAGTACCATAGCCAGTGGCATAGTTAGGGTGGGGCAAAGTGGGTAACTGTCTCAGGTGCAAGATGTTAAGGGGTGCAAATGTGAGACGCTGAGTGACTGCTGGTCCAGTACCAGAATTCAGTTCTGAATGCCAGTACAGAAATGAATTTTCATACTGCTTTTCTGAAGAAGACAGCAGGACTGAAGTTCCTGAACACTTCTTGTGTGGTGTAAGTTGTAGCAAGCTGCTTGATACAGTTTTAAAAGCTGAGAGAGCTAGATTGGAATAGACATCTTGTTTTGCTTCCTTCTCAGCTTGCAGTAGAGGGACACCAGGTTGGAAAATGACACCGGGAACTAAATAAACCAGTACAGCTCTCATCATAGCAATCCATGGTACCTAGTCTGGGTATATTGGTGATCCTTTTGTATGTCCCAAACAGCATCACTGTAGATAAGCAGTAATGACTTTGAATAATGTGTTAGACTTTGGTCAAAGGTCAGTAAACTGATCCTTGCATATGCACTGCTCAGTAGCTGACACAGAATATCTTGAAATCAAAATATTTCTGTGATTTTTTTTTTTTTTTGTATTCATAATCAGTCATGTACCTTTGTTGTTTATCGAAGTAGTATTTTCACTTAATTAATTATATATATAGAAATATATGGTAAGCAAAAAAAAAAAAAACAGGTTTCAGGAATATTTGCAGTTTTATATAACTAATATCCCAAATGCCAATATTTTCCTTCTTTCATTGCACCACATTTGTTAACAAAGAAAATGAGACTTAGATCAATTACTTTTTTAAAGTGTTGTTTGTAGATGATGTTAGCCTCTTACATCAGGCGATGATCTTCAACAGGCACACAAGTGATTTAATGCTGACTGTGAAATGGATAATATGAAAATCAGCACCTCCAAATCAGAGGGTATTGTTCTTTTCTAGAATAAAGCCTGGAGTTGGAACATTTACCAGCAGATGGGTGTAATGCTGGCAGTAATGCAGGTGTGGGGACATGAGAGAACTGAGCTAAAGGACGAAGTTCTTGATTTACCGGTCAGACTATGCTCTAGTCCTCACCAATCATCAGTAGCTATGTGTAATGACCTAGATGATAAGATTATAAATAAACACAGCAGACATGATATTCATTCCCAGGATGGCTGGGGTCACTCTGACAGACAGTGAGAAGCTCAGCAATCTGGGAGGATCATGGAGTACAGCCAATGCCACTCTGCTACTCTATGTTGAGAAGAGTCAGTTCA
>NC_056734.1:467155794-467175794 GCF_019279795.1 Protopterus annectens | reverse complement strand
TGTGGCATTTTCAGAAATGTTGATGTTCGATGTTTTTTCAAGTTTGTGATGTTTTGGCCGTACTGGTTTCGTGGAAACGTTTCAGTGGTGTGGCCGTTTAACTGTGTACAGTCAACATTTTAAAGATATATACATATATATATATATATATATATATATATATATATATAGATAGATAGATAGATAGATATGACAGAGGTCAAGGAGATGGAGCCTGCAGTAAAGAATTCAAGACACTGACCATGCAGAAGGGCAGCAAAAGTGTGACCAGCAGAGCAGCTGGTCACCCCTGCTGTAGAACAGCATTAGTTACCCTATAAGGTGATGAGGTTCTTTAAGACTGTTTTTGAAGAAGGTAGTTTGCAGCATCAATCACCTAAAGATGCATTGTCTAAAGAAAGGAGGGCAGAACTGTTTGATCTGAGTAATGTGTAGCAGGTTACTCCAGCAGGTAGGGGTGAAGACATCTTAAGCACAGCAATTGCATCCAGTTTTCACCTCCTTCAACTCTCTATGCCTAGTTAGCCAGTTAGTGTAATGAAAGAGAGTGCTAGCTACTGTAGATGATAGCTTTGGGGGGAATATTTTGTCTGGTACTGGCTGTAGTACATCAGGGGCTACACATACAATGCACAATCCTGATTTGATCAAATAAAAGATTTGGTAGCTCATCTTGTCAATTCTTGTTTGTTGAAGGTAGATATCAAGGCCACTTTGTGAGAAGAATTGGTTTCTTCTGAGCATGTACTTTGAAGGTTAATTTTATTTCAACATGGTTATGTCCACAGGCTCCATGGTGGTATGTGTCACATGTGAAAAAAATTAGTCCAGCCCTACATTGGTGCTTGTTGTAAAGAACACCTCAGCATGCTGCAGTGCATTACTTGGATGATTTTTTTTTTAGTCATGGGGAGCAATTATTGTGGTACTGAGAAGTTCATGGTTCATTTCACTGCCTTATGTCAACAGCAAGAGGGGTCCTTGTTGAAGATAAGATTGACGGCCCACAAAAATGAGTGGTCTTCTTATGTTTAGGAACTGTGGTTTCTTCTGCTTTTAGCTTGCAGCCAGTCAAAAATGCTCCCTTGAAGGATATTAATCACATGATTTTTAGCTGCTAGCAAAGTTTGAATTACAGTTGTCATGGAATTGCCTCATCTCCTCATTTTTGCATGTGGGGCAGTAGAACCAAGGAAGGCATTTACCAGGGCTATGGACCAATCTTTTTAAAATGGGCTTTTACCAGGACAATGGGCCAGTCTTTTAAAAAGGGGCATTTACCAGGTCTGTGGGCCAATCTTTTAACATTTTCCAGGTCTATGGGCCAATCTTTTAAATAAGGACATTTACCAGTTCTGTGGGCCAATCTTTTAAAAAGGGGCATCTACCAGGTTTATGAAACAACCTTTTAAAAAGTGGGCATCGGAAGCACCACACAGTAAGACCTATTAGATGAATGCAGGAGAACCTCTACCTATGACACCTCTTCCTTTCATACTACAATGGAATTTCTCCATTGCAGAATAACTCTGTCTCATTGCAGGCTCCACATTTCTTTACTGATGCACCTGGGGGCCTCAGAATAATGGCTTTCTTTACTGGTCACTGTTTTTCAGCACATTGGCCAGCATCCTGGAGAGCAAAGCAGAACTTAAGAAAGATCTTCATGGAATTGATGTCTATCTGGGTAGCAGCATTCGTATAGCAGGATCATTTCAATGACAAGAAAATCATTTTTCATTCAGATAATCTATCACTAATTCATTTGTTAGCTGAGAAGTTATCCAGATCTAGATGACTTTGATCCCTGTTGAGGTAGTTAGTCATGAAGAGTCTTCAAATCAATCTATCATTTTCTTCTAAGCATATTCCTGTAAACTGCAGTAGTTTATCTGATAACCTTTCTCATTTACAGATATCCATATTTTGCAGTATGGCACTGGGTGCACAGAAGAATCACACCAACACACTGCTGGAGCTGTGGTTGACTGGAAATGGTGATTAAGCAGTTAGTTTGCAACACCAGGGTAGCCAGTACTACAAAGGTTTATAGGGCAGCATTGTGATCATTTTGGATCTTTTGTAAGTGCTTATCATACCATAAGAGTATTTGATCTCTCTCTGCCATCAGCTGTTATATAGTGTTTAGATGCCTGTTGAAAGAAGCAGCCAAGACTGCTCAGACTCATTTATCAGCTCTCAGCTTGAAGGCAAAATTGTCTAGCTTGTCAGATTACTTAAAGGCTTGGATGAATTGTAAGTTATTGAATGGCCTTGAAAGGGCAAGGGGCATATCAAGGGATTTCAGGGGCCCATCAGCAGGACTCTGTTAAACACTACAGTGAACAGTACTCATGCTGTGCTCTAAGGCTACCACACATATGTGGTCTGGGCTACCTTACTTTATTGACTTTACTGAGGAGATTTCAGAGTCAGTGAGCTGCTGTTTTCATTATGTTGGAGAGATGTATGTCCAAGTCTAAGACTGGTCAGTAGGGTTTAGGACGCAAGGCAGTTTTGGGCAGATCTTCAGGCCAGTTAATTTGCCCTGTGCTATGGAGGTATCCTGCACAGATTATGTCATGGTTTGTCATTAGAGAAATTATTATTTAAGCTCCTTTTGGGGGTGACCATTATCCCAAACAATTTAGATTGTTTGTTAGACAGAGCCTTGATGAATCAAGGCTTACTTACCATGGTTTAATTTTTTCCAATCCTTTCTGATCAGGAGGACCTTGAACATAGCAAGGGACGGCCAATCATGGGAAGGCCTCAAAAGGATGGTCACATGGCCCTACTGAGCATTTTTGACTTATATAAGGTCATTAACTTTCAAGTTAGTCACTGGTTTCCCTGGGTAAAATTTTGTCCATTTCATTTTCAAGTTACAGTCACATTATAATCTGTGGTCATTATTGCATTGTCCAAGTGGCTAAGAGAACAGAAGTATGGCCAGATGGTATGAATTTGAGCCTCAGTCATGCTTCATGTGAAGTGATTTAGAGGGATTTTCTAGAAATGCCCTAGGAATATCTGGCTTTAATATTGCCCTGTATCATTCAACCGATTGGCCAGACAAAGATTTTGTTAATTCACCTGGGGAGAAACAATACTGGCTGGGTATCAAATCTGCAATTAATATCTAAAATTTTCAGAACTCCAATGATGGTTTTACCACAGCTTCCTAATACATAGCTCATATTGTTATCCACAGTCCTGAGTTTAATTTGGAGCAGAGCCCTGAAACCAACTGCTTTAGAGGTGAAGTGAAAGTTTATCAATTACAGAGTAGCCAGTGCAGCCCCATCACTAGGGTTCTCCGTTCTGGGACATTATGAACTTGTGGATAGAGATCCAATTTGGTTTTGTGCAGAGGGAGTTCACCTGTGTGGCACTGCATTTAATTTGTTTAATTTACATTTGTCATCCTTCTGGGTTTCACTATTTTCATTGTGAATGTTATATGCATATATGTGTGCGCGCGTGCGTGTGTGTGTCTGTGTGTGTATCTGTGTGTCTGTGTTTGTGAAATGAAATGAAGACAGCAGCCATGAGCAGCCAGGAAGTACTACAGAGTGAAAATATGAGAGGGTGCCAAGAAGGAGTAAATGAACAGGATATGGGTGAATGTTTAATGGCTGGGCGACTTGGACATGATGATACAAATCGAATGATCAATGAAGAGGAGCCTGTGTAGAATGAAACAATTCAGTACAGCATGGCATTCAAAATGTTCCCCGGAGATGCAGAGGATCCCAGTCAGAACAGTAAGAGGACTAATAGAAGGGAGAGTATGGGAGAAGCTAACACCTTCATGGCAGGACTATGATCAGCCAGAGAAGTAGCTGGTTGTAAGGCCATGCCCCCAAGACGGGCTGCCTTTGTTATAACATTTCAACCAGCAACACAATGGCTTAAATATATGAATTCAAATTCAGTTCATATTGATCTTCTAATTAGTTCCCAATCTGCTTATAACTAAAGATAATGGCTGGCATTTAAAGATACTTTACTTTTACCTTGTTAGTTTCTCCAACTGGTCTATCTTACCTGACAACATTTGCCAAAAAACAGTGTGTAGATGATACTGATTCTGGTTGATAATATTGATTCTTTTAGAGTTATAACCTAGAATTTATCTTTCTCCCACCTTTAAATGCCAACCCTCCTTCCTCTTTATCAAATCTGTTAAAATATGATAAAGCTCTTTAAAAGACCTGTAATACTTACATACGGTGCTGTTCTGCTGTATAAAACTAGTAACACTCTTCAAAGTGGCTGCTCCAAATGCAAAGTCGTCTGTGCTTAAAATGTCAAAAATGCAGTCATCATTTCCACTGCATGTCTCATTTGCTTTTTGGATTTTGGCTGGATCTGAAGTTCTTTTCAGGTCCTCATAAAATTTAGGCACAAAGCTTTGGTTATTATAGGTGTACCATGACTCCCCATTGCTGGAGTTGTATGTGAAAACACTGTTATTTTGTGTAGTTCTCCCTATGGAAAAAAAATCATATTTATTAAACAGTTTCACACTCTTCTGATTTTGTTTTTTAAGTCCTATTAGTTTTATTATAGAAACACAAAAACTGATGACAAGCACCTGTTGCTAATCAAGCTGTTTCATGGTTAACTTAGAATTTGCTGGGAGAAGTATTCAGGCAACCTTGAAAACATTTCTAAAGAATGGCACACTTACAAAACTGAATAGTTGTTCTTACTTTTAAGCTAATATGTAACTTTAGTAACCCAGGAACACATATCGTATGTAGCAAAATAAGAAGGCCTTTAAGCAATCTATTGCTAAGTTGACACTGGAGCAGGAAAACAATGTTATAAGGTCCTCTAATGGAGAAATGCTATAATATATGCACTCTGGTAATAATTTATGGTATTACCCAGTTAATGAATGAAAGACAGGTGGTAGAAAATGTTACCCAAATCCAAAACTGTCAGAAATGAAATCATGCACTTGATGATAGCTATAAGTGAAGCTGCTAAATGTGTTGCTCTCAGATTGCATCTACCAGTTACTAATGAAAATAAATCGATCAGTATATGTGATGACAGTCTTCGTGTAAAGCATAAGTGATAAAAACAGCATACAGTCACCATTGAAAACAACTGGCAGTTAAAGCTATGGAAGAACTATATACATTTAGTTAATGTATTACTGATTTGCATGCAGGTTGTTCTTAGAATTATGCGGAAGGGAATCTAAAATCTTCTACACATGCCAGACTGGCCTATAGCTGAAGACAAGTGAGCATTTTTAGGAATCTTCAGTTAATGTTACTGTCGGGATAAAGAAAATGTTGCAATTAATCAAACCTCAGTCCTGTTCTTGTGATAATGGAAATATTTATTTCATTTAAGACTATAACAAGATGTAACACTGGTAGAAACATTGTTACATAAACTTATCTCTGCAGATATACTTAGTGGAATGATTTCCTGCCTGAAACAATATAGAATATAGAATGACAGGTATTCAGGGTAAAACTTACTTTTCAGTTTCAAAGAATTCATTTTTAAAAAGTGTGCTATTAGTTCCTTGCACAACAACAGACTTTAGGCTGTCTGGTTCTCTCCAGAAGGTGGCCATTTATTCCTTCAAAGGCTAAGGGCTATATGGCAGAAAACCAAAGGCTCTCACACCAAAAGTACAATCATTTGTTGTTTGCTGTATCTAATCATTTCCTCTCTGCTGATTGATGATGACGTACAACCAGTGACATTCACACCTGTTAAGGATACTGACCTTTGCCTACACACTAAAGATATTGATCCCCTGCACACTTAGGATATTGACCTTTGCATACATACTAAAGATATAGTTCTTTGCCTACACACCCTACTTGCAAGCCTTCACATTTCTAGTCATTGGAAGATAGGCAGCAGAAAAGTCATGCACTCTTTTTCTTTGAGAGAAGAGATCTGTCCATCAGACATCTAATCCTTCCTCCACAGTTGAATCTTGCACATGGACTGCTTACTGAAAGCATGTCACTGGTACTACAGACACAAACTCTCACAGCACCAGCATGAAAGCTCCAGTTTCTGGAGCAATATAATCAGAGTGGTTTTAAACCTTTTACAACGAAAACAATTAGTCAGTGTTTATTTTCGGGGTTCTAGCACAGGCATGTCACAATATCAAAATAATGAATAAATAGCTCTTATTGAAATATCAGCACTCAAAATACCAAATGCCAAAAAACTGAAAAGAAAAAGGACTAAAAACCTGGAGAAAAGTGAATCTCAAAAATCGTTGTTCTCCTTGAAACTTCTTTTTGCAGGTGTAGCAACCCCCTTGCACCTCCCACACCCCCAGAACTTATATATACCACCTCCATGATTACCATACCTCAGAGAAAACAGAATATTCAGAGAAATGGCATTGTGGACTTGGAATATTCAAGTCTCATCTTTCAGCCATTCAGTTTAAATGTTTTGGACTCACTCTAGTGAGTTCTGAGTTCCTGTATAAATAACACATCACATTCAGCAAGAGACAATATTTGCTTAATCAAACATATGTGAAAGGTGGTTATATAATGACACTGAAGATTATTTAATAAGCTGTACTTGATCAGCAAAGAAAAATGTCCAAACTCAGATTAAGAAAGAAACAGTTTTAGAAAATGCTAATCAAGAATCAGGCCATATATGTACTATAGATAACTTAGCAGATATGGGGCTTGAAAGCATTAGAAGATACCTTGCTGTGAACAGACCTCTGGTATGAATCTGCCAACAAGGAAAATTCTGCTGTAGTCTCAAAACTATGCAGATGAGACAGTATGATTTGCTTTGACTCTGTTGAGTGATACGCAAGCCCATGATAATCTTTGTTCAAGACCCACAGTCAGGTGAATGAATGCGGAAAAATCCAATAAAACATTTATAAACATGTTCAGTTTTATGTTACTGCCCATCTATTTCAATACAGAACATTCTGATGTACCGAAAAGCAGTTCAACATGATGATACTGAGCTGCTGACACCATGAATGTGGAAGAGACTATACTGGTTGTCAGAATATAACCTAGCAAACACACTTAGATATGTTATGATGCCAACATGCTTGTTGGGAAAATAGATTCATTTCACTAACACATACAGTGATAATTTGACTTAGAAAATGAAAATATCTCCCCTGTATTTTTGTCCCTTTCAGCTTCTTTTGCTAGTATTTCTAAACATTCCTGTCCACTTCCTTCATAACAATCTAAGGCCATAGGCGAATTTAGTGTAATTTCATATAGTCAGTCTTTTGCTGAGACTGGTTAGGCACTACGCAGAGTTTCTATAATAGGGGGAAATGAGGAACATTTCTTGTGATGATATTACTTAGTAGCCTTTTTAAAGTGCGGCAAAAGATCTGATAGTTCATGCATTTACTATTTAGGGGGTGAAAAGTAATGCAGACTTTGATGCAGACACAAATATGAATGCAGATGAAATGGAAATACGACCACACACGTGCAGATAGAAATGCAATATTCACATATGGATGTGGATGCCCCCCCCCTCTGTCTCTCTCACACACACACACAGACACACACAGATGTCTGCGAGTGCACACACACACACACACACACACACACACACACACACACACACACACACACACACGCGAGTGTGCACACACACACACACACACGCGCGAGTGCGCACACACACACACACACACACACACACACACACACACACACACACACACACACACACACACACACACACACACTTGCGTAGGCCTTTATTTATTATGAAACTGTGCAGATAAATTTTAAGGAGGGATATAGACTTGTATCAGCAGATTTTAAACAATCACACCATTCAAACACTTAAAATATTAATGGCACATATCCTGAGAAGTCAAGGAGGGTTAGAAGGCATACACTCATTTATTTTTTGCAATTATACTTTGTTTTCTCTTCTATTAATGTATTTGTACCTATTTATTTGTCTAAAATGGGATTCAATAAAGATGTTAATAAAGGACATGCTGAATAGGCATTTGATTTTTAAGCTGCAGCTGAGAGCAGGAATGGTATCTCAATATATCACTTAGCTATGTGACACCATTTCTGACTACAGTCAATTCATCTCTAAGATTTAGATGCTGTAAAATGAATCCTGTGTTAACTGTGCAATATACTAGTGTATTGCGATGCATGGACATCTCGTATTTCAAACTCATATTCTCCACATATCTTCTCCCAGCAGCTGACTATAAGCTGATATCTGCCCCTCTCCTCATTCATTGGGTCTACTGGTCCTGCATTAGCCACCGAAGAGCTCAACCCAATGACAATCCAGGGCCAGTGAGGGGATCAAGGACAATGGTACACCAAAATATTGCTGCCAAGGAATGTGACCTATCCCCTCCCAGCCATTGGTATCCCCTGTGAGCTCCAGTTTGGGTGCTGCATTAGTAAATGCATGCATAATTTCTTACTCATACTCAACCTCTCACTCACACTTTGCAGTATAGAGCTCCCTCGGCTAGGAATCAGTTACTCTCATCTGCTGTCTCCCCAGTGTGGCCCCCACCATCTTCTTCTAGGCATGTCTTCAGAACCATAACTTCAGTTGTAAAATTAAGCCATGTTGGGAAATTTAAAAAAAAAGTGTTAAAAGTAGTGTACTGTAGCAATGACATTTATTTCATAAATGAAATTTGATATAACATGTATTATAATTACAAAATAATTTAGATCTCTTACATGTCTCGCCAAATTCATAGTATATCTGTGATTCATTTGGTAGGTTTTTTCCATCATAAGGTAGATGTGTTCCATTTGCAGTTAAGAAATCATCAGTTGGATCACCATTAAATACACCTGCAAAGCAAACACAATTTTTATATTTCATTATCCTTACTAGTTCTTTTATGACGATAGGTATGTTTTTATTACGTATTTCAGTCAGATCTGGAGAAGGCTACATTAGGACAAAATCTGGAATACAAATTTATAGTACTACATATTGGAACAGTGCTGAATGGAAAACAGATGTTGAGCAAATAATTATGGAAGTATCAGCTGTGTGTCCATGGTCTTTATAGTCTTTTGCAATAATTGAATGCTAATTTTAATAAACATATGAAAAATCACCACAAATACTATATTTACTTTATAAAAATCTATAGTCTCTTATTTCAAAACATTGTTTCTACCACCAAAAAACATCAACATATTATACACTGTGCTGTGGTTATATATTACAATGAATTCACTTATCTGCTCAGTATATAGTATTGTGAAATAAAGTCATTTATGCAGAAGTGAAATATAGTTTTGGCTGCAGAAATTGAAAAGTAAGAAAAAAACAGCAAACCTTTTTTTCTTTCCAGGTTAAGCAGTGGCAGACACAGTGGCATAGGGTAGTATAGCCATGTAATTAAACTTACCATGACACTAGATGTTTGAATGTTTACTGCTGCAGTAGCCTTAGCTATATGAATTATATCCTGCTAAGGATATAATAGCCGGCTAGCTTCCAAAGCTTCAGGGTACCCTCCACAAGCCCCTCAGAACTTTCATGTTGACAGACAGAGGGGTAATGAGTGCTGAAAGGCCATTGCTAGGAATAACAAAAAATAAATGTGCAAAAAACAAAGGGATGGAAGGAGGGAGTGACTACTTCAGCACTGATCATTCAAATATCTACTATTGTGATAAGTTTACTTATACAACAGCACTATACATACTTATCAACTGTCCCAGATGTCAACTCAAATTTTAGCCCTGTCCCTCTTAATCCTTCCTAAAAATGTTGACATTTGGAGAAAAGGTGTTGAATTACACTTAATAAATATTGACAATTATTAAGAGTTATAGATTTATTTTACTTCATAAAATGTAAATTAATTCACATTCTCTTATTCTGTCAAGGTCTCATGTTAATAATACTAATATTTTAAAAGTGTTCCTGATTGTCCCTGATTATTTCTGGATTTTTCCCTGATTCTGTCAGGATTTGTTCCTAATTGGTTGAGAGCTATGACACTATATTTCATCATACTGATAACTGCTACAGTAGCCTTAGCTATATGGGTAGATTACCCCACCTTACTACATTTGGGAGGTGGAAAGAGAAGAGTCCAGAAGCTCCCTGAAGAATGGTCCTAGCTAAGTCTGATCTTGATCTAGAGGAGTCAAGCTTATGGTGCTTTGTGAAAGTATATACAGAGGACCAAACTGTAGCTTACAAAATACTTCTAGAATCCAACCTGCCCCAAAAAGCTATAGATGAAGCCAAGGCCCAAGTAGAGTGGGGGCCTTTCCCCCTGCCTGGAATAATTTTATTATGTTGAGTATATCAAGAGGCAATAGCCTTAGACAACCATTTGGAAATTGTCTGTTTTGAAACAGGTGGTCCCTTCTTCTTACCTTTACAAGAAATGAATTATTGATCTGAAGATCTTGAAAATTTAGTTCTCTCAAGATAGTACCTGAGTTGTCTGCAGACATCCAAGGTATGAAATATCATTCTACCTCATTTTTAGGTTCAGGGAAGAAAATGAGCAGATGGATAGATTGGGTTAAAGTAAACTTGGATACCACTTTAGGCATAAAAGAAGGATTTGTTCTGAAACAAACCGTGTCTCTGTGGAAAATTAGATAAGGCTTATTTACCATAAGAGCTTAAAACTCAGATAGTCTTTTTTGCAGAGGTGAGAGCGATCAGTAAACTGTTTTCCATGTTAAGAACCTCAAGTCAGTAAGGTTAGCTGATTCAAATGGAGCAAGTATTAGCCTCCCTAGCATAAAATTAAAATCCCAAGGAGGGGCTACTGGTTTTCTTGGAGGCCTCTTATGCAAAATGCCTTTCAAAAATATTTTGATGTCAAACTACATTGAAGGAGGAAGACCAGTAGATAGACATGCTGAAATGGAAGATAAATGAAGCTTTACAGAGGAGTAAGAAAGGTCATAGGATAATAACTCAAGAAAATATTATAAAACCAAAGAACAGCTAGCCCTGAATGGATGCTGGCTATGTTGCTGGCAACAAATAGAAAGCCTTTTCCATTTACTACTATATGATTTTCTAGTAGCAGGCTTTCTTACCTCCATTAGTATCTGCTGCTCATCCTCAGTAAACAGGTGTCTAAAGGGAATTAAAACACTATCATCCAGGCAGTCAAATGGAGTTGATTGGGGTCAGGGTAAACACCCCTGTTCTTGTTTGAGTAGATCAATTCTGTGAGGAAGTTTGGGTTAATTGCTCCTGGCCATTTCCAAAAAAGGTAGAAACACTGTTGTCTGGGACAGAAGTGATTCACAATAATTGTCTTGGGGGTTTCCTTCTGAATCTTTAGACATACCCTCAATATCAGTGGAAGTGGTGGAAAACCATACATAAACATTTTTGTCCAAGGAAAAGAAAAGAAAAAAGAAAAGAAAAGGCATCTGTCTTCCAGGCCTTCTTGCATGGAATCCTGGTGCTGAATCTTGTTGTCTGCTCAGAGAGGGGACCAATAGGTCTCCTTGAGGGACTCTCCACAGATGAATTAAAACTTGGAATGCCAACTGATCTAGCTGACATTCGTGAGGGTCTGCCCTTGTCCTGCTCAGCTTGTCTGCCACACAGTGTTTCCCTGATGGAATGTAGAATGCCTATAGAGTGAGACTGCGCTGTGAAGCTACATCCCAAGCTAGCATGGCAAGTCTACACAGGGGGTATGACTTGGCTCCCCCTTGTTTGCTAATGTACCATATGACTGTGATTTTCTCTGTAACAACTTGAAGTGGTCCCAGGGACCCAAGATGATTCAGAGTGTTGAGTGCATTGATGACGGCAAGCAACTTTTTATATTTCTTGCATCTTGTCATTGGTATCCTACATACCTTGTACTTTTACCAGCCCTGAAAATATTCCTTAAAGCAAAGTCTGAGGTGTCTATGGTGGGTGACTGACTACTTTAGAACAGGGACTAAGAAGGAGAGACTCAATTTAGGTATTTTTGCTTTGTACACCAAGTTTTTTTTTCTCTTCAGACAAACCCCAGTACTGGGATTTGGATAGACAAAGGATATTTGTGCTGGGACCAAAAACGACTTCAGCTACCATTGCTTCTTTCTCATCTGGAGTCTTGCCAGGGGTATGATGAGAATCATAGATGCCATAAGACCTAAAGTCTTGAGGTATTCCCTCACAGTGACTGAAGTCTGAGTGGAAAGCCCTAGACATAGATCTAGATATAGATTTATTTTTCCCTTGGTAGAAAATCTGTTTGAACTGAGGTGTCCAGCTGACACACCAGAAACACAATCCTGTATGAAGTAGTCAAAAAAGATTTTTCACTGTTCTCTTGGAATCCCATCTATGTAAGAGATCTCTCAGTCAAGTGAGAGATTCTTGACACTTTGTAAAAAGCTCTGTGAAGACAAACAAGTTATCTAAATATGGAAACATTTGGATAACCTGTATCCTTCAATGATCTATAACTAGAACTAGACACTAGGTGAACACTCTTGGTGCAGTGGATAGACCAAAGGACTGATAATATGATGCAGACACAAAAAAGCCTTAAGAAACACATGACATCTGAATGAGTAGTGAGTAGGGATGTAATGCTAAGCATCTTCTGTCTCCAATGTTACCAGGAAACTAATTAGGAACAAAAGGCAACAGGTTATAAAGTGGCATCATTTTGCATATGGGCACTGCCACAAACATGTCTAGGAAAGAAAGACCCAGAACTGGTCTCTAAGCATTTTCTTTCTTTGGCACTGTGTCTCCTCAATATATCCCAAGAAAACTCCATACTGGGTGATCTTAATATTGACTTTCTCCCTCCTCGAACTCACCTAACCAATCAATAAATCTCTATAATATCTCACAGTTAATCATCACTCCTATCCATTATAGTAAAAACAACACTAAGAGAACATTAATTGACTGGATTCGTACCTCTATGTCTCAAAATATTTACTTCAAGTTTTCCTCTAGATACCCCTAGTGATCATCTCCCTGCCTGTGTAATAAAACAGCAAAGTAATATTTAAAGCAGACACATTTCAGCATAATTTCACACATTTTAACAAAGATTTCTTTATCTCCTGTCTAAAACTATATAACTGGAATGCTCTAAACTACATTGCACTAGATGCAGTAGCACTTTTTAATTCTGCTTTCTTGAACATCCTAAATGGAATTGCTCCACTTAGAAAAAAAGACAGTCAGCACCAAAACTGCTCACTGATTGTCTTGAAATGCAAAAACACCTTATGAGACTTGGAGATAGAGCCTGGCATGTGTGGGCATCCAATAAAACACTTAACAAATCCCAAAAAATTCAGAGGACTCAGAAACCAAATTAAAACTCAAAGTTAGATAAAAATGTACTATATCGACCTGCAACAGCTGCTCAGTCCCAGCTGCACAACTCAACCATCTCCTACACCTAACACTAACAATAACTCTACCAACTATGATGGTGCTTTTAACTCTCATTCCAGTCATTCAGTCTCATCACAACTACAAAATTCCCCCTAATTCCAACAACCGGACAACAGAATGACCTACCATTCCTCTTCATAACCTCTACTTCCAACCAGTTCCCACTACTTACCTAAAAAAGCCATTATTTAAATTGAAACCCACCACCTTAGCCCCTGCCAGCCTACCAGGAAAATACCTTAATATGGCTGGAGAAGCAATAGACTACCCCATCTCAGTTCTAATAAATCACCCCATCAGAGAACCATGTGTCCCTACCCACTAGAACAAGCCACATTCTTCCTGTCCACAAAGGATGGCATACAGTTGAAATCTCCAATTACAGGCCCATTGCCATCCTTTCTCTCCTTATCAAGAATACTTAAAAAATACATTCAGTCACAAGTCTGACATTACCTCACACAATATAACCTTCTCTGTTTATTTCAGCGTGGTAACCATCCCCACCACAGAACCTCTACTGCTTTACTTAGTTTCATCGATACAGTAAACACAAATAGGAATGAGGGAAACCTAGTGTCTGCCTCTTTCTTGATTTATCCAAGGCCTTTGATATGGTTTCTCACACTATTCCCCTACACAAACTTCATAATCTAGGACTTGACACCACTGCTATATCATGGCACCTTAGCTCCCTCCAAATTAGAGCTCAAGTTGTCAAGTGGCAAAACATCTCATCCTTCCTCCCTGACCCAGCTGGTGTACCACAAAGTTCAGTCTTGGGACGCATCCTCTTTAACATCTTCATCAGTGACCAACATAAAAGCAGTAAAACTGCATCCCTAGTGAAGTATGCAGATGATGCCACAGTTATCTGTATTGCAAAGAATATCAACAGACAACAAGAACTTACCTAGGAATCCTTCTGTTCTATAGAAACCTGACTAGCAACTGCCCAGCTATTCCTAAACCCAAGCAAATATTTGCCAACTAATCCTATCTACTCCCAAACAGCTTACAATCAACAAAACCTCCTTCTCTGTTACCTCATCCAATAAAACAAAAATCAAACTTGTCACACATACTAAACTGTTAGGCATCTGTGAAGATGAAAACCTAAATAAAACATAAAATGACACATATATCGAAAATATAGTTAAAAATTACTCCGAAAACTACATTTTCTCTATAGAGCCAAACCCTTCCTCTCAGACACTATAAGAAAACACACTGCCTCTTCTCTCTTCTTGCCTACTGTAACATATTTTACACCCAGCCTTAATAACATACAAGTGACCTCGCTAAACAAACATTTGGCAATGTTACTACAAAATAGCAGGGTTCGCCGCCAACCTTCCACATAGAACCCGCCACTGTGCCACCCTAAGTGAATTGCAGTGCCTGAAATTCCCACCATATCTAACCTACTCATAACTTCCAAAAATCTATAACATTGTGTATAAATCAAACAACTGTCCATCCATCTCCAATCTCATATAATACATAAACCCAAAAGCCTTGGAGAAATTAAACCAAGAGAATACATAACCCTTCCTGGCCACTATGCTCATCAAACAAATATCTATTACATGTATCCAAACCCAAAAAATTCTGCTGACAAATCACTACTCTCCCATCACCTCACTAAATCCTGGAACTCCTTCTCACTAACAATACAATAAGAACCTACTTAGTTACCAGCTATGGACACACGATTTTCCTGGATAATCTCCAAAGCCTTACTGTCACCATCCTTTTATGTAACTGGCTATAATACAGCAACTCTTTCAAATCTCTAACTATCTGACTATCATTTACCCCTCTCCACTGCTATCTTTACCTCCCTTTTACCTGGCCCTACTTAATACTCCTTCATAATTACTTCACTGTCTCCTCCTCAATATCTGTTCACAGCTGATTCCATTTGAAAATAAGTAGACTGTTATGAGCTTGATATTAACTTGTATTTACTGTATTCGTACTTTAACAGTCATGTTTTCATTAACTGTCATATCATTACTATTTTATGTATGTTCATTTACTATTCTATGTATGTACATTTATTGTTTTTTATTAATTGTCATATCATTATTCCATGCATGTATGTACATTTATTATGTAAATATTGTATAACTGCCTTCTGTTGATTCTGTAAAATGGAGTTTTTCTCCCCAGGCCTCTACTGAAAATGGGACATGTACCCAGTCAGATTTTCTCAGACTTTGCCAGTAAACGAAAGCAATAAATTAACTAATCAATGTCAGCAGCAGCTTCCCCATCTGGGCACAACAAAAGCCTTCCCTGTTTCATCTCCTAGGACCAGCAAGAGTGGTTCCCCTTGCCCACCAAGGGGAACCCAACAGCCACAGAGGACATGGCTACCCTCGATCCATAGTGGTTGTAGGTGATACACCTGAGGGATGTGAGGCAAAACATGAATGGTCTGAGGTACAACTAATGGCCACAGCACAGTCACCCTTCTGTGGCTGAAGCAAATTGCTAGCCAGCTATGGTGGCAAAGGTTATTTGTTTAACTTTTTCTTTTTGTGTCTGGAAGAAGTACCAACCACGGGACCAACAATTTGTTCCATGTTAAAGCTGAAAATGGTCTTTTATTCTCAAGGAAAATAAGCAGCAAAAGCCAGTAAAACTTAACAGTCTTCAAAAGTCACTATTTTCACATACAAACCCAGTAAAAAGCACTTTAAAACACTTCACCAGTCCCAGCAAGTAAAATAAATAAAATTTTTCTGCAGAATATTGGTTTTCAATTACTTTAAAAAACTTTTAAACTGAGAGGAAAAAATAGAAGTCTCATTTAACAGTACAATACAGTCTCATAACAGTCCATTAAAATACACACTTCTAGCTTAACAATAACTTTTCTGAAGAGGAAGGTATTATTAAACAAACAGTTGTTTAAAAGATAAGTTTTGTCCCTAAAGGAAACGTATCTGCCCAGCAAAGGAGCGGCATAAGATGACCGTTGATTCTCAAAAGCCTCAGAGGAGCATACTCTTTGATGGCAGGAAAGCTCTGAAGGGCTTGGCACAAAGACCTGTCTTTTTAGTCAGCTCAGCTTGAGCTGTCTGATGCTCTGGGCATATGGAAGGTGCCCTGAAACTTTTGAAGGTGGCCAGCTGTTATTTCCTATGTAGGATATAATCCATATTGCTAAGGTTAAGGTTACTGCAGCAGTAATTAATATGATGAACATCAACATGGATGAGATATAGTATGTGCATATTAGATGCTCAAATAATGCTACCAGTATTTCAGTGATATCAAAAATATAATGCTTTTCAACTCTTTGTGTTTTTGAAACCAATTATGTAGTAGAAGTCAATACTCAGGACTCAGAAAATAATTTAGCATTTAGAAAAAGAGTCAAAACCAAAAGTAGCCAGGGAAAGTCCATGCCAGAATTGGTATCCAACCACATAAAACACAGTACACTCATAAACACATACACTATATTGAATAGCATTTTCGTTAAGGTTCCATAGACTTCATCAGATGCAGAACTACAACAAACACAATCGACCTAAAGCACGCATACCCACGGCCATCAATGATCAGTTTAGGTCAATTGTGCTTGTTGGAGTTCTGCATCTGATGAAGTCTATGGAACCTTGATGAAAATGCTATTTAATACAGTGCATGCGTTCATGAGTGTACTGTGTTTTACATGGCTGGATTAAAGTTTGTGGATACCAGTGCTGCCTTGGACTTTCCCTGGGTACTTTTGGTTTTGATTCTTAGTTCTTTTTGGTACCTGGTAAAACCTTTGCTTTTGGACATTTAGAAAAGAGAGTGATTATAATCACAGTTTCTTCCCACAGAGAATATGGCTGTGATAAGTGAAATGATATAGATAATGGTGAGAGGATGCTATCTCTGTTATCAATGCCATTAGATATAGAGGTAATTGATAATGAGGACTGTAAGGCCAGTGAGGGCAGTGTAGTGACTAACTCTAAATAAGACTAGTAAGGAGGCAGGGATGGTAGCCAAAGGAGGCCTTGAAAACTAGCATGCAATTATTTATGCAGGAATAAAGGTTTAACAGTGATTTCTTTAATGGCTGGAATAGCCTGTAAAGTAATAGAAAAGGAAGAAGAAGTGAAGAAGGATAGAGAGAGATACAGAGAGTGTGTGTTGTAAAAACAGTAAAGATGCTACTAGTCTACACTCTGCCCAATCAACTGCCTATTAATGACCTATGACTCGATGCTGGCTGTCAAACTGTACCTAGGCAGTGGTAAAAACTACTAAGTAGACATGTTTGGCTACCCTTTGGCTATATCAGTGGATGAAAGGTTCAGACAGCGCAAAGACTAAGCAGCTCAGGCCAGAAAAATATGATGTTATTGATGGGGAGAAAATAAATTCCCAGTTATAGACTGATCACTTCTTACAACCAGAAAAGAAAGGAAAGAGATACCAGTCAGGATGTGTTTTTATGTTGCTGTGGCATCAGAAAAAACAATGTGCTAGACATAGTCCATACCAGTCACAGTACAGAAACTTTACATTAAAGGGGAGACCCAAATGACTGGAACATTACCAAAAGACAGACTACATGCACCTGGGGTTGAATGCATGAAAGGAACTAGAGGCATACCTCTTCAATTGTCCCTGATTATCAGGGACATTCCTGAATGTGGCTCAGGATTTTGCTCTATGTTTCCTAAAACTCACAATTTTTGGAGAAAAGGTGGTGGAATAATTTCAGTTATAATCTTCTTTTACTTCAGAAAATGTGTGTTAATTCACATTTTCTTATTCTATTAGCTTCTAAAGTTAACAGTACTAATATTTTAAAAGGCATCCCTTATTGTTCCTGGTTATTCCTGGCATTGTCCCTGAATCTAGAGTTAAGAGGTTGCAAGTTATGACCAGAGGAACAGGACATGGGAGATTGGACAAAGAATCTAACACTAAATTCATACATTATCCTAACAACCATGAATAGAAATCTATTTACAAGAAAGAAAAGAAGGCTTGGTCAGTGAATTAAGTGACTAAGCAAGGAGGGCATAAATGACTTAGAACAATGACTATAAAAAACAATTCTATGAGGCAGGAAGGAAGGTGATTAAAATGTTAAAGGATGCCAAGAATGAGAAAGAAAAGAAATTAACCCAGGAAGTAAGAAGGGAAAGAAAATAATTATTCCTGTACATATAAGAAAGAAAAAGGGATATTGAACTAAACAGGCTGAAAAAAGATAGAATCAGAAGGGACGTCAAAGATGACCCAAGTGTAGTGGAAGAACTGAATGAGTTCTATGTTTCAGTATTTACAATGCAAAAAGGATGAGGGTCTACTCATTTGGGAGGGGAAATAAAAGACTTGGAAGAGACAGACTGATAGATTGATAGAGAAGGAGATGGAAGAAATGAGACTGGCTGGGGTACATGTCTAAAAAAAATCACAAGGCCCAAATAAGATAATGATCAGAGTATTAAAAAAGACTTGACAAGTGCTTTTGCAGACTCTTTACAGAAATATTTAGTAGCTTTTTGGCCTTGGGGAAGTATAATTCTGGATATCAGCCTTAATTGCTCCCTTATCTGTGGATGGAATACTAGAATCATTCCAGGGAACTAAAGGCTGGTTCATAGGTTCATAGGTAGGTACTAGGCTATTGGCCCTAGGGCTTATATAAGACTAGCCAAACAGTACCCTGGCTTTTGCCACCCAAGAAAATTATTTTCCTGTGCCCCTGTCAAGCAGAGCCAAAGAAGTGATCCCCGGGGTGAATTTCCTATCTCCCATCCAATCATCAAGATTTTTCTTGAAGAGTGCTATTGAGGAGCTTTGTTTGATATAGATAGGTAGTTTGTTCCAGAGTATGGGAAGTCTCTGGGACAGGAATCTATCCCTCCAGCATGTTCTCTTTATAGTGGTGACAAGGTTTAGGTCCCTAGATTTCTTTACGTGGAGCATGTCCAACAGCTCTGGGTTAGTAGATAATTGACAGAGAAAGGTGATGGCAAGTGTCCTGAAGAAAAGGCTTGGGGCTCTGGGGCTTTTATAAAGGATAGTGAGTTCAGCACCCAGGCAAGTAAAGCTTCATTGCCAAGGAGACTTGTTAGTGAAACCTCTTGTAGTTCTTTGACTGGGCATCAGCAGATCAAGGTAGCTATACTTCTTTATGCTTTTTTTTTCTAGGTTATATTTGTCCTCATGTCTGCTGACCACCAAGCCCCAATCTAACAGACAGTATCCATTTGGTCTTCCATTCCAGGGTTTCATCTGGAGTCAAGCAGAAAGCTGACAGAGTGGGTGTCATCATTCAATCAGCTATGATGGAGTATTTCTTTGATTAGTCTTATCCTAACCACCTAGACAGAGGGAACAAGTGAAGTGTATCATCACTATGTCCACAATGCCTTTATAAGTGCATGCGTTTGCTCAGTGTTGACCAGGGGAACTTAATGTCCACCCCACAGGCCACACACTGCATTACCTTCCTTCCTTCCTCCAAGGGCTAATGGTAACATGCAAAGTCAGTTACCAGCCCAGTATGTGACTGCCCTTCCTCCCAGTCACTAGCTGAACTCACATCATCTGGGTAATAC
>NC_056734.1:467123294-467150794 GCF_019279795.1 Protopterus annectens | reverse complement strand
CACTCTTAGGGATGTGTGATTAATGTTGTAATCTGCAGGGGTATTTAACTACCAAAAAGGTATAATTAAACATTTTTTTGCATTTTGTTTTAGGCCATGTCTTTGGCACCAGCCATTTGTCTTAGTCAGACCCTTCTGAAGGATATTTGCATTGTTGGAAGATTCAGTGATTTCCCCCAACTTGCAGTTGCCAACAAACCTGGCTAGCCAAAGACCTTCTACATTAACCTTGACTTCAGAGAAGTATAGTCCGAACAGGAGAGAGCCCAGCTCTGACCCCTTTAGTACACCACTTGTAACTGCCCTCTTGCTGGAATATGACTAGCATCTTTGAACAGAGAGCAATGCACACTTATTTATTGAAATTATGGGGCAATAGGTAGGACAAAGTGTAGAGCCTTTGTCCAGTTTATTCATGTACTAAAGGTGGCAAATGGCAATCCTAAGACTGATTCAGTCTTGTGGAATAGTGTTTGATCTTAAGTTTGATATTTTATCTGTATGGACTACTGCAACAAATCTGCTTTGTTTTGGTACTTATGTCTTCTGAGAAATATCAGTTGTTTCGGCAATCTGGGGAAGGACACTTCACAACACACCACCTCAGTAGCCCAGAGTCATTGTTATTGTACTGTTAGTAATACAGTACCAAACATTTGCAATGCCAGTTCTTAGGGCATGTCCAAGAGCAGGTTTGAGCAATTACTGAAATACTGTTCTTTCCCTCACTTTCTTCTGGTCCAGTCCAGATGTGATCAAATGGCCCAGTTCTTTTCCCTGCTCTCTCACAATCAGTTCAACTCCCATCAGAAGATACATCACACTGGGGGTTTTGTGGCCCATGTGTGGTACTTGTTTGCAGAGAACCTCAACTGCCATCTCTGTGCCAACTTGGTCAGCCTTTTCATTTCCTTTTCTAGAGTTTTTCCTCTCCTACATCTGCACATATCTGTGTGTTATCAGTAAAGAGACTGATACTGTTTACTATTTCATTAGATATGTCTGAGCTAAAGATACCAAAACATACAGGAACAGAAATGTAGTGGTAGTCCACCTCCAAAAGGTCCACTCCTTCTACTTGCATAGCAGACATGTAACCACAGAGATAGACTCCTCTTCCCTCCTGCCCCAGCTCTTCCACGGAACAGCAAAAGAAAAAAAAAGTTGGAGGAGCCCATCAGATCCCATTTCTGCAATTTGACCCAACCCACAGATTGCACTTGAGGAAAAAAAAATATTTTAAAATGTTGCAAACTGCTTGTTACAAATGTAATGAAGTTGTTAGAGTTTATACCCTGCACAGAGTGCTGTAGCATTCATATTTAGTTAAAAAAAGAAAAAACGAAAAACAAATTTCTTCACTTTTAAACTGTAGCAAACTGCTTGCTACAAACATAGCAAGCACTTACTGCAGTTTATACCATGCATGCAGTGCTACAGTGCTCAGGTTTTACTTTAAAAATATAAACTAATCTTTTGTCTTTTAAACTATAGCAAACTACTTGTAGCAAGCAATTGCTACAGTTTAGATCACACAAGAAACAGTATATTGCTCAGGTCTGATCATAAATACAATGCCAGCTTTTAATAGCCAGCATGCATTAAAGAGATCAGGAGTGGTCTCAGATGGCTGATAGCACCACTTAACACTTTGCATCCAGGGCAGTTGCCACCTTTGTCCCACTCTATTTAGGTTATTGTTCAGGAACAGGACACACCCTTGCAGTACTTAGCTTGCCCGCCCATCCATCCATCCATCCATCCATCCATCCATCCATCCATCCATCCATCCATCCATCCATCCATCCATTTTCAAAACAGGGTGCCTTGATGATGGTTGATGTGACAGCAAGCTGAGTAAGGTTGAGCAAACTTCCATGCCCTAAGCAACATTATCCATATCTCTCATTTTGTGGAATGCCCACACATTCCCACTTGTCTTAAAGGATATGCATCCTGCATTGTGTCTTGCTGGACCCAGGACTTTCTTCCATTGGGCTATGCCTGGCACACTTCACATGACTAGCACCTAGGGAGCATCCACAAAAGGTACCCAAACCACCTTAACTCACTTCTCTCAACACACAGGTGCAATGGTAGAACTTCTATATCCTGGTAAGTTGCAGAGATGTTCACTTTATCACAGTGAACCAAACTATTCTGTGTGGCGGCGGCTGCTTCAGATCCGTCCAGAAAAGTGCACTATCTGTCTTCTTTTCATCAGATACATCAGAAAAATCACTTTCAGAAGCAGAAAATGAAGGTGTGATATTCTACAATGCTGAGAATCTACTTGAAATTTGATCTCTAAGTTTGGCATGCTGTATGTATGATGAGCTACTAACAGTGAGGTCTGTAAGGCCTAACACACACCAGGAACTACTAGGCAGCTTGCTGAAACATGGCCAAAAATGCACAGATCTAGTGAAGCATATATTCATTGCCCCTGGCAAATGAATAAAAAGGAAAAAATGTGAAAGATCAAGAAAAAGAGGCACCAGAGAAGGAACTACATGCAAACTGAAAGCTAATCGACAGAGGCCTGCACTTCATTCCTTACTGCTGGGTAATGTACAGAGTAAGATGGATTACCTAAGGCTGGAACTCTGTACACATACTAAGGTGAAAAACAGTTGTTTATCTGTGTTCACTGAAACTTGGCTTATCTCCAACATAAATGACAGCACAGTAAATGTAGAGGGAATGACATTATTTCATGCTGACAGAATTCATTTACTCTGTGGCAAATCTCATGGAGAGGGTGTTTTTATATACATGAACAACAACTGGTGTATTAACTGCAAGGTTGTTGCCTCACACTGCTCAGAGAACATTGAATTTTTGGTTCTAAAATGCAGGCCCTATTACTTGCCAAGAGAGTTTAATGGAGTGAGCATAACAGCTGTTTACATTCCACCCAGTGCAAACACCAGTGCAGCACTTGCCATGTTATACCAGTCCATAAGTGAACAACAGAACAGGAACTCAGAGTTTGCCCATGTAATTGCAGGTGACATTAACCAAGCCAACCCGAAATCAGTTCTAGCCCACTACCATCAGCATGTGAACTTCACAACCAGAGGGGAGAATACACTAGGTAAGGTTTTCACCAACATAAAACTGGCATACAAGGCAGCACCTTATCCACACCTGGACAACTCAGATCATCTTGCCATCATGTTGTTTCCTGCATACAAACCACTGCTAAAATCAGGAAAACCATAAAGAAAACAAATAAGGTTATGGTCTGAGGGTGCAGTCAGAGCAGTGCAAGACTGCTTCTAGAGTATGGACTGGTTGATGTTCAGAAGCAGCCTCAAAGAATCACCAAATAGACCTGGAAGAATATACAGAATCTGTGATGGCTTACATCTTAAAATGTATGGATGATGTGACAACTACCAAAGACTTCACCATACATGCAAACCAAAAAACAAGGCTGTCCAGTGAGGTGCATGAGCTTATAAAGGCACAGAATGCAGCATTCAGATCTAAAGACAAGGATGCCCTAAGAGTGGCCAGAGCAAACCTAAACAAAGGCATAAAAGAGGTAAAGAGAACCTATGGAAGAAAAACTCAGGGTCACTTTAATGACCAAAGGGACTCTAGACATCTAGGCATACACGTCATAACTGACTAGAAATCTGCATCTGATATATGACATTGTCCTATGTTTCAACTTCATTTTTTACTTTTGTATGTATCAACATTGTTCTATTACTTATGCATGTATTACTGTGAAGCTTATGTATGTAATACTGTGGAGCTTTTCTCCCCGGGCCGCCACTGAAAATGGGCTCTTCCTAGGCCCAGTGGACTTTCCCGGTCAACAAATGCAATAAATAAATAAATCTGCCCAGTGTGATGACAGTATAGAATTCTTAAACGAACTGAACAACTTCTTCAGCAGGTTCAATATGGGCAACAAAACGGAGGCAAATAAACTACTTGTAGGTCAGGATGAGGAAGTGCTATGCCTCAGCACAGGTGATGTACTAAAAACTTGGAGATGACTCAACCCAAAGAAAGCAGCTGGTCCATATATCATTATGGGCAGGGTTATCAGGGTCTGTGCTGCACAGCTGGCATCATACTCACAGACATTTTCAAAACATCACTGTAATTAGCCATTGTACTGAAATGCTTTAAGAACATGACTATCATTCCCTTACCCAAGAAACCACAACCAGCAAGTCTGAATAACTGTCACCCAGTTGCTCCAACATCAATAGTAATGAAGTGCGTCGAATGGTTGATCAAAGACCACATCTCAGCAAGCATACCTACAACACTAGATACATTGTAGTTTGCCTACAGGACAAACCACTGCACAGCATATGCCATCTCTTTAGCACTTCATGAAACCTTGACTTACTTGGAAAATAAGGACTGTTTTGTCATGATGTTACTTAGTTCTGCCTTTAATACTGTCATCCTCCAGAATCTAGTGATGAAGCTAATTCAACTGGGCATCAACACCCCCTTGTGTAGTTGGATACTAGACTTTCTTACAGACAGACCCCAAAAGGTATGTGTGGGAAATAACAGCTCTAAAAGCGTAACTCTGAACATGGGTGTACCACAGGACTGTGTCATGAGTCCTCTACTATTCACCTTGCTTACACATGACTGTGTAACCAGATATACATCCAACAGAATTATGAAGTTCACAGGTGACACCACAGTCGTAGGTCTTGTCCTGAACAGCGTGGAAACAGCATATAGGAGTAAAGTGGAACATCTGCTAGACTGGTGTGACAGCAACAATCTGGCACTGAATGTCAGCAAGACCAAGGAACTGATTGTGGACTTTAGGACATCTCAAGGAGCACAGCAACCTCTGGAAATCAAGGGAGTAGCAGTAGAAAGAGTCAAGAGCACTACGTTCCAGTGCAATAGTGGACCTGTCTTGGCTGGTGCACACCTGCCACACTTTCAGAAAAGCACAGCAACATTTGCACTTCCTATGGAAACTGAGGAAAGCAAACCTGTCACAGTCCATCTTCCATGCCTACTATAGGGGAACCATCAAGAGTGTACTGACAAAACAACATCATTGTATGGTATGGGAATTGTAATGCTTCAGATTGCAAGGCTCTCTGGAGATTTGTAACAGCAGTGGAAGGAATCATTGGCACTGGATGACTTACATGAATCTTGATGTACTGGAAATGCTAGAAAGGTAATACATGGCATACTCACCCTGCTTGCGTTATGTTCTCCCACCTTCTCTCAGGTAGATGTTACAGCAGCATGAACTGTAAGACTTCCAATGCTCAAGAGAAGTTTTTCCTCTTTATCCACCAGATTGCTGAACTCTAATAACAGGAATGCCAGAATTCATTCTGGTCTTTCAACTATCCATCCATCCATCCATCCATCCTCAGCCCCTTTTTTCGAATTTTGCATATGGGGTAGGGGTGTCACTTCAAAAGACAATCATCACAAGCAAAGGTTTACACTGCCGGGTGGCTCTCTTGACTAATCCGGTAAATGACACACTCATGTCCATTTATTTTAAGATCATTACTACTAGTAGCATACTTTAGTGCAATATCCAAATCTTCATCTGTCCTGAAACCTGAATGTGCAATATGTTTGCTTCACAGATACCTGTTAATGTGAAAATTGAAGTTTGTGTGATATCTACTTCTGCAGTACCCTAAACAGCACATTTTTTATGCACCTAATGCCTGTAAGTGACTATCCTAATATTACTAAATAGTATCTATATGCATATATGTTTCTTGTACTGGGAATAAAGCAACATAATTTTGTTTAGCTACACTATGTACAGATCTAAATGACAATAAAGTTTACTTTAACTATGACTTTTGACTTTGAAAGGAATTGATTTTCTTCCACTTATGTCTGTGATCTCATCTTCTTTGCCACTGCCTAAAAGCATATGACTGCAGGTGAGGACAGGAACATAGATTTACAAATTAACTGAGAGAGTTGCCATTTCACTCAGTTCTCCTTCTACCACTCTAGCCTGGTTCAATGCCTGCAGCACTGCTGCTACTGCTTACTCTTCTTACTGGTCCCCCTCCTATTCTTCTCTACCTTGACTTGTAAATAAGGCTGCAAAATATTTAAACTACGCATTCTGGGTTTGCTGCTCCTCTCCTCCCACCTGCACTGAGAAAAAGCCATGAATATTAATTTGGAGTTGCTGATTTTTACCCAGCCACTTAACATTCACTGAAAAAAATATTTTATTTTATTTACAATGTGATTACTAGGTGAGTGAGCTGGCCCAGTGACCCTTTTCACTCACAACCTGGATACAAAAGTACAAAATGAATCAGAGCAATACAATACAAGTAGTAATAATAATACAACTAGACTGCTTAACCTTACAAATGTATCAACACATGATTGTAAACAATGATGGCGCATTAGTGCAGCATATGCACATTTAATAAAGTAGGACAGAATGTATACCTTTGGATGGAATATAAAGTTATTGGGTTTTGTTACAAATAGTTGAAAAGTACAATAATACAGTAATGCATGAAAGTGATGGTTTAACCAGTATCATGGAAACAAGTCCACTTGATATCTTGGAATATGGATTCCTTAAGCACTTTCTGGAAGGACACTAGGGTTTCATTGTTTTTAACTTCATTGAAATACATACTGGAAGCTGTAATCACTTGAGGCTAATAGAAGAACATTATTTGCAATGACAGGAATGCAACCCTCATGCACCTGATGTACTCTCCAAAACTTTTCTGAACCTTGATATCTATAAAAATTGCAAACAAAAATGGACATGATGCACCCTAGCTGGAGTCATTATCCACCTTGAACATATTTAACTTAATGCCAAAAATGTTGATACATCTCTCACTCCTCAAACACAGCCCTTGAATGGCACTCAGCAGTGGTCCTCAGACCCTGTATTTTTATAGCATTTTCCACAGACCCTTCCATTTTACACATTCACAGGCCCCTCCTGATTCAGAATCTGTACCATTGGAATAACCCTCCTTTGCACTAGTCAATTTTCTAACCATTGGCATTGTCAGTCTCACCACAATACTCTGTTTCTTACATCTGAAATGTGCAGTAATACAGTCTATTTTGGTCCTACCCTCAGAGCCTCTAGTTTTCCTATCAGTCTCCTATGTGAGACTGAGTCAAAAGCCTTGGTGAAGTCTAGGGAGATCACATCTACTTATATTCCGCTCTCAAATTCAGCCATTAACCATTCTCAAAATTGTATCAGGTATAAATGAGAAATCCTTCTGTCCATAAATCCCTGATAGTTTCTGTTCTGGAGATTATTGTCCTCTAGAGATATTACAAGCATTTCCATAAGGTTTCTGTCCATTAAATTCCATTCCTTTCCTGTTAACAAACCTGTAGTAAACCCTATTTTTCTTGCTCCACCCACATTGTATAATGGTACCACACTTGCTGTCTTCGTCTCTTTGGGCACTTTTGCACTAGACAGTGATCTATTTAATATCTCCGTTGGGGGTCTGCCAGTAAACTGTCCAGATTTTTGTGGAATGTAACAGGAGGTCCATCTTGATCTTATGCTTTTTTCTACCTAAAAGCAATAAGTTCCCTGCCCAGCTCTCCTTTCTTTATTATGTCCACTGTTTTCTGCATACTGTCTCCCTCCCTGTCAGCATGGAACCCTCTCTCTCCATGTTATTCTTTTGTGAAGAATGAAGTAAAGCATTCATCCAAAGTATCTGTTTTTTTTCATAGTCTGTGATCATCCTCCTGTCTTTGCTCAGCTGGTTAGGTCTGTTTTGCCTTTCTTCTTTGTTCATAAAAAAGTGTTTCCTTTCTTGATCCCTTCTGCCAAATCCATTTTAAATGTTGCCTTTGCTATCCTTACCAAGTCTGGTGGCTTTCTGCTAGCCTCTTTGTACTGTGTCTCCTCCCCCTCTCTACAGATTCCTTTCCACCTTTTGTACGCCGTATCTTTTCCCCTAATTGCTAAGCCTCATCTTTGACCATCTCCCCAACCCAATATAATATAATCTTCTAAAATCCCATTGCCTTTGCTTTATTACAGTTCCTCCCTCTAAACCACACACTGCAGTCTCATGGTCCCCTTGCTCTGGTCTGCCATGGGCCCTGCTGCAATTACTATTACCACATCTAGAATTCCATCCTTTCTGGTATAAACCTACACCTGTTCTTGGTTCAAGACCTCTGTCATCCTCTGTACCTCTCTAACCTTGAACTCAGAATGTCCCAGTCTACTTCTGGTAGTTTCCAATCCTACTATACTATACTATGCTATACTATACTATACTATACTATACTATACTATACTATACTATACTATACTATACAATATAATACTATACTGTACTACACTATACTATACTATCCTCCTTTCCCACTCTTTTTTCCAGTTGTCTGTCGTCCTTATTCCTTGATGATTCTTGGGTATAATGTAATGCTTCATTCTAGCAGGCCCCCCAAAGGTTTTCACCTTTCATACTACTTTTCCCTACTGTTGGCAAGGTGTTCCTCACCTCTGACCCTTATATGATGAATGGTATAATACAGATTATTTATCTGCTTCCATCTCTCTGCCACCTGTCATACCTAACTGTTAAAAGCAAGCTAAAAACTGAATAATAGAATTCAGATTCTTATTCATTTGGAGGTACAAATCAAATCTCAGAAATGCACATGCATCATTTCCAATCTGGAAGTGAAAACTTTAATTACTTACACAGTATGTTTCTAGAAGAAAGTCACATCACTAGTTCTATTATATGCATGCAGTATAAAGAAGTACAAAATAGCTTTGTGTAAATACTTTAAAAAAGAAAACAGACCTGAAATTGTAATCTCCGTGCCATTAACTATAAGAGTGGTTGAATTTTCCTTATAAAGATTCCACTGAATCTGAAAAAAATATGAATAATGCTTAGATGGATGGAACTGATATTCAAAATAAAGTAATGAATCATTATTAACAAAAACATGCATTTCTTGGGATGACATACAAATCTCAAACCTAATAGTTTCTCTGGAAAATATGTACTAAAATTCTGTTTTATTCAGAATCAATGACACACAGATCAACACATTGCCTTTACTCCCAGCAGTTCATCATAAAAACTGAAGATGCAATGTCACAATCACAAAAGTATTTTGTTTTTTTCTAGCAGGTTCAACACATCATTAAAGCACTGATTACATTGTTTTTGCTTCTCCCACCTGCCCATCATCTGGCAAACAATGTCATTCTGCCCACCTGTTATCTACTAGGGGAGATGCAGTAATAGCACAGCCATCATCTAGGCTGTTAGGGAGCTTTGTGATCCCAAGTCCTAATATCCCCTCTCCATGCTTCGTAAATGCTCAGGAAAGGGGCACGTGATAGGAACAGCAAGACCCACATTCCAGTCTTCTACAGGGAGCTCCTGCTATGTTAATTCTCAGCTACAGCATAGCATTAGGTCACTGCAGTTTTGGCTTAATGCTGTAGAACTGCATCTTAGCTCCACAAAACGAAGGCCATGGTCTTTGCTAATCAATGTTATACTGTAGATGAATCACTGTTCAGTGCCTCGTTAAGTGTCAGCTTCAATAAAAACATCGCCCAAATCTGAATTTGTACTCCTATTTTAGTAATAGCTTTCTCTGATAATCAGAAAGCTTTCCAACTTATCCAGTCATAGTACAAGCATGACTGTAATATTAGTTTGCTAGTGCCTTTAAAATATTGTGCAAAAATGATTCTAAAGATTATTTTAAAAGGTAGAACATATGTTGCAGAATATATTGGAAAATATATTGCCTGAAATGGTGTTCTCAAGTTGTTCAGCAATATATCTATCTATCTGTCACCCTTAGGCTTACGAATACTGGCCAAGGCTCTTGTCACCCCCACAGTGCCTTTTTTAGGCAAGGCTCAAAAGACAAACCCACTGCCGTAAATAGCACAAGTAACAAAAAACTGAGGGTAATGCTGCTCAATGCCAGAAGTCTAAACCTCAAAATGCACACACTCCAGGCACTCCTCAGTATGGAGAAAATCGATATCTGTGCAGTAACAGAAACCTGGTTTAAGGTTCCAGAGAGCACCCCAGCACTAACAGGCTACAACTCATACCATACATCTCATCCACAAAACCCAGACTGAAATAAAAAAGGCGGGGAAGTATCCATATTCATCAAGGATACCCACACCTCCAGGTTAGTGACACAGCACGATGCTTCAGAGATCATCCACGTGCAACTAACAATGGGCAAAACTGCTATTCAAATTATAGCTTGCTACAGATCATCCACAATGTCCCAGGACCCCCACTCCGCATTCCTGGAAACACTGGGAAACATAAAGGTCCTACCAAACACCCTGATATTGGGTGATTTAAATTACCCAAACATTAACTGGGAGAACTACTGAAGTACAAACTCCCTTGCCCAACATTTCCTAGAATTTATAAACTCAAACGCCCTGGATCAACTGGTCAACACCCCCCACCAGAGGTGACAACATATTGGACCTGGTCATTACCAACATGGGCGACCGGTGTTCCACACTGGATGGGTCAACCCGTCGCTGGTTAGATCTGACCATAAACTAATCACTCTGGATAGTCACATTCCGCCACCATCCCCACTTGAAGAAACCACTGTGAAAAACTTTTCTAAAGCAAATTTCACGTTACTTAAGACCGAGTTGGGAAGTTTCAAAGCCCCCATACTAAAGGATAACACTGTCCAAGCTGCAAAATCCTTTACTAATGCACTCTATGGGCACCTACAAGAATGCATGGATTGTGCTATCCCAAACAAACCCACGACTCACTCCTCCAAGAAAAGGAAACCACTCTGGTGGATCCCTGCCATAAACAAGCTATACAATAGAAGGAGGAAACTTGTACAGAAAAGAGTAAAATCCCAAGAAGGGAAGACATCTCTAATCAGTATCAGCAAGAAACTATGTTCCCTCATAAAATCACCCAAGGCTAGCTTCGAAAGAAAAAATGTCATGGACTACAAAGATAACCACAAGGCATTCTTTAGCTATGTCAAGAATCTAAGTGGCAATTCTCAGATCTGCTCGGAGTTAGTGCAGAATGGCACAAAATACACTGAACCGACCGATATAGCCAACATCCTGGCAGACAGGTTCAGTGCAAACTTCACCCCCCTCTCACCCCCAAAAGGGCCCATAACTATACCAGAAGAATTTAGTGCCCCTGAAATCACAGGCTCTCAGGTTAAAACAAGTCTCTCCAAAGCCAAAAACATAGCATCAATGGGACCAGACTGTGTCCCAGGCTGTGTCCTACACGAGCTCAAAGATGAAGTAACCCCTCACCTAAACACACTGTGTAAACTCAGCCTCTCCACAGGCTACATGCCCACAGAGTGGCGCACAGCAATGGTTACTCAGCTCCACAAAGGTGGAGCCACAAAGGACCCCGGGAACTATCACCCTATAAGCCTGACTAGCTTGGTCTGCAAAGCTATGGAGCACATCATCATGGATCTCATTAACAGAGACATTGGAAGCCTCCAAACACTGAACCCTACCCAGTTCACCTTTGTTAAGGGCAGATCATGCCTTCTAGACCTGGAGGACTTATTTGAGACAGTTACCAAGGCTATAGACGAGGGAAAAGTGGTCCACACAGCCTACCGAGACCTCAGATACACCTTCGACACCATTCCCCACTCAGGTATTACAGACAAGCTCACCAGCCGGAACATAAACCCCTATGTCATGAGATGGGTTGCCAACTATCTCATGGACAGAACCCACATGGTAAGAGTTGCAGGAGCTAGGTCTGACTCTAAACCGGTTACAAGTGGCATTCCCCAGGGCTCAGTCCTAGGTCCCCTCTTGTTCAGCATATGCTTCTCAGAGGTACAGGCAAACACAGGAGGACTATGGCTGACCAAGTTCACAGACAACTGCAGACTAGGGGCTATAATTGACTCTCCGGCTGACATAGACATCCTCCAAAAGGGTCTCACTGAGACAGATACCTGGTGTCAAAACCATGGCCTCAAGCTAAATACCAAAAAGTGTATAGTCATCCCCTTTGGAATAAACAAAGTACCCACAAACTACCACATAGGTGATAGCCCCCTAAATATGGAAGATGTAATAAGGGATCTGAGGACCCAAGTAGACAGTAACCTCTCCTTTGATAATCACATTGCCAAAGTGGTTATAAAATCCTTCTATGTGGCCCACCTAATCACAAAATGGTTTGCATCCAGATCAAAATTGGTCATTGGGCCCCTCTATGCATCACTTATCAGACCTATCATAGAGTAAAATGCCCCATTTGAGATGTACCTTACAAGACACCTGCAACAACTGGAAAGACCACAGAAGTTCCTCACTAAGAGGATCACTGGCCTCAAGCAGATGCCCTATGCAGCTCAACTGAAGAAACTCCAGCTGTACTCGTTTGCATACCGCCTACTCAGAGATGATCTCTGCCTGACATACAAGGCCCTGTCCAACACAGAATTGATGGACAAGCTCCACCTAAAGAAAATCATATCCCCTCAACCCACATGCTCCAGGGATCTAAACCTCACCACAACAATAAATAGGATGTGCTGGAGGGATAGATTCCTGTCCCAGTGACTTCCCATCTACATTAGGCAGAGCTCTTCACTAACCCTCTTCAAGAGGAGCCTTGATGAGTGGATGGGAAACAGAAAGTTTACCCCAGGGATCACTTCAATGGCTCTGCTAGACAGAGGCACAGGGAACTAATCTAAGGGGGCAGCGAAAGCCAACACATTCCGGCTAGGCTTATAAATGCCTTTGGGCAGATAGCCTAGTACCTACATATGAATCTATGAACCTATCTATCTATCTATCTATCTATCTATCTATCTATCTATCTATCTATCTATCTATCTGTCAGATCCAATCCATCAAATCCATCTCTGCCTTATACAGAAGCTCATGTCCTCCAACTAAGCTCTTGGGCATTCTACCCTTCCCAGAATGTACTTCCCCATTGCCTCAGATTTTGTTTGCACAATAAAGTAGCCAGTGGTTATACAGAAAAAGAACACATAAATAATACTATTACCAGTACTTAAGGAAACATTTCAAAACAACAAGGAGTCCTTAAAGGCATCATTTTGTATCACCCGTTCTTCCAGGAGTCTAGGAATATGGCCGGTGGGAGTGTTATGAGAATAAAGGTGGAGATGGGCAACACACATGGAATGTTATGGTATGTATATAACTTCTTTATGTGTTGTTGTCAATTTTGCCTTTATTCTCACATATGGGACAGCGTCCTTAGCAACCTGAATCTTGGGTGGCTCATAACAGAATATTCCTCAGAACTATTGATCCAAAGGAAGCTCTACCCCTGGAGGTCAAATTCACTTTATAATGAGTAATAAAAGTATGGGGATTAGACCATGTGGTACAAATATTGTCTAAGGATTCTCTGGCCAAAAAGGCCGAAAAAGTAGCCACAGCTCTAGTAGAACATGCTTTCACTGGTGTAGGCAATTGTTTATTTTGGGGTTTATAAATAAAAGTGATACAATTAGCAAGCCATTTTGACAAGGTAACTTTGGAAAATGGCAAGCCTTTTCTTGTTTCAGAAAAGGAAACAAAGAATTGACCTTTTTTTGTGAAACCCTTTGTTCTATGTAGGTAAAAAAGCAGTTGTTTGTGAACGTCTAATAAGTGTAGCAGATATTCTCCTTTGTTTTGGAAATTCAGGAAAAAGACTCGCAGTTCAATGGCTTGATTGAGATTTGTCTCACAGACTACTTTGGGCAGAAAGAAAGGGTTAGTTCATAATGAAACTCTGCCTTTACGAAAAAAGTAAATAAGATGACTTTATAGATTGTGCTTGTAATTCAGAAACCCTTCTTGTTGAAGTAATAGCCACTAGAAAAATTGTTTTCCAAGCCAAGAATTTGAAATCACAATTTGCTGAAGGTTCAAATGGAGAATGAGTCATATGAGAAAGTACAAAATTCAAATCCCAAGGGGGAAGGATTTTTGTAAGGTGATTTCAGCAACAAGATTCCTTTTTAAAAGGTTGCACAAAGCTTAGGGGACATAATAGGGCAACTATTCTCTCCTAGACGATAATTAGAAATGGCAGCTAATTTAACTCTTACAGTAGCTGCAGCAGCTCCTTCGTTAAAAAGTTTTGTTATAAATTCCAGAATGAAATGCAGTGGAGCAGTAAAAGGCTCAACATTCTTTTCCATGTCCCACAGAGCAAGCCTTTTTCACTTGCTTCTGTAAAGTTTCTGTGTGGAAGAGTTATGTGAAGAAAATACAATATGTCTTATTGGGGAAGATAAAAGAGGATGCCTGACTATCATTGGAAATGGAGAAGCCATGCTGTCAATTCCAGACTTTTCAAGTCCAGAAGAACCATTCTTTGCAGATGTGAAAGTAGATCTGGCACTGGGTCCAGAATCCATGGATCTTCCTGAAGATGAGGCCCAAAGAAAAGGAAACCAAATCTGTCAGGGCCAGTACCGGGCAATGTGGATGATTGTTCTCTTCAACATACTTGCTTCATGTAACACTTTGGGATTCAAGGGAGTTCAAGGATAAGCATATAGAAGTCTCAGGGGCCAATCATGCACCAGTGCATCCATCTGTGACTCCACCTGAGGGGGGATTAGGGCAAAGTAGCAGCTGCATTTGTTGTTCATGAGTGAAGCAAAGAGATTGCAGCAAGGCTGACCCTATTTCTGGAAAAACTTTTCCACAGCTTTTAGTTTGAGGGACCACTCGTGAGTTATCAGAATTGCTCTGCTGAGCTTGTCCGCTATCACGTTGGATCTCCCCAGAATGTGCTATCAGAAAGAGGTTGGAAGATATCACCCATTGTCAAACTCAGAGGGCTTCTTGACAAAGGGGATAAGATCTGGTTCCTCTCTGTTGATGTACCAGACTACTGACATGTTGTCTGACTGGACTGCTATTATTCCTTGAGGAAGAGAGTCTTGAAAGGCTTGCAATGCTAGTAGTACTGCTCTCATCTCTAGAACATTTATAAGCAAATGGGCCTTGTGGGGGGACCAGATGCCTTAGACTGTCCTTCACAGATAATCCCCCCCCTCCATCTGGGAGGCATCTGTGGTCACCATGGCCTGGGGCTGATTGGGTACACATGGACGACCTTGACTGACTTGATCAGAATAAATCCACCAATGAAGATCCTTCCTGCATACATCATTTATCAAGATCTTATGAGACATTGGAAGATCTAGAAAGGACCATTGGGTTTACAACAACCATTGCAGAATTCACATATGAAAGAAGGCTAGAGGTACCAGTACTATTGAAGCTGCCATTGTTCCTAGGACTTGAAGTACTTTGCAGATGCATTTCTCTTGCAAATAAGAACCTTGATCTTATTTCTCAATGATTTAAGTCTGTTGGATGGAAGTCTCACTATCATTTTTCTTGTATCTAAGTAGGCCTCTATGAAAATCAGATTTTGATGGGGTTCTAGAGCAGATTTCTCAAAATTCATAGTGATTCCTAGATAAGAGCAAATATTTACAGTATTTTCTCTTGCCCTTAAGAGTTGATGCCTGGTCATAGCTGTCAGGAGCCAGTTGCCTAGGTACAGAAACAGTAGGTATGGTGTTAAGCAAAGGAATGCAGAAAATCAGATGGTAGCGGATTTTGCGAAAAGGATGGACATGGCTGTGATGAATACATATTTTAACAAGAGGGAGGAGCATAGGGTGACATACAAGAGTGGAGGAAGATGCACACAGGTGGAGTATATCTTATGTAGAAGGGCAGTCTGAAGGAGATTTGGAGATTGTAAAGTGGTGGCAGGGGAAAGTGTAGTTTGACAGCATAGGATGGTGGTTTGTAGGATGACATTGGTGATCAAGAAGAGGAGGATGAATGTGACGGCAGCACCAAGGATCAAATGGTGGAAATTGAAAAAGGGTAACTGTGAGGTGGAGTTCAGGGAAGAGTTAAGACAGGCACTGGGTGGTAGTGAAGAGTTACCGAATAGCTGGGTAACTACAGCAGCTAGTAAGAGAGATGGCTAGAAAGGTGCTTGGTGTGACATCTGGAAAGAGGAAGGAGGACAAGGAGACCTGGTGGTGGAATGAAGAAGTACAGCAGAGTATACAGAGAAAGAGCTTGGCGAAGAAGAAGAAGTGGGATTGTCAGAGAGATGAAGAAAGGAGACAAGTGTAAGGAGATGAGGTGCATGGCAAAGAGAGAGGTGGCGAAGGCTAAGGATAAGGCGTATGAAAAGGTCTATGAAAGGTTGGACACTAAGGAGGGAGAAAAGGACCTGTACCGATTGGCTAGACCGAGGGACCAAGCTAGTAAAGATGTGCAGCAGGTAAGGGTGATAAAGGATAATGAGGGAAACATACTCACAAGCGAGGAGAGTGTGTTGAGCAGATAGAAAGAGTACTTTGAGGGGCTGATGAATGAAGAGAATGAGAGGGAGAGAAGGTTGGATGATGTGCAAATAATGAATCATGAAGTGCAATGGATTAGCAAGGAGGAAGTAAGGATAGCTATGAAGAGGATGAAGAATGGAAAGGCTGTTGGTCCAGATGACATAACTGTGGAAGCATGGAGGTGTTTAGGTGAAATGGCAGTGGAGTTTTTAACCAGATTGTTTAATGAAATCTTGGAAAGTGAGAGGAAGTCTGAAGAATGGAGAAAAAGTGTTTTGTTACAGATTTTTAAGAATAAGGGTGATGTGCAGACCTGTAGTAACTACAGAGGGATTAAATTGACCAGTCACAGCATGAAGTTATGGGAAAGAGTAGTGGAAGCTAGGTTAAGAATGGAGGTGATGATTAGTGATCAGCATTATGGTTTCATGCCAGGAAAGAGCACTACAGATGAGATATTTGCTCTGAGCGTGTTGATGGAGATACAGAGAAGGTCAGGAGTTGCATTATGTCTTTGTGGACTTAGCAAAAGCATATGACAGGGTGCCTAGACAGAAGTTGTGGTATTGTATGAGGAAGTCAGGAGTATCAGAGAAGTATGTAAAAGTAGTACAGGATAAGTATGAGGGTAGAGTGACAGCGGTGAGGTCTGCGGTGGGAGTGACAGATGCGTATAAGGTAGAGGTGGGATTACATCAAGGATCAGCTCTGAGCCCTTTCTTATTTGCAATGGTGATGGACAGGTTGACAGATGAGATCAGACAGGAGTCCCTGTGAACTAAGATGTTTGCAGATGACATTGTAATCTGTAATGAGAGTAGGGAACAGGTGGAGGAGACCCTGGAGAGGTGGAGATATGCTCTAGAGAGAAGAAGAATGAAGGTCAGCAGGACTAAGACAGAATATATGTGTGTGAATTGGGGAGGATAGAGGAATGGTTAGGATGCAGGGAGTAGAGGTGGTGAAGGTGAATGAGTTTAAATACTTGGGATCAACAGTTCAGAGTAATGGTGAGTGTGGAAGAGAGGTGAAAAAGAGAGCACAGGCAGGATGGAGTGGAGTGAGATGAGTGTCAGAAGTGATTTGTGACAGATGAGTACCAGTAAGAGTGAAAGGGAAGGTCTACAAGAGGGTAGTGAGACCAGCTATGTTATATGGGTTGGAGACAGTGGCATTGACAAAAAGGCAGGAGTCAGAGCTTGACGTGGCAGAGTTGAAGATGTTAAGATTTACACTGAGTGTGACGAGGATGGACAAGATTAGGAATAAGTATATTAAAGGATCAGCCCAGGTTGGAAGGTTTGGAGACAAAGCCAGAGAGGCAAGATTATGTTGGTTTGGACATGTGCTGAGGAGGGATGCAGAGTATATTGGGAAAAAGATGCTAAGGATGAAGCTGCCAGGTAACAGGAAAAGAGAAAGGCCTAAGATAAGGTTTATGGATGTGGTGAGGGAGGACATGCAGGTGGTTGGTGTGACTGAGCAAGATGCAGAGGACACGAAGAAATGGAAACAGTTGATTCGCTGTGGTGACCCCTAACAGGAGCAGCCGAAAGAAGAAGAATAAGAAACATTCAGAATCCTTGATGCTTCAAGTGAGCCACAACCACTGCCATGTATTTGGTGAACACTCTGGGGGCTGCAGTGATGCCAAAGTGCAGGGCTCAAACCTTGTAATGACTGGTTCCCAGCTGGAAGCACAGATGCCTTTGGATCACCTATCTATTTTTATATGGTAGTACACATCCTGAAGGTCTATCAAGCAGATCCAATCATCTTTTCCTAGAAAAGGAAGAATAGACTGTAGAGTGACCATTCGAAACTTGCACTTTTTGATCAACTTTTTTCAGTTGGTGAGAACCAGAATAGGTCTCTAGTCCCCTGTTGAGTAAGTTCCAAATTCTCATTGGTCTGAGGGGACTTCTTGGATGACTCTTTTGCCTAGCAACTTTTGTACTTCTGTAGTTGCTTGATCCTTTGATCGGGTAGCATGTATGGAATTCTTTTGTTTTGAGGAAGGGGATGAAATAAACTCTGGATATTATTTGATGCACCCATTTATCATTTGTAATGTGAAGCCAGGCCTGTGGGTGCAGATACAGCCAACCTTGCCTCCAGAGGTGAGCAATTGGGCCTCCTTTCAGGAGTGCTGAAAAGGCTTGCCAAAGAAGAATCTCTAGAGCCCTGATTTTAAGGGGTATCCCCTGCCACAAGGGCAGCATCTTCCATTATTGTTCTCTCCTCTGCTTCTTGGAGAACTTTCAACCTGTGTGTCTTGGAAATACCATTTAGACTTTTGGAACTATATCTTTCTGCTACCTTTTAGACCTTTGAGATAAGTTCCGGTTAGAGTGGAAAAATGCACTGATACGGCAGACAAGGTCTTGCCTTCCTGTTCACACCTGGTGAGTGTTATTTTCAGTTTGGGCCCAAAAAGAGATGAGTCATTGAAGGGGGCATTCACAAAGGAGGACTTGAAGGGCTCTGTGAAATCTCAAAGTCGCATCCAGGCCTGCCTCCTAATAAAGATCCGTGAACCTTCGGCTCTACTCGCTCCATCCACTGCATAAGAAATCAGTCTTATGGAGGAATTAACTACTGAATTTCGGATGGGGAGCTGAGAGGCTACCTTATCTGACACTGCATCAGCCACAGCTCCTTGTACGGTATCTGATAGTTCTTTCAGCAGATCCCTTTGCAGCTAGTAAAATGCATCAAATAATTCAGTGAGTGCAAAGTAAAATCCATTGAAGAAAAGATGTGCTTCCCATATCTAGCCATCATCCTGGAATCCTTATTAGGAGGATGAATAGTGGAATTGGTCTTAGAGAAAGTTCCATTTTAATCACTGCCACCATAACCATTGCATCTACCACAACTCCCTTAGTAAGAAACTGTTTATCAGGGGTGAAGTGACATACTTATTTGGACTCCCTGGGGTCTGATCAATAGAGTCTAGGGCCTCTCATGCCTTCTGAGAGGTAAACTTAATAAGCTCATCAGAAGACAGGGTCACCCACGAAGTAGAAGGTAGGTATCCAAAATCTTTAGGTATACTGACTCTTCTGCTGAAGGGGTGTTGGACTCCCAATCCCCTCTCTGGTTTAACATTTCTAGAATGTCTCAAAAAGAGACATCCTCAAGGGGAGACAATAGGAACCCCTCAGCCTCATCGAGTTCAGTATCTGTGGTAACGGACTACTCTGTGGAGACTAATTGCTTCCTCTTTCAGATTCTTTTACAAAGGACTTCTTCAGTGGGATAATCTGGAGAAGTATCGTTAGAGATGGGGTCTCCCTAGGGACATCCTGAGGCTTGGGATCCCGCTGCCTCTGTAGAAGAAGTGGATGAAAGGCAGAAAGCACCGGAAAGCGATGGGAAGGGAGATCCTAGGGAGATTGGAGCCTTGCCTGAGAAGCAGTCAAAGCTCTACCTCATGGCCTCAAATGCCCCTTGCCCCAGATCTGAGGATCCCTCTGGTGCTGACAAAAAAACATCAGAGCCGAGGGTCCTCTGCAAATCAAGGAAAGAAGATCCAAGACCGAGGTACGAGCTGAGCTCATCTGCACCAAAACTCCAAGAGACAAGATCTGATCTGAAGAAAAAGAAGCTGGATCCCTGCCCGTGGGTCCAAGCAGAGAGCTATGGCTCACAGATTCCTTCTGCTCCAACAGAGCATAGGAACTCAGAGCCAAAGTCAGAGCAGAAGAACAAGTGGATCTCTGATCTGACAAAGTCACAAACTGGACTTCCAGATCTCCCTGCTCTAAACTCGAGACACGGGTTGAAAGAGGAAGAGAAGGAACAGAAGGAGGGAGTGACTTTGCTGGATCCGAAGCTCCTGGGCTCTGATCCAGCAGTAACTTGTCTAAAGCCGATGTCTTCAACAGCCTTTTAACCACCCTATCCACATCTTTGTCAGAAATACTCCTGGTTGAACAGGTGGAAAGGGTAGGTGATCTCTGTAAAATCAGAGATGGGAGCCAAGACGATACTCTTTCTAGGTATGAATTGGCTCCATATAGTTCCAATTATCTGAGCTGAAGGAATTGGAGCTGATAACTTAGAATGCTCCGAAGTTCCCTTGGATCCATAAGTAGATAGCTTGGACAGAACTGTCAGTGCAGACAACTTTGCCATTTTTTTCAACCAGATCCAAAGTTTCTGTTGGTGTCGGAGGTCTTTTCTTTGGTTTGCCAGAGTTTTGGGTAGAAGAAGAATAGGAACCAGATTTGGAGGACCCCTTGCCACCTGAAATAGCTTCAGCCAAGGGGCCTTGAATCATACCTTTAAGCATAAGCTTATTACACCTTTCTGAGAGCATTTTGGTTGGAGCCGTAACATATACTGCAGGACTCCTGCAGATGTAACAGCCCTAAACAATAAACACAAAGAGTGAGAATCACTTCTTCATCTTTTTTCCAGTTAGGGATCTCTACAGCGGATCACCTGTCCGCTCATGATTGGCAGTGGAGTTTTACAGTGCCGAGGTGCCAGCCCGGTGCCCAACCTTCCACAGAATGCACATGCACACACACACTCACACCTAGGCCCAATTTGGAGTGTCCAATCCACGTACAGCATGTCTTTGGGATGTGGGAGCAAACCGGAGCACCCAGAGGAAACCCACGCGACCACAGGGAGGACATGCAGACTCCGCACAGAAGGCACCCCAGCCGAGAATCGAACCAGAGAACTTCTTGCTGTGAGGTGGCAATGCTAACTGCTGCACCACCGTGGCCACCCCCAAAGTGTGAGAATCACTAAAGAGCATTTTCTTTCCACAGTGAGTACACTTCTTAAACTCTAATGACTTGTCTCCGTTGTCCTTCTGAGACATATTGAATAAACAGCAATAACAATAAAACACAAGTAACAACACCACAAATTTTAACAAACTATACTATGTAAAGTGAAAATCTAGAGAAGTCCTAATAAAAACAATGGACTCTCTACAAACAACCATAAGAAAAATTAAACTAAAAACTAACAAGCAACTGATATTCTTTTTTTTTTTTAAATATGTAAAGGATAGAAGGGGGAAAAATATGTCGTAATTACACATAAACATTAGGGGATAGGAAGGGTATAAAATCTACAAAAAATGCAGGATTAAACACCACAAGCTAACAAGAGTTAAACACTATGAGAACATTTTAAGAAATGTAGGAAATATTAGGAAATAATCGCAAAAAAGAATTCTCAATTAGCCCAGAGGTTGAGACGGGACCACATCTTCAGCAAAGCAGCAAACGAGATTTGCGATAATGGGGAAGTGCATTCTGGGAAGGGTAGAATGCCTAAGAGCTTAGTTGGGGGCCACAAGCTTCTATATAAGGCTGAACTGGATCCAATGGCTCTGATCTAATCCATACGTGATGATAAAGGAGAGACTGACAACACATCTAATGTTCTGCAATTAAGTTCTGGTGAAGACAAGAGGAAAATGCTGTGAGAATTATGGTTCCCCCAAAGCAAAAAGACGCAGCAGCTGACCATGTGACTATACTTATAGAGGTATGTACTGCACACAGGGCAAACATGAAGATCAGCATAACTTTGTTGCACTTTGCTGTCCAAATTTGCAAGATTAGAGGATGTAAATAACACTGGAGCTATCCTAGGCAATCATAAACAACTCTTCACTCCTACTACCTTACAAAAAGATAAAATAACCAATAAGGCATTCCTATGCTGGAAAGGGGATATACTCATGGTGTGATGTGAAGGTGTAGGGTTAGACAGTAAATGGGTCAGTGATGTCTGGTGGATTCAAGGCACTTTACCTAATGTGATGCATGTATAATCAGCATTCTTCTATAATTTGGCCATTTTGCACTGACTAGCATTGTCACTTATGGAGATAGTGGAGATGTATCATCCAAAAACTAATGCTTGTCACAGAAAGAGGCAGCAAGATTGACTTGTTCTGCGTAATTGATTGTGTCATTTCTTGCTACCTGTAAAAACATATAGCAGTGATAAAAGGCAAATGATAGCTAGACAGATTTATTAGCAAAATTCTATGATAAACTATATCAAATGTCATTGACAGGTCAAGTAACAGTGTTCACCTAGCATAGTTTTGCTTACCTGTCCAAATATGAACTCAGTGCCATATGCCAACAGAGTATCTCTTCAATGACTTGGCTTGAAGTCACTAATATTGATTAGACATTGCAAAAGTTGTGATTACACATGTAATACTTTTGACAAAGTGGATAGCAGATCAGTAATATGTTAAGAATAGTGACATGCGGTCATACAGAGGTACAATAAGTACCACATTTTCAGAGGCAAGGTGGTAGACATAACCTTAACTGATGGATCTGTGTTGCTACTCGGATTCAGAGAAGTAACTGGCAACTTCAAGAACATTGGTGGAATGTTATCTACTCATACTAATCTACATTTCTGTTTTAATTGGAGTGGATATACTTGACTAGATGTAAGAATGCAAAGAAAACTAGGAATACTCTATGGGTGAATCTCCAATAAGAGAAAATATTTAAATTAGTTGATACTTCTGGAAAGTGAGAGATAACACATTTTCCTAAACTCTGCTCCTTCCAGGCTCTCCTCACCATGGAGAATACAGACGTCTCTGCAGTTACTGAGACATGGTTCAAATCCATGGAGAGCACCCTGGCAGTGCAGGGTTATAATGTCTTCCACACATTTAGCCTATCTATTGCACAGCAAGAGAAAAAAAGGTGGAGGAATCTTAATTTAAATCAAACACAAACATATCTCAAGGCTGGTCAAACTGTATGATGCTCTTGAGCTACTCCACATCCAAACTGACATAGAAAAAAGTTTCATACCATTCCTTTACATGCCATAGATTCCCCTCTATGATCCATGAACTCATACTGCAGAGTTAAATGCACTGAAGACTCTCCCCATTCAACCCAATACCATTTTCATGGGTGACTTTAACTATGACAATATGGGCAGCACAATGGTGCAGCGGTTAGCGCTGTCACTCCACAGCAAGGAGTTCTCAGGTTTGATTCGCAGCTGGGGTGCCTTCTGTGCAGAGTATGCATGTTCTCCCTGTGTTCTCATGGGTTTTCTCCGGGTGCTCCCGTTTCCTTCCACATTCCAAAAACATGCATCTAAAGTGTTTCTCTCCTGGCCTGCTCTAAAAATGGCTGTGTCCCAGTTGGACTTTCCTGGTAAACAAATGTTAAATAAATAAAATGGGAATCATACACAACCTCATGCGTGCAGGCCCATAGATTCCTGGACTTCATTAGCACAAACTCCCTTGACCAACTAACTGGTCTGTATGCTAACTGGGGCACAAACATCCTTGAGCTGGTCCTCAGAAATATGAATGAATGTTGCAGCTCCCTCCCAGTGTAATCACTAGTCAGTTGGGACCATAAAGCTGTCTTCTCTGAAATAATCATTAAACCCAGGATCCCAGCAAATCCTGGAATGTCTAAGGCTAACTTCCTATTATTAAGGGGTACTCTAGCAAAATCTGAAGTCCCCTAAACCATAAGAACACTGCTGCCTATGCAGAGGTGTTGACATAAACATGCATATATATGCATACAACTGCACCTGCTTGAAATAAACATAGGACAACTTCAAAGTACAAGCTGTCATTGTATAACAAAAGAAAGGAAATTATGGCCAAAAGTAAGAAGGCTCGGCCCAGCAAGATAAAAACACCTTCGTCAATCTAAACAAGTAGCTCACAGGACTAATCTTGCCTACCAAAGCCTAATTTGAGGTAAAATAGCCTTCCAGGCAAAGGACAACTACAAGGTTTGCTTCAGCTATGTCCGCAACACACAATGTACTGAACTAATTGTGAATTGAGCTACCAATACTGACCTGGTTGACATAGCAAATCTACTGGCCAACAAATTTACCTCCAATTTCATCCCAGTTTTCCCCCTGTCAGTTCTCAGGAAATACGCTCAACCATAACTCCCCTAACATGAGAGCAAATCCTTAATGCACTCTGTAAGGTCAGGAACACAGCATCAATGTGCCCAATTATACACAAGATGCCTCCTAAATAGCATGAAATATGCCTTATCAGAACCACTAAAATTTCTATTCAGCTGCAGCCTTCAAACAGGCTTCATGCCAAGCAAATGAGGAATTACAACCATTAACCATCTGCACAAGGGTGGGCATCTATGTACCAAGGCAACTACAAACCAATAAGTCTGACTCATCTCATATGCAAAGCTATGGAAAGAATCATCATGGAAATGATAAACAATGACATAGGAAATGTACATACCCAGGTTAGCTTCATCAAGGGCAGGTCATGCCTGCTCAACCTGCTGGACTTCTTTAAGAAGGTCACTAAAAACATAGACAAGGGCAAAACTACCTACCTCAACATGACAAAAGCATTCAATACAATATCTCACTATGGCATGGTACATGAAATCAATAAATTAGGCATAGACCCATAAGTCATGCAATGGATAGCTAGCTGACTGACAGATATTACCCAAGAAGTTAAGATAGGGGAGGCTACCTCATTCTCTGAAGTCAAGGCCAATATCAAGGTACTCTGTCTGACCAGTTTTGCAGATGACTGCAAGCTAGGTTCAGTCACTGAATACCCCTAATATAGAAATAGCCTTCAAAGAAGGCCTGACACAGAATAACTGGTGCCACAGCATTATCTAAAACTCAGTGCAAAGAAATGCATAACAGCATCCTTTGGAAAGATGGCTACCCATGGAAATTATTACACTGACAATATACCCTAAGAGTAGACCCAGTGATCAGGGATTTGGATTTAAGAATGCATGTAGACAGTAACCTGGACTTTGACCATCATGTGCCTATGGTGGGGAGAAAAATCATTATATGTGGCGAATGTATAAACAAGGGTATGTCATCTGGGTCCAACAATGTCATTGTTCTGCTGTACTCATCCCACATCAGACTAACCATTGTGTACAACACACTCTTTGGTATGTATCTGATCAGGCATTTACAACAACAACAGCATCCACAGAGGTTCCTCAGAAGTAAATACAGGGCATAAACAACATGCCATATGTGGACCACCTTAAAGCCCTGTCTCTGTACTCTGTCTCCTACCGACTGTTGCAAGGTGATCTATGCTTGGCCTAAAAAGCATTATCTGATCCCACTCTGATGAACCTCTTGCACATCCATAAAACAAATAGCATTAGAAATACCTGACCTAGGGACTTACCTGATCAGCAACATAAATAGGACATGTTGAACAGGCTTCCCATCCATTCATCACAAAGCCATGACTGCACTGCACATCCACAGTATTAACAGCCCAGGGCAGTCATCCCCTTTGCCTCACTCTAGTTACATCTTTGAGAATATCAAGTCCAAAGCAAGATTTTGTAAAGAGGGAGGAATTCAAAAGCAGCAAAAGGAAGCCCACAGCAACATAAGGAGACTATGCAGACTTTATACAGATAAAAATCTGAAGTCAGAATTGAGCTGCAGACAAAAAGAAAATCTGGAAAGCCATAACCCAAGGAGGATGTCAAAGGCAGAAGTTGATGTAGTAGTCATGAAAAGCTTAAATATAATTGTATTGGAATGTAATGCTTTATTAGATAAAGATTTGGTGTATGGAGAGAAGCCTGGCTCCATGATGCAGAAGGATGGACCCAGGTAACCAGGTTTGATTAGTAGTCCTAGCACTGCAGGAAGGGTCATGGCTTTCTCACCCCTCCCTTGGGGCCAGAAAGGTGTTGAGTCCTCAAGAACATACAAGGAGGTGTGACGTCTCTAGTGAAGACTAGGGAAATCACAGCTAAATGCTATGGGGAGAGGGACAAGCTTCTTTACAGGGACCACCCCTTGCAGAAGTGAGTGGGTGGCCTTTGTGGTCAATCCATTGCACATACCCTCTCCACTGCTTCACTGAATGAGTGCAGAAAGTGGGGCTAACCACAAAAATATAAAATCAGCCCACATGGCTGTCTAAATTATGATCTCTCCCAATTGGCCCCCAGCTGATGGGGACAGAATGGGCTGCTTGACCAGGGAAGGGCTTATGGCTGAAAGACAGCAGGGACCGAAAAAATGCAAAAAAAGTAGGTGTATAGAAAGAATCTTGATTCATTCCTAAATATGGGACTTAAAGTCCTAAAGGGGAAAATTACAAGACTTTACTGAAAGCACTTTCATGAATGACAGAAAGGGACTTGAGATGGTTCATTTGAAAGTAAGTAAGTACTATGATAGGAACACGGAAGGACTTCTGTACTGCTTGTCAAGTGCAAACTAGATGAGGAACCAACTTGTCTAGCACTATTTAGCAAAGCTGAACTCTCTATTTGCTGTTTTCCATGGAAAATCATTGTCAGTATAGTTTGTGTGTGTGTGTCAGGAATGAGTTTCTCATTTTGGGAGAGTTCTCCCTTCTTTATGGTTTTGCAATGGTAAATGTGGAACATATAAGTTCAGGGAATGTGAGACTGGTGAGGGGCTTATACTCCTGTAAATAATACTTATATTTCATTTATTTTTATTGGGTTGAATTCTTGGCCAGTTGTGTTCAATGAACTAGTTCATCTCTGATTTGTAACTTGATCAGTCATAGTGAAAGCAAATGGAAGGCTATCCGTGTAATAGAATGCATAGAGTATGCATCACCAACAGAAAGCAACTGTCCATTTTATTATAAAGATGATAAGCCCTCCACTCTCTGTGTATAGTGTTATTTGACTTTCTAGAAACCTCATTATCAAAAAGGATGCATGCAATGTTGAAAAAAATGAGGCAGTTGGTGGCATTAACAGAAATGTTCAGTAATGCCAAGAGAATTCCTAGAACCTAGATTCACAGTATACTCAAGAAAGAGATTTATTGAAATTAAAACGGCAGTCTGACACTACAAGGTGGAACACTCAGCAGATAAATAAAGGAAACAATATGTTACACATGCATTTGTTCATACTTACAAATGTATATACTTATATGAATATACACACGCATGCATGGAAACACACACACTAAAGCACAGACACACATGTGGGCATGCATGCACACACACACCGTGAGCTGCAGCTGCAATGCAGAGAGTACTATGCAGTAATTTAACTAAATTAATTGAATACACCATTCCAAAT
>NC_056734.1:466838294-467118294 GCF_019279795.1 Protopterus annectens | reverse complement strand
ATAAAGTCCAGAAACAAACTGGCAGTAGGGTCAGAATCTCAAACTTGGGAACTGACATACTGGTTCAAAAAGGAAAGGTCTCACACTGGCCTGCATGACTTCTGTTATTGGGGAACCAAGAAAATACTAAAGAAGAAACTTCACATTCTCTCCAAAGAAGAGATTGTTTCTATGATCCCTAAGTCCAGCTTTTTCTGCCTTATAGGCGTAAATAATAAATTCTGGTCTGGAAGAAGAGGGAAACCCCCACCAAATGGAGGCAGAAGATCTTTCCACTTCCATCTGAAACCCCTGCCAACAATGTTTAGCACCCATCTGCTGGAATCAATTGATGGCCAGACTGCCTTGTAGAGAGCTAACTTCTGAGATGAGGCATCTGACCTCATAAAGATGGGCACTGTACCTCATCATTGTCATGATTTGAAAGGGGGTATCATTTCAAAGAAAGGAGCCATTCTTTTTAGGTTTGGCAGAGTCGTCATCTTGGCATTTCCTTTTATTGCCTTGATATTGTTTGACCGGGACTTCTGCTTGTTTAGCTGCCAAAAATGTTCTTCTTAAATGAGGAGAATTTAGGAATATGAAACATTTTTGATGTTGCTTGCATCAAATTACCTCTGTCATCCCAGTGTTCAAGGATCTGATTAGTCGCTGTATCAAGCACACAATCAGACTCAAGAAGAGCATTTATAATCTCATTTTTTAACTCAGAAAAAATCTGGGAGTGCAACTAAGATACCCTCTAATCACCGCTGACATTGCTGCATTTCTTATAATAGTATCAGCCTACTCGAAGACACTTTTTAAAGCATGTTTTGACACCCTCGAATCATTGGAAACAACATCTTTAACACAGACATTTTGCTCTGTAGGCAATGATGCAGCAAACACAACTAAACAGTACATTTATCTCAATACAGACTTCCACATAAAACACTGATAGTAAATACTTTAAAATCTACTATGCTGGACTGTGCCATTTACTTTCCCTACGATTTTAGTGACTTTCCTATTTAATCTTAGAGACTGGGCAAAAGAAGACATGGTCTTCTTATTAACAAAGCCTCTGGGGACACCAAAGCAGGGTCCACAGATAAAAGAGCTTGGGGGCCAAGCATACTCAAAATTTCTTAAACCCTTTCTTAATCAAAGCCTCATTGAATAGAGGGGAACTACAAACTTTCTAGAAGACCTGTCCCAACACTGGGATAAAAGGAGGGAAAGAAAACACCTGTTTGTGTCCCTGTATCTGTTTGACATAGGAATCAACTGATCTGATACAGACAGGTCAGAGTCCTCAGACACAGGATTTCCTTTAAAAAGTCTTAGCAGAATGAACAGTGATGGAAGTGCCAGCATTATTATACCTCAGGTATGCACCTCATAACCAACTGCCTGTGCCATGGATCTATCCATAGTCACCATCTCAGGTGAGAAACCAATCACAGACTGCTACCCCACCACTTGGAGGGTCTTGTGTCTCTTTTTCACATGTGCTACACTATTGGGAGAGTCACCTGGAGAAAATTATCAGTACTGGCAACAGATTCTGCACCCCTGACCTACACTTCATTTAAGTTTGGTTTCTCCATACCTGCAGCAGGCAATGCTACATCCATGTAGAATGTGTCTGACCCTCGTGGGATGCAGATTTGTGGTACTATAACAATACCAGGGGACCTACAGGTAACAAAAGATGAGGAGTCTGATAGCCTGTCTGAAGCTAAGGCTACTTTGGAATCACAAGCCATACATTAATGCATATTCTTGATTTATTATTTTGTGTTTTAAGGCGCAGATGGAGAAGATGCTGTTGGTGAGGTCTGAGTCCGTCGTCAGGGGACAAGAACCTAGCATGCTCAATACCAGATTCTGGCTACATGGTCATCCCAGAAAGAAGATGGACAAATCACACTATTCTTCCTCTAAATAGCAATCCAAAGACTATTTAAGTATAGGCAGTATTCTAAGCACTGCACTGAGAAAAATGACAGTATTTTTATTTCACAGATTAAAGCACAAAATACATGCACAGAAACTTCCCAATTTTGTAAAAAAAAAAAAAAAAGCCTAGCTTCAGTCCAAATGAATGATGGAATGATTATAGCCTAAAACAATATTAGACAAGAAATAAATTACAATCTGATGAAAAATTTCTACCAGAAATGTTTAACATAGAAAATGGCACCAAAAGCAAACAGTTCTTCTACAGGAGTTAGTATTCCAAAGACTGCATTGAATAAAATAGCTCAGCAACACACTTCTAAGCACAGAATACATGTACAAAAGTCCCTTAATTTTGTAAAATAAGGCTAGTTTCAGTCAAAATGAATGGATGCAACCTAAAACAGTACTAGATAAGAAAAAAGAAGTTATGCACCTACCATAACGTTCCATGTGAGTTGTCCATTTCGCCCTTCATTCTTGACTGATGGGGTTCGGAACCGACCTCGGTTCTGACTCAGAAACATTATCTAAAGAGCGAGTTCTTCAGCTAGCTTGTGGCTCCATCCCTATCCCATGATGCTGTAGGGCATTCCGCATATCTTGTTTGCTGATGTTCTATTTTTTTATATAAAAAGGAAATAGATATCTAAACCAAGTATATGCCTTTACCAGACTTAGAATAGGGTCAAAGACCAACAGCCAAAAGGAAAAAACATATCCTGTTCTCCCAGAAATCAAGGAAGGGTGTTAGGTGGGTGGGACATAAGAATGAAGGGTGAGATGGATAACTCACATGGAATATTACGGTAGGTACATAATTTCTTTATGTGAAGTTGCCCTATGTTGCCTTCATTCTTGACTGATGGGACAGCGTCCCTAGCAACTTTCTTCTTCGGTGGCTCAAGTGAGTATATTCTTCACAACAGTGGAACCAAAAGAGGACCCTTCACTGGAAGCCATGTCTACTTTGTAATGAGTGATAAAGGAATGAGGCTTATCCCATGTAGCTGCTGCACAAATAGTGTCTATGGAAAGCCGAGCACAGAAAGCAGAGGAAGGACATACCCCCCCCCTTGTTGAATGAGGTTTGATCCCTTGTGGAAGTTCTTCATTTGCTGAATTAAAAAACACTCTCTATTGGAAACCCACGTATTCCAACTCTCTTTTGCATTTTGAGAGTTGGCACCCCTTGCACCAGAAGAAATCCCTTGTGAAGGGTCAATGTGTAAGAGTGGCCAGAATGGTTTCAGAGGACGATGATTTTTTTAGAGAATGCAACCTCCTACTGGGGATGTTACAGAAAAGAGGATACCCCCCTTAATTTGTCAAAGACATAATAGGGGAGGTACAACAAAAAAGAACTAATGGGGTTTATAGAACATTATTGGATAACCCTTTGGGATTACTTAGACCCCTGGGAACTGAGAAAATGAACAGTTTTAGCAGGGCATTGGTATTACCCTAAACTACTACTGTTTTTTTTTTATATCAAAAGCATCATTTGTGATTGTTGGAATATGTTTTGTATCGATGAGAATATCATTAATAAATTAGGTGAAAAACCCCTGGTGGTATACAAAAAGTATATATCTTTTAAAGGTCTAGTTGAAAGAAAAAACAGGGCACTAGGACCAGGTGGTACTTTCAGATGTGGAAGATGCTCCCAATATTGTTTTATTGTCGATGCCGAATTTATTAAACTTAGGAATTTTGGAAAAATCACTACACACAAAAAGTACTTTTGTTACAGTAAGGGGGATGTATATGTCGCATCCTGTACAGGTTGTGACTGTTACTATGTGGGCAAGACTGTCTGAGCTTTAAGACAACAGATTTATCAACACAGTTATGATATCAACAAACACAGGGAGACTAATGCCTTATTCAAGCACATTAAACTACATCTTGACTTGACTTGGGTGTAAGGGGTGGGCCTGTTGATGATTTTCTTGAATTTCTAGAACTCAAATGGCAAATAAAGTTAAATGCGTGTGTGCCACCTGGGCTCAATAACAAAATCTCTATTAGTTCCAAAGCTGTTTCCTTTATATAATGTTTTTAACATATGTTTTATTTTTTATTTTATTTTTGGGGGTATTTTTGGTTTAATAATTCTTGTATGGGTATGTAGGAAATTACCTGCCTTTGTAATAGGATATAACATCTTTCAACAGGAAATGGCAACCTTTTTGGTTGCCCAATTGTGGAGTAGGGCAGGTTATTTAAATCAGTAACAAGTGTGTTATGTAGTTCTGAAGAACTCAATGTAATGTACTTTTGACGAAAGCACTAAACTCTCATCGTTGTGGAATAAATGTGTTGGATTTTTTTACCTTTGTTGCAGTGCTCTTGGTCATTTCCTCCATTCAGTTTTTTCTGGGTTTGGACTTTTTTTGTGTTTCTTAGTTTGTGGTTGGTATGGATGTAGGCAAAGACCTTAGTAGTACTAGAGACTTTGATTTCAACGCATTATTGCAATCTGTGGCATCGCTTACTTCCTCTATTGCCCTACTGTCTGCCAAGGTCTACTCACTTATGAATCAGTGAGGATCAGTTCACTCTCAGGGCTTTAATTCTATGCAAGTTGAAAGCCCTGACAATTCTTTAATTACTCCTGCACAAAGGATTAGGTGTTCTAACGGGTGTTCTAATGGTAAAAGTTGTGGAGCTACCAACAACGTTAACAGCAATGCTACTGGATCAGGTACATCGTTGAGTGGCCCTGATGATGTCACACTTTAATTTTCTGTTGACGACTGGCTTTGAAATTATATTGGGCTTCGTGGCTGTATTGTCAACATCAACAAAAGTTGTGGGAGCTTGGATGACCAGTTTTGTTGCTTTAAGGAACTTTTATGAAAGTACAAAAAGTTACAGTTGGAAAACGATTACTTTAATGAGTGTTTAAGAAGAGAACAGATTCCTAAGGGTTTAAGGACTTGGAAATACCCGACAGGTTTGGTGAAAGACTCACAACTACACAAGGACCTTAAAAATTGTTTTAACAGGCAAGGGTGTGAGTTACTTAATATTTTTATTAGCAACAACAACAGGAAAATGGCTGGTTTGCTCAAATACATTAATAGACTTGATCATGAAATTAAAAGGGACTTGTTGTTTGAGCATAGAATGACTGAATTTAACAACTTATTCAAAAATGTGGAAAATGATTTGGTACAGTTTAAAAACAAGAAACAGAAAAAATTACTAGGAGATAAAACTGATTATGAATTAGGTAGGGCTTATCCAGATCCACCTGAAGGGCAACAAGCTAGGTGGTCTGATAGGCAGGATGATTGTAATGTTATCAACGAGGGTGATGATGGTGGTAATTCTGAGCACAACACCCCTTTAGATCCACCCCCCGAAGGAGATCTCAGTGGTTAATGAACCGGAGGGGGGGGAGGCAAGGCAATGTGAATTATGGTCAATCGAATTACCAGAACCAGTGGAGGGGGGAGATCACAACAACAGCTACATTGGAGATAAGTGATGCCAATGTTTGCAGCATTATTTCTAACCTCGGTAATGATTTTAAGGTGTACAATTGCAGTAAGGCCAATGCAACTGTTGAATGGGCAGAATTGTTCTCGAAAGGGCTTAATTTTGTGCCAACATGCAAAACTGATATTGTTAATATCATTTTACAGTTTAAAATTTATATTAGGAAGCTCAATCTAGCCTTTTACTTTTCACAGGGGGGTGACCCTATTAGTAATCTATTGGTTAATGCTAGCCCCTTTACAAACCCAAGTACATTCATTCCACCTATGCACCCATTAGTGGAAGTGTCTGAATCTTTTTGTGAGAGACAATTTAGAAAAATAACCTCTCATTGGAACCAATGTGGAACATGATGGGACTAGCAATTTGACTAATAAGGAAAAAAAGGTTATTGCACGATATATTAGATAATGAAACCTGACAAGGGGGGATGATTAGTTATTATGGATGCGAGGGACTACAACAGCAGGATGATGGACCTGCTGTACAGTGACACCTACACTGAGGTCTCCATTAATGAGCTCAATATAGTTTATAGACATATTGATCTAGATCTAGAGCAACTATTATTAAATGAAAAAATTACATTGGAGAACTTTAGGTTCCTAGAGACAAAGCATCCTAGGATTCCGACTGTTTTCGCAATCTCGAAAATTCATAAGAGCATTTTTAATCCTCGGCCAATTGTGGATGCAAAAGCATCGAAAACTTTTAGTCTGGCCAAGTTTGTTGACTGTTCAGTTAAACATGTGTTGGATGACAGGGGCCTTATTATTAAAGATTCATTGGATTTCCTGTCAAAAATTAAACATGAAATGTACAATGAATGTCTTATACTGGTTACCATCGATGTGAGGGATCTCTTTTCTGTAATACCCCATGATGTGGGTACTGAATGGTTCTATGATTATCTATGTAAGCAGAATTCATTACATCATGACACCATCCTTACCATTAGGTCCTGTATGGAGATGGTTCTGGACAATAATTTCATCTCCTTTGCGAGGCAACTATTTAAACAAGTGCAAGGGGTGGCCATGGGTGCCTGTTGTGGACCGTCATTTGCCAATATAGTACTTGCCCAGTGGGAGGACCTATATATTGTGAACTCTGAGTTCAAGGACATGTGGGTACTGTATGGGCAGTACCTTGACAATTTGGTCTTATTTTGGCATGGTAGTGAAGATGAGTTAGACAGGTTTTCCAATTATATTAACACCACCACTTTTCTGAAGTTTACCATGACCAAGGACCATGATATGTTGAATTACCTTGCTGTGACCATCAGGAAGGATTATTCCAAGGGGAGATTCACATCACATCTCTATAGGAAACACACATATTAAAACTCTGCATTTTGAGAGTTGGCACTCCTTGTACCAGAAGAAATCCCTTGTGAAGGGTCATTGTGTAAGATTGGCCAGAATGGTTTCAGAGGACGGTGATTTTTTTAGAGAGTGCGACCTCCTGCTGGGGATGTTACAGAAAAGAGGCTACCCCCCTCAATTTGTCAAAGACATAATAGGGGAGGTGCAACAAAAAAGAACTAATGGGGTTTATAGAACATTATTGGATAACCCTTTGAGGTTAGTTAGACCCCTAGGAACTGAGAAAATGAACAGTTTTAGCAGGGCATTGATATTACCTTTCACTACTGATTTTTTTGATATCAAAAGCATCACTTGTGATTGTTGGAATATGTTTCATATCGATGAGACTATCATTAATAAATTAGGTGAAAAAATCCTGGTGGTATACAAAAAGTGTACATATTTTAAAGGTCTAGTTGAAAAAGAAAACCGTGGCAGCAGGACCAGGTGGTACTTTCAGATGTGGACGATGCTCCCAATGTTCTTTTATTGTTGATGCCGAATTTATTAAACTTAGGAATTTTGGGAAAATCACTACACACAAAAAGTACTTTTGTTACAGTAAGGGGGTTGTATATGTCGCATCCTGTACAGGTTGCGACTGTTACTATGTGGGTAAGACTGTCCGAGCTTTAAGACAACGGATTTATCAACACAGTTATGATATCAACAAACACAGGGAGACTAATGCCTTATTCAAGCACATTAAACTACATCTCACACACTGTTTCAAGTTTTTTGTATTAGAGCAGGTTGACTTGGGTGTAAGGGGTGGACCTGTTGATGATTTTCTTGAATTTCTAGAACTCAAGTGGCAAATCAGGTTAAATGCGTGTGTGCCACCTGGGCTCAATGACAAAATCTCTATTAGTTTCATGTTAAAATTAAAAGTTGTTTCCTTTATATAATGTTTTTAACATATGTTTTATTTTATTTTGGGGGTATTTTTGGTTTAATAATTCTTGTATTGGCCAATTGTGGAGTAGGGCAGGTTATTTAAATCAGTATCAAGTGTGTTATGTAGTTCTGAAGAAGTCAATGTAATGTACTTTTGACGAAAGCGCTACATTCTCATCGTTGTGGAATAAATGTGTTGGATTTTTTACCTTTGGTGCAGTGCTCTTGGTCATTTCCTCCATTCAGTATTTGCTGAATTATATACAAACAAAATGCATTGAGACAGCCAGTTTGATAAAGTAAAACTAAAAAAACACAGTGGCAACCAAGCAATGGTGTAAAATGAAAACCAATAACAAGAAAACACCAAAAAATGCAAGAGGTGGACTGCAAAATAATAATTATTTTGGAGTCCATCTCGTGCATTTTTTAGTGTTTTCTTGTATCAGTTTGATAAAGTGGTTTTTGCTACTGGAAGACTTTTTTTTATTTTCTGAGTAGGATACAAAAAGTTGGTCAGATTTTCTAAAGTCTTTTGTTCTATGCAGGTAGAAACGTAGTTATCTTTGAACGTCCAACTGATGTAGCATGTATTCTGCCTTATTGTCATACTTGGAGAAGAATGCTGGTAGGTCAATAGATTGATTGAGGTTAGATTCATTGCATACTTTGGGTAAAAATGATGGATTTGTCCGAAGTGACACTCTATCATTGTGAAACATCATGTATGGAGGTTTAATGGACGAGGCTTGCAATTCAGATACTCTCCTGGCTGATGTGATAGCCACTAGAAAGTTAGTTTTCCATGTTAGAAATTTCAAGTCACATGACGATGCAGGTTCAAAGGGGGGAAGAATTATTTTGGACAAAAGAAAGTTGAGGTTCCAGGTGGTAATGGTGGTCTGATATATATGGTGTTAATAGATCTGTGCCTCTTAGGAAGGCTTCTGCCAGCCTGTGAAACAGTATACTTGAATCTCCATTGCCAATATGAAAATTTGAGATGACTGCTAATTGAACTCTGATAGTAGCTGCCACAGCTCCTTCATTAAAAAGTTTAGTCAAAAATTCTAGTATAGATGATATGGGCACTGAATATGGAACAATATGACTTTGTGAAACTCAGATAGAAAATCTGTTCCATTTACTGAGGTACAATTTCCCGACAGATGATTTGTGAGAAGTGATCAGAATATGCTGAACTGCAAATGAAAGATTTTGTGACCTGGCTATTTTGGGAATCAGAGCAGCCAAGCTGTTAGCTTGAGGGTGGAAAGAGAGAGAGATGAAAAACCCCTGAAGAATGTGTCATGAGATCTGGTACTGGGTCCAGGATCCAAGGCTTTTTCTGTAGATGAGGCTGTAGGAAGGGAAACCATATTTGATGAGTCCAGTATGGCGCTATCAGGATTAATGTCCCTCCCAGCAAACTGGCTTTCTGAAGTACCTCAGGTTTCAATAGGAAAATGGGGAATGCATAAAGGAGACCCAGGGGCCAATCATGTACAAGTGTTTCCCTCTGTGATTCCCCTGGTGGGGGGATAAGGGCAAGTAGCTGCTGCATTTTGTGTTCATGGGCATGGCAAAGAGATTGCAGCAAGGCTGGCTCCATTTGTGAAAAATTATTTCTGCCACTTCTTGCTTCAGGGACCACTTGTGGGGCATTAGAATTGCCCTGCTGAGTTTGTCCGCAGTCATGTTGGATTTCCCGGGGATGTGCATCGCTATTAAAAAGCACTGGGATGAGGTCGCCCATTGCCATACTCTGAGGGCCTCTCGACAAATGGGGTAAGACTTGGTTCCTCCTTGTTTGTTGATATACCATATGACTGACATGTTGTCCATCTGGATTGCAGTTGTTCCTAGAGGAAGAGAGTGTTGAAATTCTTGCAACGCCAATGGTACTGCTCTCATCTCCACTACATTGATGTGCAGGAGAGCCTCGTGTTCTTGCCAAGTGCCTTGGGCTGTCTTTCCCTGAAAATGCCCCCCCCCACCCTATCTGGGAATTGTCTGTGGTCACTGTGGTTATAGAGGAGGTAAAGTGAAAGGATGACCTATGGTGACTTGATCTGAATTTAGCCACCAGGTTAGGTCTCTTTTGCAAGAATTATCTGGTATGACATTGGTAGTTCCTGCATGGACCACTGGGTAAAAAGAAGCCACTGGAGAATTCTCATATGCATCTGAGCTAGGGGAAGTGTGGTGACTGTTGCTGCCATTGTCCCTAAGACTTTGAGAACAGTTCTTGCTTGGCCTCTCATTCTCGAAAGCAGGTTTTAAATTTGTGTCCGAAGGATTTGGATCCGTCCTTGTGGAACAGTTACCCTCATTGTGACAGAGTTTAGTTCTGTGCCTATAAAGGCGATATGCTGAGACAGCAATAAAGCAGATTTTTTGTAATTGATTGTGATCCCTAGTTGAGTATACAAAGATCCAAAATGCTGTCTCTCACTTACAGTAGTAGATGCTTGGTGGCGGCGGCAAGGAGCCAGTCATCTAAGTACAGAAACACCCGGAATCCTACACATCTCAGATGAGCCGTAACCACTGCCATGCATTTGGGGAACACTCTGGGAGCTGTAGTTAACCCAAAGGGCAGTGCTCGGAATTGGTAGTGACTGGCTCCCAGCCAGAAGCGCAGGTGACTCCTGGATGGCCTGTCCATTTTTATATGGTAGTACGCATCCTGGAGATCTATGGAGCACATCCAATTGTCTTTTGCCAGAAAGGGAAGGATTGATTACAGCATGACCATCAAGAACTTTGTCCTTTCTACTGATTTGTTTAATGTACTGAGATCCAATATTGGTCTCCAGTCCCCTGTTTTCTTTGGAAATAAAAAGAATCTTGATCAAGTCCCGGATCCTATCTGGTCTGCAGGGACTGGTTGGATGGCTCTTTTTTTTAGCAACTTTTGAATTTCAGTTGTTGCCTGATTCCTGTGACTGGGTGGAAAGTCCAGAATTCTTCTCATGGTTGGGGGAGAGTTGGAAAAGGGAATAAAGTAACCTCTGGATATGATCCTTTGTACCCAGTTGTCATTTGTTATTTTTAGCCAGGCATCTGGGTATAAAGACAAGCACCCCCCAACTTCCTCCAGAGTGGAGCAGTCAGGATTCCTTTCAGGAATACTGGAAGGGCTTGCCAAAAAAAGATTCCTGGTCACCCTGATTTTGCAGACCCCCTCTGCCACATGGTCGGCATCTTCCACTATTTCCCCCTCCTCTGCTCCTGGAGGGGGATTCACCATGGGTGTCTTGAAAGGCTCTCTGAGATTTACGAAGCCACATCTTTCCACCCTTTTGACCCTTAGGATAGGGTCTTGAAGGAGTAGAAAAAGAGACTCCAATGGCAGAGAAAGTCTTCCCTTCCTGCTCACACCTGGTCAGTGTTTCCTTAACTTTGGGCCCAAAAAGTGTCGAGCCATCAGAAGGGGTGTTGATGAAGGATGACTTGAAAGGTTTCGCAAATGAACACAACCGCATCCAGGAATATCTCCTAAGGGCAATTCCAGAACTCGCTGATCCGCTTGCTGCACTGACTGCATAGAAGATAAGTCTCATGGAAAAGTTGACTATTGAGATTAGGGTGGAGAGCTGGGAAGTTACCTTATCCGAGACTCCCGCAGCTACATTATCCTGGAGAGTACCTCCAAGCTCCTTTAGGAGATCTCTCTGTAACCTTGTAAAGCGAGTTAGGTAATTCAGAGGCCACAGTATAAAGGTCGCTGATGAGAACATGCACTTCCCATACCTGTCCATTGTATGTGACTCTTTATTTGGTGTATGGACAGATATGGATGTCTCAGATAACTCCTTTTTGGTGGCTGCCAACACAACCACCATAGCATCTACAGGCACTCCTTTAGTCAAGAAATGTTTGTCTTCCAGTTGTTGTTGTTGTTGTTTGTCTTTTGGCTTTTCCCGGTAAGGGGTCGCCACAGCAGAACTCCGGTCCGTTAATGATTGGCAGTAGATTTTTATGAAACGCCGAGGTGCCAGCTCGATGTTCAACCTTCAATGAAGACATGCCCATTTATGCACGCATGTCTTTCAAATGCTACCCAACTGTGGGGAGGACATGCAGACTCCACACAGAAGGCACTCCCAAGCCCAGCCGAGAATCGAATGAAGAACCTCTTGCTGTGAGGTAAAAACACTACCGCCATACCACCATTTGCCTTCTGGTGTAGTAATAAATTTATTAGGCCTCCTAGGGACAGGTTCCACTGTATCTGGAGACTCCCACACCTTTTGACAAACCAATTCTATGAGTTCATTGAAAGGCAGAGAAACCCAAGAGGTGGAAGGTCGAGAACCAAAAGCCTTCATGTACACGGACTCCTCTTCAGAAGGGTTAGTGGCCTTCCAGCCAACTCTCTGCTTAAGGAGTTCCAAGATATCTGCAAATGAGACATCTTCAGAAGGCGACCATGGGGACCCCTTTGATTCATCGAGGTCTGTGTCTGATGTCAATGACTCTTCATGGGAGTCCAGGTGTTTCCTCTTACATAACCTCTTTCGGGGTACCTCCTCAGATGGGGCTTCTGGGGAGGTTCCCAAAGAGAAGGGTTCATCCTGTGGATCCTCATGAGGCTCTGGATCTCTAAGCTATAGACCAGATTGTGCAGAGGTTGGAACCGAAGCTCTAGGGGAAGGAGTGGTAGGATCTGATGTACTAGATGCGCATGGGGACAAAGTTCTCTTCATAACTGCAAAGGCCCTTGTCCCATGACCTGAGAAGAAACTCCAGCTCTGAGGAACCATAAGCCCCACCCGGAGCCACAAGAGATGGCTCCGAGGTTAAGGTAGGAGCCGAAGTCATCCGAGCTGAAGCTCCAAGAGTTAAAGTCAGAACCAATAAAAACTCGGCCCAGCTATCCCCCCTGGAGCCGATCGGAAAGTGTCGGCCCCTAGACACTTCAGTCAGCGCTGAGGTAGTCTGAGCAGTAGGAGCCAAAGAAACTGAAGTTGGTCTTGGTGCCTTGGGATCCACAACTATCAGCTCCACACATCCCGGCTCTGAAGCCACAGTAGGGATCAGAGGAGGAATCAAAGTAGGGAGAACTGGTATAGTTGGATCCGAAGCCTGACAGGTCGGTTCTGACAAAAGCTTTGATAGAGCCGGTATTCTCAAAAGCTTCAGCACCAAGCAATCTATATCCAAATCCAACAGACCTCTGGAAGAATGAGACGAAGGTGCCGGTGATGCCACAGAATGTAGAATTGGGGACTGGAGCGTAGGAGACACTGGATCTAAAATAGGTGATTGGTTCCTAGCTCTAACTACCATCAGCCCTGACACAGATGGAGCCAAGGTAGAAGTCTGAGTATCTTATTTGATGGCTCCAAGCCATCTGATGAGGCAGGAGACAGTCTTTTTGAGCCCTTGTCAGACTTAGATGAAGGTGAAGAGGTCTTTTTTGAAGGAGTTTGACCATTTTCCAAATCCTCAGCAAAGGAAGAGTTTAGCAAACCCTTTAGAATCAACTTGTTCTTTCGCTCTTGTAACACACTCAAGCTGAAAAAATGACAAATGGAACAACTTTCCTGCAAATGCAAGTCTCCTAAACAGTATACACATTCAATATGACCATCAGTAATCAACATCTTTTGTGAGCATTTTGGACATATTTTAAATCCTGAGACTTTGGTTTCCTTAGCATCTTTTGTTTGTTTGCTAGACATTGCCAACAAAAAACACAATCAACAGAAGATATAAGCCTTCTAATTTAAACAGGCTGTCAGCTCTTTAAGAAAAAGGGAAGCACAATTCACAGTACTGCACCTGAAAAGCAATGTTAACAAAGACAATGCGTAAATGATGGCAACCCTCTAATTAAAATGGGTTGACAACAAAATCTACCTATGTATATATATATATATATATATATATATATATATATATATATATATATATATACATATAAATATATATATATATATATATATATATATATATATATATATATATATATAATTCACACTATAATATATAGAAGAAAAGAACACAAGTTATAGCCCCCTACTAATAATAGGCAAATCTTATGAATGAATACTGGCACACACAGTAAAGCCTCAAAACATGGCTACTGAGGAAAAAAGTTATAAGGTAAAACACACACATGCCATAGCATTAAAATACGGCTACAAGTTTAAGATTACTATACAAGTTTAAGATTAATAACCAGAAAAAAATAGTTATCTAGCAATTCACTACAGTTAGATAGTAAATCTCTTTTAATCCTAAGTATGAATGAAGAAAAAAAACACAGCTATAGGGGACAGGGTTTGAAAAAGTTCTGTACAAGGCCAACTAGTTAAAAAGCTATAACAAAGAGAAAAGCAGACGTAACAAAAGCGATAAATCATGTGATAAAGAGAATAACACTATCTAAACTATAAACTGCAAATATCTAGCAAACTTCAAGACTAAATATCAGAAAAACAGTAAAACTTAGCCAGAGCTAGCTTGCAACGACTCGATTCATTTCAGTGGCAAACGAGATCTGGGGAATGCCCTACAGCATCATGGGATAACGATGGAGGCACTAGGCAGTTGAAGACCTCAAGCTTTAGAAAGTGGTGCCAAGTCCCATCAGTTAAGAATGAAGGGAAGATAGGATAACTTCACATTAAATCTTAAACTAATGAAAAATTCCTGTCAGAAATATGTAACATACAAAGTGGTTTAAAATCCCAATTTAAATCAAAAATCATTTAAAATGCTATAATCCTATTCAATCACCTCAAATAATCATAACTTCAAATAAACAAATGCAATATCAGTAAGTTTTCCTGTCAAAACTTCCAAATGAAGCTTTTAATTAACAGGCCTTGCTAGTCAAAGTCAAGAGAAGCATATACAAAATTTGTAATCAGAAAAAAAACAGTGAAAGCAGTTGAGATATGAACTAGAGAACCAAGAACATTCAGGCAGTAAGGCTAACTGCTGCACCACTCTGTCATCCTACACACATTTATTTACAGCTGTAATGTACAAAATGCAGCTCTTACATGCAAGAATTTGCAAGCACCAGATCTCACAAGAATGTGACTGTTATTTGATTCAAAAAAGAAAAGTAAACTTTCAAAATGAGAACAAGAAGTCTATTACAGATGGATTTAACATGGGCTTAGATTGTCATTACTCTCCAGAGTGAAAAAAAGTTATATACTCACCATAACATTACATTTGTGTTGTCCAGTTTAATTTTTCCTCAACTGATGCATCTTGGATCTGATACGGATCCAATTTAGCTGCTTTTTCCAGGTCCTCGGATCCAAATTCTTGAGTTACTCCTTTACCAGTAATGCCCCACCAGCCTTATATACCACAGATCAAGTTTGCTAACTATAGAAGGCAATGGATAATACCTTAAGAGAAACTAAAAAGGTATAAAATAAGAAAAAGATCTGGAGCTCAAAGAAACAACAGTTCCTAAAGTGATACCCTTAGGTCTCTCCAGGAGCAAAGGGAAGGAGGTTACGAGGGCGAGAAGTTGAGGAAGAATGAAAATGAACACAGATGAAACATTATGGTGAGTACATAATTTCTTTATCTGATGTTGTCATTTTCATTCATTTCTTAACTGATAGGACAGAGTCCCCACCTAGATGAACCTTAGGTGGACCTCGTGGAAGGATATTTTGGAGTACTGCAGAGCCAAAGGCAGCTCTTTTCTTAGAAACTAAATCCAGTTTATAATGAGTAATAAAAATATGAGCATTAAGCCAAGTGGCAGCTGCACAAATGTCATCTATGTAAGCTCTTTTCCAAAGAGCTGAGGATACAGCCATAAACCTTGTGGAATGAGTTCTAGAAGGCTTAGGCAAGGACAACTCTCTTTTATATAGACAAAAGAGATGCAATCAGTTAAACATTTTGCCACTATAACTTTAGAAACTGACTTGCCCAATCTGTTGGTTGAGAAGGATACAATCAACTGGTCAATCTTCCAGAAATTATTTGTTCGATGGAGATAAAACCAAAGTTGTCTATGTACATCCAAAAGATGGAGCATATACTCTCCCTTATTTGAAAAATTTAGAAAGAAAACTGGGAGGTTAGTGACCTGGTTGATATTAGACTCTGAAGCTACATTAGGCAAAAAAGAAAGATTGGACTGTAAGGAAACCCTGTGTTTGTGGAAAACAGGTATGACAGTTTGGAGGATAGAGCCTGGAGTGTGGATGCTCCATCTAGCTGATGTAATAGCGAGTAGAAAAATTGTTCAGAGAAGAAGAAACTAAAGGGGGACTAGTCACGGGCAGGCTCACTGATCTAGTGGGAGACAGAGACAGAATTATCCCATCAGTATTTGAGCTCTGAGAAATTTCCCCATCATCCTATCCACTTTAGCTTAGGACAGACTCCTGGATAACCATAGTGAGGAACTAGTGGATGGTGGCCTCGAGTGCTTGCATGACGACTCCAGCAAAAATGGGGAAGGGATTCAAGAAGATATCAGATATGGCAAATGAAGAGGTGACTAGGTCTGATGTGATTTTGTTTTTGAAGCAGTAGAATCTGTAGTTGTCAAATACAATTTTTGACATTTTTGGAGGTGGCTTTGAGGATGGAGCTACAGAAGTTGAAAGATCCATAGATATCTTCCTAGACTCTTTATCTTTGGGAGCCAAGCTAGACTACCCTTTGTCAGATTTCCTAGAGAGGGTTTGAGCCCCATTTAGAATACAAGAAGAAGAAGAAGAGGAAGGAAAAGTACCCTTCAAAACTAGTTTGTTGTGTCAATCCATGAGGGTCCTAGTGTTGAAGCTGGCACAAATAGTACAAGTTGAATCTAAATGGGCAGCAATCATTCAATAGATGCATTCCCTGTGGGCATCTGAATTAGGTATTTTGTGCCCACAGGAGATGCATTTCTTGAAACCATTTCATTTGTCAGCCGTCCTTGTGTGCTAATCCTAAAAAGGGGAAGGCCCAAAAGGGAAAAATAATTACAAGTATAAAAAAATTATATAATATTACTTTCTTTAACCAAGAAAAGGCAAGAAAAACTTACAACTACAGTAGTCAATGCAACCTAAAATGGGCAGGAAGAGACAAGGAGAAGAAATCTGAATTAACATCAGTGGTACTGGAATGAAGTACAAGAACTCAGTTAACAGAAAACTTTACTGGAATGAAGGGAGGAAGGTGAAGGTAATTCAGAGGATAGCCTACTGAATGAAAACGTTGAAAACTATACAAACAAAGAGCCACAAAACAGATGAACCAGAATGGCTTCAGTGGTGAAAAAACGATCCACTAGGCATATAATATGTAACAAAGCAATTTATTAACAACACACAGAGGAAACAAAATAAATAAATAAATGAATAATATTAATCCAAATGAGTCAAATCCAAGCGCTTTCATCTCCTGTGTAGGAGACTTTTTCAAGAACAGACTTGAAAAAGTCTCCTACACAGGAGAAGAAAGTGTTTGGATTTGACTCATTTGGATTAATATTATTCATTTATTTTGTTTCCTCTGTGTGTTGTTAATAAATTGCTTTGTTACATATTATACGCCTAGTGGATCATTTTTTCACCACTGAAGCCATTCTGGTTCATCTGAAAAAGCTGAAAAGACTGACTGCTTTACTCCTAAAATACATCACTAGCTCAAGAGCAAGAGGATCCATGCCTGTAGCGATATCGCAGCAAACAAGATCTGAGGTATGTTAGGCTGGCAGGACATTATGAGTTAAGGGAGGAGCTCAAGAATTTGGATCTGAGGATCTGGAAGAAGTGACTGAGTCAGATCTGGGACCAATCAGTTGAGGAATGAATGAAAAGGACAACATCAGATACTGTAGTTTAGAGCAAGCAGCTAATATGGAAGGGTAAGTTGAGAAATATTATGTTATTTAACTCTAGGTCCATCAGCACTGCATGGAACAGACTTAGCAGACTATAAATGTATTTAATTTAGGTTCATTTCTCACAAGGACTGCTTCGTAGCATGAATACTGAAGATGAAATATATGACAAAATAACACAAAATCAGATACACAGACAAAAATGGTAAATTCAGAGATATCATAGAGAAAACAGTGCCTTACTACACACTGTAACAGATGTTTTCCCAAGAAGTATGACTTTGGTCCCTTTCACTGAGAGTCAAGTTATCCAAAGTCCATTTTGTAAAGTTTATTTTCTATATAGTAGTATATCCCTAAGATTTGCAAAGGTATGCATGGCCCAAACTGGGATTCTTCAATATCACTTCTCAGAATAGCAGTAAACTAATGTTTTTCTAAGGAGTATGTTTCCAGATAAACTGACAACTCTCAAAAACACACAGGACTGCTTGAAACACATGCTACACCAAATCCATTTCAGAAGGTTTTGCCATGAAAACAAAAATTGTAGTTAATTTGTTATAGTTAGGTATAGTATACTTTTCAGTGACATTATGTACGCATTTTAATAAGATTTATGTTAGAGTTGCAAATGGGCAGGGTGGATTCTTCCTACTAAAAGTCAGTTATGAGAGTGCAAAAGCTGGATTACAGAATGAGCAAAGAAATAATAGAAAAAGGAATGGGGAATTGTAAATATTCGGTTTGGAATAAGGATCATAGATATCATGGAGTTTAGACATGGGGAAAGGAGTACAGGTACAAAGGAAATATGTCACCAAAATTAAGGGGAAAGGAAATGGCGTTGAAGCTGCTCTGAAAGGCAATGATATGAAGAGACAAGAAAGAGCAGCAAAATCTGGGAATTCAGCAGAACAAAAGCAAGGACAGAGGGTGATCTAGCAGACCAGATCAAACATGATGACATGGGGACTCCCTACTGAAATGTTGTAACTTGAAATGCTGAGTGCCAATGCATGGAGGAAAAGATCAAAAATACAGGAGAAGAGAGAATCTCAAGCATTGCTCTTTGTCTGCATGTGTGTGTGTGTGTGTGTGTGTGTGTGTGTGTGTGTGAGTGTGTGTGTGTGTGTGTGTGTGTGTGTGTGTGTGTGTGTGTGTGTGTGTGTGTGTGCGTGTGTGAATCAGATCTCAAAATGGGATATTTATGTAGATGTGTCCAGTTTGTTAAAAAGAATTCATAGCAATACTCTGTAATTGTGTGCAACACTAAGAAAAGAGCAATAACGATTATCTGCTATGGTTAAAGACATGAAATAGTAATCAATTCTCCATAAGCATTATAACACTGTTGAAAGACCTTGTGCATTATTTTATCTGTCATTTAGAATCAAGTTGGCCCCACAATATGCAGTGTACCATTTATGTGATTCACTTACATGAAATGTATTAATGTGACTTCCATATGTACAGATGGTGTGTAACTAACAGGAATGTAGTGGAAGAAAAATCCACCAACTAAACTTTTCTCCACAGCTGCTATTAAATACTTTATCTTAGGTTTTTAATTGCAGACGATATTTTTATCTGGTGTTATTAAAGTGATTTGCTTTCTGTTCTCATATAATAACAATCTAATTGCTTACCAAATCGAGGTGGCACATATCCCCAACAGTAGTCCAATGGTCTTTTTTGACGGTATAGATTGCAAAAGTAACTTGAACGAGAATCTTCACAACATGCATTGTATGGATCAACTTCATTTTCTGAAGTGAGAAATGAAATAGAGTTAACAGTTTTTTTCAGTCTGAACTAGATGGTATTAAAATGTAACACATCTAACATCAACCTGAGTTTTGTTATGGAGTAAATACTTAAGAGAAACAATATATATTGGCTTAGCAAATTTTATATCCCTGATCAGTTAACAAGAAAAGATATTGAAAAATAACATCACAATTATTTATGAGATCAGAAAGTCCAGCATCTTTAATGCTTCAAAATGTTAATAGGTGATTCAAAATCCATAGCTATAGTGACATGGAAATAAAAAAATGGTCACAAACAGAGCTAAAAACAACCATGTTATAATATATGCATTTCTGTGTTTATCTCTAGAACATATCTTAAATCTGGTAACATCTTCCAGTGCTACAAGTAAATAATTGATCAGATGATTACATGATCACTGAGTTAGAACAGTGAGAGAAGGAGACAAAATAATATTTGAAATGAGCCACAGACATGTAACTAAAGTCTACAGAGGTGTTTCTACATGCTTGTAAATAATGAAACATAGAAATACATATTCAAAGTAATGGTTCCACCATGAAACCTCAACGGAGAAGATGACATAGACACAAAACCCTAGAAAAATGCCCAGAATACTGACATACTGAAATTAAAACCATAAATGTTTCTAGTGAAAAGGGGTCTCCCTGCTCTAGCCACACTCCCTAAACTTATATACACCAACTGTATGGTTCCAAGAATACAAGGAAGAGAGAAATCTACCAAAACAAATGAACTATTGCCAGCACACACTTAGAAATCACAAAAACAGTGATTTCCTATGGGAACAGCAGTCATCATTCTGTTCCCTGGCATCTTATGATTCAGGCAACTAACAATACATTTGATCTCGACTACCTATAGATACACCCAATATGCTACAGTCTTTCAGTTTAGCTCAATGAAAGAAAAGAAAAGGCTAAAATGATCTGAACTGAGCAGCTAAAACATAAATGAAGTCTAAGATATTTCATGACTGCCAATAGTGTAAGATATGATACATATATATGATACAGGAGTGACTTAAGTTGGTCGAACAATGGCATTGTTGACATGCATAACGTTGACACCAAATGATTGAAATTTTGCACATCAACACACTACTATGCATGTGCTGAGCATCAATCTTGGTGCATGCCAAAACAGAAATCAGAAAAACCAAAAGAAAACATTATTTTTGTAGGTCCATGCCCCTGCTAATAATATATTACTAAATCTGAGACTGCACAATTATTGGAGAAAGTGTAAACCCAGAGAACTGTTACTTTTGTCAACAGGTGTTGACCATCTGTTTAGTCGACCAAATTGTTTAAACTAAATAGATGTTGACCAAAGCACCGTTTGACAAAAGTAGCAGTTTATATGTTGCTGCAATCACTGAGTGCAGATTAATAACAGGAAACAATATTAAAACATAAACAAGGTCTAATGAGATTTTTCAGTAAAGCAAGTATAATATGTAACATGGGATTAAATATATAATGATACTACACTCAATAAATTTAGATCACTTTAGAATCTTCTGATTCTAATAATGCCCAACCAGAAGACATTTTATGCATTTGTGTGTGTGTGTGTGTGTGTGTGTGTGTGTGTGTGTGTGTGTGTGTGTGTGTGTGTGTGTGTGTGTGTGTGTGTGTGTTTGTGTGTGTGCTTGTGTGCGCATTTGTGTTTGTGCCCATGTGTGTCTGCTTGTGTTTATTTGCGCATGTCTGTTTGTCTGTGAGTTTGTGTGTTGAGGGGTATTTTTTTTTAACAAGAAAAATCTTTATTAAACCATCATTTACCACATAGACAATCATGCATTTATATAAATGAAAACAAACCACACCGACACAACCCTAGTTGCAAATATTTTACATCACAAACTATAATGACACACTCCCCGTTGCAAACATGTGACTGGGTAATTTGACCTTAATCACCATACTAGGGGGTTCATAGCTGAAAGGAAAAGACCTTAAGGGAAAACTCAACACCTATCTGTTTAGATTCTCTGTTTAGTCCAATAGCAGTGATGCCAGCACAGAATGCCCTAGGTTTTAGGTTCAAAGCCCAAACAGATGCTAGCACTTTATGTTTATACCTCCTAATTTTGATCAATGACAAATGAATAAAATAGCAATAATAATAATAATAATATAATAATAATATTTAAATTAATTCCGTTATACTTATAAATGCTCATTGCATGGTTTCATGTTACAACCCTGATAAAGGGATGTTGTAGCACTTGGATGTCACTCATTCTGTGACTCACCCCTCCAGTCATACTCCTCCACAATGGCAGCTATTGTGTATGTAAAATAAAATGCCTGGTAAAGTTAAACAAATGCTTGGTCATCTGCATTTTTACACAACAAGTCCATGTCTGCTTTCTACATGTAGTCAAAGATAGCAGATATAGATTGTTTTGACAGGCACAAATAAAAATACTAGCCCATGTTGCTGACTCTGGTTTCCTGAGAATAAACATTACATTAATATAAAGCATTCAGATTGTTTGGAGATTGTTAATACAATTTATTTTTTTTAAACTGTGAATGCTGTAGTTGTGTTTCTAAACAACTCTGTGTGTTCAGTGTTTTTATAATTCATTAAGTAATACGTGATGACTTTTTGCATCCTCTGCATCACATATACTGTGCAGAAACATTCACTCAGTAGCCTGAAAAGCAATGCAGAAGCTGATATTATTGTAACAATAAGGACACGTAGTCTGCATGTGCATTACTCGACATAGTGTGCAGTATCTTAAATATCATAGGATATAGTTACACACTGCAGCTTATTTTCTGATACATTGTGAACATTAGAAGGCACTCTTCTAAAACACTGTACAAAATAAGACAGTATAAGACATAAAAATGTTTAATACAGCAAACACAGGAATGACATTTTATGAAAGTTCTTTATTCAGAAACTCGATGTCTGATATCATGTCAATAGAGCATAATTGCACAGACTTGCTATATGGTTTCAGTGACACAACAGGCAGCACATTTGCCTAGGGTACTGAAGGCTGTGCGTTCTATTCTCACACTAGGTAAATCGATTGCTGATACTATAGTTTGTCTGCTACATCTATGAATACGTCTGTGTGTATATAAGGGAATGAAGATTTTTTGTGGCTAATTTTATGGGGTCTGCTGAGTGAGAAATGTTGAATTGGATGAGCTATAAACCACTTTAATTAAAATATATCATCTCATAACTACCCCGTTTTGGAATATTTAATGTAGCAATGAGCACAACCCTTCACACTGTTGGGGATAGATATTACTGACAACCAGGCAACAGAGAAACATACAATTTAATTAACACCAGACAACAATATGAATGCAAGGAATCAAAGAACAGGTATTCTAGTTTTCATTCTAAAAAAAGTTAATACAATGGATGTAAGTGAAGAACAGGTGTTCTTGATTTTATGAAATATATGCGGAGAGAGTTAAATAGACTAGTCCTCAGAACAGTCATTCAGAAAGCAACATAATATAAATAAAGACTATAGTTAGGAGAAGTGAAGGTATATGCATTCTGGTTACTGAGAAAGGGAGATTTTTTTTTTATTTAATAATAAAAAAAATATGGCTATCAGTATTCTACAGCTTGCTATAAAGCTGTTCCAAGACAGGACATGCAAATGTCCCCAGTGAACATGATTAATTTCGGAATGAACATAGTGCTATTGGAAATTCATGCATTTGTAGATCTGTGATCATCACTGGTAAATGTCTGGCTTATACCTAGTGACATTTGAGAGGAAATGAACAAAATAAGTTTATGGTAAAGCCTTGCCAATGCCAATCACCTACATAATGAGCAGGCAAGCTCTTATGTCGCAACATGATGAAACTCTGACTGTAAACCACTCAACTCATATTTGACTAGTTGCTTGGTCCCTGAAGGGAGAGGGGTCTGAAGGATGGATGTAAATGGTCGCTGTTGGCTTACTCATACTGGCTGAAAAGTGACTTCCATAAGTTTAGTGTGAGCCCCAAGCACTGCATCTGCAGAGTCTGAAGCCACTGAACATTCTAAGCCGGGTAGTGCTGAGCAGGGTGTAAACACTGGGAAGATACAGGCTGGTGTTAGCATTTTGGGGGGGGGTCTGAGCAAATCTCAATTTCAGGGCCCCTTGGGCACTTCTAGTTCTAAGTTTCATCTGGTCACTGCCACCCCTTCGAAGCAACCTTTTAGTTCATGCTGAAAACTTTTAGGAGTAGTAGGCACAGACTGAGGTGTAGCTACATTGCTCATACATTACAAACAGCCTGTGTACCACACTATGTTGGCCCAACTCACAAAGGAACATTCACAGTAACTGGGCATTGCAACAATGATCATTTCAACAACTCTATGTACAGAGTTGGACTTAGGTGAACGGGCACCCTATGCACTGTCTACTGTTTCGGCCATTCCAACACACACACACACACACACATACACACACACACACACACACACACACACACACACACACACACACACACACACACACACACACACACACACACACACACACACACACACACACATGCACACACACATCCTCCAGTGCTCTTCTTTGTTTCCAGTCTCAGGCACCCCACACTATACACATTACTTTTTTTTCTTACTTTTCACAGATTTTGCCTTAACTCTTTAACTTTTTCAAGGAGCCATAACTTTCTACATGTTCTGAGTTGCATTTAAATTGCCTTTCTTTTCACATGACCTTTTCATCCAGTGATGGCTTGAACAGAAATTATGATTAAGGAAAGAAATTCAGTGTTGCTGTTCAAATTTAATTTTCCTTGCATCCTTTCTATATACCTTTCCTGAACACCAAGATAACACAGTAAACTCAATTAAGCCAGGGCCCCAAGAACCCATAGGGTTATAAATGCTCTGGGATGCAGCTTAGGTCATTTTCCCAACCTTTTAATCAAACAATGGCCTAAATAAAGATCATGAGTAAGAAAAGAGTTTCAGTATTATTTCTTTTTTTCTTTCAAGGAGATGTAAGTTGTGCCCAAGACTTAATATTCAGAGTTGTCAACAGTAGCTCATAATAAACAAGCCAGTTGTTGTGAGGATACACAGATCCTATTAGGTAATACTGCATGCCTCCCTAACCCCCCTCAGAAAAAGTCAGTTATTGTCTGTGCATCCCTCTGGTGTTAGAGTAGATGAAAGCAGAGGTTTAAATGACCACAGACATGTATTTCTAGTGACTGCTATCATATATATATATATATATATATATATATATATATATATATATATATATATATATATATATATATAAGGCTCTACTGTATAACTTCGAAAACACACATCTTTGAAATTAGACAGTAGACCTACACCTCTGCGAAAGTGCACTTAAGCAAAAGTGCACTTCCGCCAACATCGGTTCAACGAACCAATAAAAAGCAAGCCCCCCTGCACCCCCCACACCCCCCTACTTAGATATACTAACTCCGAGATCACAACTGAGCGGGGAAACACGTAAACTCCCTTTCCCCACTGTAGTGTGCTTTAGCACCCGTGTTCCTTAACGGTTCATTGAACCGTTCTTTGTGGAAGTGCACTTTTGCTTAAGTGCACTTTCGTGCAACCGAAAATCCACTGCTCGTTTTCGAACAAGTGGATTTTCTGTGTTTTCCACTAGACCCATATGTATATTTATATATATATATATGTGTGTGTGTGTGTGTGTGTGTATATATATATATGCATTCTCACTCCTCATCCCTAACCCCCAAAGACAGCCACCTGTATACATGCCTAATATGTAATTGGGAGGAAAGTGAAAAAAATGATTATAGAAAAGTATTTCACACTGTTGCTCTTAGACAGTACACAGCCCTTACAGATGCTATATAACCTACTTTGTACACCTCTCAGGTTTGTGAGAAAAGTAAAAGAAACAATGACCACACTATCGCCAGCCCAAACACAGGCTATAATGACCACCTGTGCATACCTCTAAGGTTTGACTGTGATAAAAATTAAAGATATAATGACCACACGATCCACAGCCCCCCCCATGCACAACATACAGCATCCTTGGGTACACACATTTCAGAGCATGGATAGTTTTAGAATGTATGTTGTTGAGGGCAGAAGCCACCACCAACTCCATGTCAAAATCCATTTATACAGTCTGGGGAATGGTGGCCACCAGATTCCTTGAAGATCTATTTGTCTGAATGTTCGGTTATATATTTTATGCCTAACTTTTAAAATATAATTACTTGCCAATCGCATTTTTTACCAATACCCAGGAGAGTAATGTATGCGTCCTGGCATCACTGGGTCTCAGTGATTTTTTTTACACACACACACACACACACACACACACACACACACACACACACACACACACACACACACACACACACACACACACACACACACACACACACACACACACACACACACACACACTCACACGCATAAGCCATAGCAATACTAGCACTAATACATTAGCAGTCACCAAACAGCAGCAGGAGTAAGTCACTTTTATTTACCTCATTGAGGAGTAATACATGCTTGCTACTGTCCCCGAATTCAAGACCACCTCTGATTTTAACTCATCATTTTGCTCTGTCCCTTGCAAAATGTTAGATTTGCTAGTAAATCATTCAGGATTACAGAGTCAATAAATGCAAAGATCAGAGTTTCGTGCTTTTGTTGTCCAAAAACTTCATGTTGATGCAAATTGTGTTAATGTAGTAACTTTATAAGTGAATCTGAGTACTATTTAAATGTGTTCATGATTTTGATCCTTTATTTTGCTATTATGTTTGGCTTTCCCTAGAATTCATGAGCAAAGAAGTTGAGAGTTATAGTATTTGGTGTTCTGCCAGTATTTATAAATCTCCTTGAAAGAGAAAACCATCCTTGAAGATCAGAAGCATCAACTCTTCTTAAAATCCAAGGTGTGCACTGAGATCAGTCACTCTTGGCTGCTGATCTCTGTAGTGCGTAACACGCTCATGTTCATTATCAGCTTAACCTAACAGGACCATATTGTAGCCGTGTTCAGGTTAAAGAGCATAATCAGGAAATTAAAACATTTTTTCTCCTCACTTTTCTCCAAGTAGCAGAAGCTTTTGTGGAGTTCCCACACAATCAAGGATGATTACCTACCCCTAGTTATGGGTATTGCAGGTACCTAAAGCTGGATAGGTTGTTAGTTTTAGCGGATAGAATGTTCACCAGTAGGATTTAACTAAGCCAGGGACACTATGTCAGTGTTAAAATATTTAAAGGAATTGTAAAGCAAGTTACTTGACAAAACACTTATAACCAGAGACATCTTTGAATTTTTAAGGAGATATAAATAAGAGTTATTATTAACCCTCTGGTTTATTAACTACATACGAATGCTGTACTAGCTTTTGTTGGTTTGACTGACATGTTACAAAACATCAAGATAAGATAACTTTCTGCAGCTGGGGGCCCCCAGGACCAGGGGGCCCAAGTGTCCACAGGGTTCAAAGGTGCCAAACACTAGCTATGAGAAGATGCATTCATGGAGGCCAGCATTTTATCCAGAGGTCAGGCAGCATTACTGGAGCTTGGAGACAGCAGCCAGTTAGATTTTAAGAACTCTGGGAAGTAGAACTAGGACTGCCCAACTTTCAGATAAATCACTGCTTACCATCTCATCTCTCAAGAGGAGGGATGACCAGTGAGCTCTTCATGGGGAATGAATGGGTTTTGGCATTCTCTCCGGCAATATGGACTCAACCTTCTGTCTGAACTTGTAGGGTAGTGGATCTTAAATAGAAGGGGGTTTGATCAGCTCCCACAGGAGGAATGAATGGGTCAACTGAGCATAGGAATTGGGTACAATGAGTTATGCCAAGCAGATCTTAAAAACAAACCAAAATGTTTATTGCATAGAACCAGGAGTACTTCTAATCAGATTGTACATAATTCAGATAATCCTGATACAAGACACTAGACTGATATATTTTCTTGGTGATCCATTTTGTTTGGAATCAAAAAATGAAATTCTCATGCAGCTACAAGTCAGTATAGTTAAAGGTAAGTGACTCATTGAAGCCAGGCAATATTAAGTTCAGAGATGTCCAGAAAAAGATAACTATTTAAGCTATCTGGACAATAAATCAGTTTGTAACTAGGTAGTCCATAGTGTGTCTAGACAAAACCAATTTAAGAATTTAATGCATCCAGTGCAGTATTTTGGAGTTTTCTGAAATAAACAACAAACCGCTGGCTGATCGGGTATGGGAGAGCTGCAATACTCGCTGTGCAGTTACTGCACTGATGAGCTTCAGTGTACACTCCCACATTTTTACAGTAATATAAGGAGTGCAGCATTCGCTCAGTGTGTGTGTGTGTGTGTGTGTGTGTGTGTGTGTATATATATATATATATATATATATATATATATATATATATATATATATATATATATATATATATATATAAATATATATTTACCAGTCCTATCAGTTGATCAAGTTTTCAGAAACTCAAAATTCATATGGTTGAGAGCATATGATTGAGTTTTTGAAAACTCAAAACTTTTGAATTTAGTTTGCGGTACAGTGTGGATCAGGAAATTTCCCATTTTCCTCATTGTAGTGTGATCTCAGAGTTGGGATATATAATTTGCAGGGGGGGGGTGCAGCCCCCTCCCCTGCAAAAACATAAAAAAGGTAGATTTTTGTACTTTTTTGTGTTTTTTTGTTTTTATTGATGCTTGAGTTTTTGAGTTTTCAGAAACTCAATCATATGGTCTTGACTATAGGAATTTCGAGTTTCTAAAAACTCGATCATCTGACGTAGACCAATACATATATATATATATATGCATACATATGTGTGTATATATATATATATATATATATATATATATATATATATATATATATATATTCATATAGATATATGGATATATTTATATGCACACACACTGACTGGCCACACTGATAGTATATGGGAATATGGTACTAAACTAAGATGCTATTGCAATTGCAGGGTGCATATAGGTTGATAGACCTGTGCAGTATTAAGCAGAATTTTCCCCATTGTGGGCATTCTGCAGAATCTGATACTATTTTTAATGCATGCTATTGAGGACAGGGTGATAGAACATATAGTGGCACCATATACAAAAGTGGAGGTAAGAAGATACAAGCGCAGCCATGCATAATATTACACACACACACACACACACACACACACACACACACACACACACACACACACACACACACACACACACACACACACACACACACCTAGCATTGAGAGTGTTTTTGTTTCACTCTTTATTGACATTACTCTAAGATATTCAAGATATGTAGTGCAGAGTGAAGTTATTAGTGCTTTGTACTGTAGGGGTGACATCACTGCTCATTGATGTAACAGATCTCTACTCACCTGGTCTGCAAGGCATATGTAGCATAAGGAACATAACTCCCTTATGTGTAAGTGCTGTATGTCAGGATAAGGCTACAGTTATGGTTGTAGTGCTGGTGGGTGCCAACTGTACTATTTCTGGATTTATCAATGGCTTCAGCATTCACATTTATATCAGTAGTGTATTACATTTGTACTTTTCTATTCTAGGAAGGTTTGGGGCTATTGTATGTGCACATGGCCAATACATGGCAAACCTGTACACATAAAAAAATACTGCAAGATTTCTGCACAATGTAAGTAAGTCTGTATTTTAAAAATATATTTTTAGTTTCCACTGGCACTTAAAAATCCCATATGTTTTCCATTTTCTAAGAGTTAGATGGTCCTCTTGTAATATTTTCTTGCATATTATTGGTTACTTTATCACTGACATCCTTATATAATTCTTTAAGTATGATTGTGATCGTATGTTTATTTATATGTTAGAAATGAGTTCCTTCCACCAGAAACTGTGAAATTTAACTTCATTCTCCTAACTGAGACCACTATTTGGAGGCTATTCCATGAAGTCTGGATTCTAAAAATGTTAGAAGAAGAAAATTTCATATTTGATATTCATCAGGAACATGAATTTCTATATAAAGAAGTAAATCTATTTCCTATGTGGAGTACATACCTTTGTACTGTCTTCCTAGACCAGGTACTGTAACATACCAGTAGTTATACCACCAACTTTGATACCACCAGTAAAACCAGAAATACCAAAAGTTTGTATATGTCCATGGAAGTGGGCTGAACCTCTCTTTTTCTCCATAAAGCAAAGCCCCATTCCAGCTGTAGTAGCATCTTACACCACCTCCATACCAATTCTGAAAATTGTTCTGCATCGTTATATAATATTCTGTAAAAGAAACATGATGATTAGAATGCACGTTCCCTTGTTTGCACACTTTAATATCTGCAGATGATAAGCACTGCCATTTTAGCTATCCTCTTGATTTCTTTTAAATGAAAAGGTTTGAACAACAAGATAATGTCTGAGAACTTTAGAAAATGTATTTCACCCAAGTACTAGCTGAATGGGAACAGTCAACCAAAATCAGTTTGCAAGAAAAGTTTGCATGAAAGCTTTTCTCCTTGCAACTTACCATTATACATAATCAGGCCTGAAAATACACTTGACCCTGGAGAAAAGTAAACATTCTTAGCAAATGTTATCAATTGTCATACAGAAATCACACCCAAGAAAGTTAAATCAGGTGAAATACAGAGAAAAAAAAGATGTTACGTACTCACCATAACGTTCCATGTGTGTCTTGTTCATCTTCGCCTTCATTCTTACTAGGTTGGGTTCGGATCCGATCCTCGGATCCATCTCGGCCTTATTTTTAAGCTTGAGCCCTTCTGCCAGCTCGTGGCTAAATCCCTATCCCAGGATGCAACAGAGATATCCTCAGATCTCGTTTGCCTTAATTACAAGGTTTGTATATACATATATGCTAAGGAAAGATTCAGAGGCTGGTGAAGAAGGACAGAGGTCAAGGTAATCCCATTTGTATAGACCCAGTCTTCTAGGAGTAAAAGAAGGAAGAGGGGAAGGGGGTGGGATGTAAGAATGAAGGCGAAGATGGACAACACATGGAACATTATGGTGATTACATAACTTCTTTATGTGATATTGTCCTATCTCACCTTCATTCTTACTTAGTTGAGACAGCGTCCCTAGCACATTGAATCTTGGGTGGCTCATGGGAGAATGTTCCTCAGAACTGTGGATCCAAAAGAGGCTCTATTCCTGGAGGCCATATCAACTTTGTAATGAATGATAAAACTATGTGGTTTAGCCAATGTTGCTGCGATTACCTCTGCTAGAAGAAGTTGCAACGGCTCTTGAGAACGGGCCTTAATTTTCTTTGGAAGTTCTTTATTTTGAGACTTGTAATTAGAAATTATGCAGTCTTATAGCCATTTAGAAAGTATAACTTTGGAGAGAGGGGATCCTTTCTTTGAATCTGAAAAAGAGATGAATAACTGATCACATTTTCTGAGTTCTGCAGTTCTATGCAGGTAAAAGCGTAACTGCCTATGTACATCCAGCTGATGTAACATGTACTCTGCTTTGTTTTCATAATTTGGGAAAAAGAACTGGTAATTCTATACTTTGGTTCAAATTGTTCTCTGAAACCACCTTACGTAAAAAGGAGGGGTTTGTTGGCAAGGACACCCTGTCTCTGTGGAAAAGCAAATATGGAGGCTTTATGGACAATGCTTGCAACTCCTTCTAGCAGAGGTAATCGCTATCAAGAAAATGGTTTTCCAAGTCAAGAATTTCAATTCACAAGATGCTGCTGGTTTGAAAGGAGGAAAGACTATGCGTGATAGAACAAAATTTAGATTCCATGGTGTGGAGGGTTTCTGATAGATAGTCTTAATAACATAATACTTTTGAGAAGGGCTTTCCATAGTTTATGGGACATTATATTGGAGCCAGACTCTCCAAATGAAAGTTTGAGGTCAGTGCTAGTAGAACTCTAATAGTAGCTGCAGCTGCACCGTCATTGAAAAGCTTTGCTAGAAAGTCCAAAATGAAACTAATAGGAGCAGAAAAGGGATCTATGTGGTTATTGGTAGCCCATAGGCATAATCTTTTCCATTTAGTTGTGTAATTCTTCCTTGTTGAAGCCTTATGTGAGGAAATTAGAATGTGTTGAACTCAAGAGGAAAGGGTTGGAAATCTGGCTATCATTGGAATTGGAGCAGCCATGCTGTCGGTTTGAGGGTCTGAAGGGATGAGTGGTGCATGGATGATGCATGAGTCAGAAGGTCAAGGACTGGGTCCAGAATCCATGGCTCCTACTGAAGATGAGGCCACAGGAAGGGAAACCAGATTTGGCAGGGCCAGTATGGGATGATGAGTATCAAATTCCTTCCCAAACAACTGGCTTTCTGAAGGACTTTGGGAATTAATGGAACAGGGGGGAAAGTGTAGAGGAGGCCTGGGGTCCAATCGTGAACAAGTGCATCCCTTGGTAATTCCCCCTGGAGGGGGGATGAGGGCAAAGTAGCTGCTGCATTTGGCATTCACTGATGTTGCAAAGAGGTCGCAGCAAGGCTGGCCCTATTTTTGGAAAATGTTTCCACTACTTCCTGACCACTCATGAGGCATTAGAGTCACTCTGCTGAGTCTGTCTGCTATCACATTGGATGTGCGCTGCTATCAGACAACATTGGAAGGAGGTTGCCCATTGCCATACTCTCAGGGCCTCTCTACAAAGGGGGTAAGATCTGTTTCCTCCTTGTTTGTTTATATACCATACAACTGACATGTTGTCTGTTTGGATTGCAATGGTTCCCAAGGGAAGATGGTCCTTGCAACACTGAAATCACTGCTCTCATTTCTAGGACATTGATGTGCAAGTGGGCCTCATGATCCTGCCAGATGCCTTGGACTGTCTTTCCCAGATAATGCCCCCCACCCTATCTGAGAGGCATCTGTGGTGACTGTGGCTACTGGTTGGGAGAGAACAAACAGTCAACCTACAGTTACTTGAGAGGAGTGTAGCCACCATCGAAGATCCTTCCTGCAAGTTTCTGTTATGATTATTTTGTGAGGCATTGGCAGCTGTTGCATTGACTACCGAGTGGATAACAACCACTGAAGAATTCTCATGTGCAGACATGATAGGGAAACCAAAACTATCACTGCTGCCATGATTCCTAGAACTTTGAGGACTGTCTTTGCTTGGGCTTTCTTCCTTCTTAAGAGATATCTCACATGGTACCTTAGAAATTGAATTCTTTCTGATGGGAGTTTCACCATCATTTATGTTGACTCTAATTCTGCCCCTATAAATACCACATTCTGAGAAGGCACTAAGGCAGATTTTTCATAGTTTATGGAAATCCCCAGGTGGAAGCAGAGTTGCAAGGTTGTATCCCTGGCCTTGATTAGAAGATGCTTGGTCATGGTGGTTAAGAGCCAGTCGTCCAAGTATGGAAACACCCAAAATCTTAGATGTCTCAAGTGAGCTGTTACTACTGTCATACGTTTGGTGAACACTCTGGGAGCTGTAGTGAGGCCAAAGGGCACAGCTCGAAATTGGTAGTGACTGGCTCCCAGCCAAAAGAACAGATTTCTCCTGGATCATCTGTTCATTTTTATGTGGTAGTATGCATCCTGGAGATCTATCAAGCAAATCCAATTGTATTTTCCCAGGAATGGGCATATCGACTGCATAGTCACCATTCAGAACCTGGTGTTTTTTGCTGATTTGTTTATAATGCTGAGATCTACAATTAGTCTCCAGTCCCTTGTTCTCTCTGAAACTAAAAAAAAACCTTGAGTAAGTCCTGGATTGCATTTGGTCTGCGGGAACTTGTTGGATGAATCTTTTGTCTAGCAACTTCTGGATTTCTAGAGTTGCCTGTTCCTTTTGACTGAGTGGAATGTTTGGAACTTTTTTTATCTTTGGGGCGGGAAGGAAAAAAGGGATGGTGTAACCCCTGGATATGATCGTTTTTACCCAGTTGTTTTTTGTTAGTTGTCACCAGGCTTTTGGGTACAAAGATAAGTGATCCCTGACTGCCTTCAGAACTGGACAGTCGGGCATCCTTTCAGAAGCGCTGAAGGGGCCTACCAGAGAAAGATTCTCTGCCACCCTGATTTTGCGGATCACTTCTGACATGAGGACAGCATCTTCCATTATTACTTCCCCCTCTGCCTCTAGGAGAAATTTCACCACATGTGTCTTAAAAGATCTCTGTGATTTCCGGAACCACATTTTATCACTACCTCTCTGACCTTTGTGATAAGGTCTAGTAGGCATGGAAAAGCAGACTCCTAAGGCAGACAGAGTCTTTCCCTCCTGTTCACACCTAGTGAGTGTGTCCTTTACCTTGAGCCTGAACAAGGACGAGCCGTCAAATGGGGCATTTACAAAGGAAGACTTAAAGGTTTCTGCGAAGTCACATAAGTGCATCCAAGAATGTCTCCTTAGAAAAATTCCAGAACCCACTGCTCTACTCGCCCCATCTGCTGCATAGGAGATGAGTCTCATGGAGGAGCTGACAACTGTATTTAAGGTAGCGAGCTGAGAAGGTACTTTCTCAGCAACCCCATCAGCTACCAAACCTTGGAGGGTATCTCCTAGCTCTTTCAACAGGTCCCTCTGCAGTCTCATAAAATGAGTGAGATAATTCAGCGATCTAAGAGAAAAAGCCCCTGAAGAAAAAATATGCTTTCTGTACCTGTGCATAGTCCTAGACTCCTTGTTAGGGGGATGGACAGAAGAAGATGTCTCTAAGAGTTCCTTCTAAGCGGCCACTGCCACGACCATAGCATCAACTGGGACTTCCTTTGTTAGGAAAGATTTGTCAGAGGGGGGTGTAATAAATTTGTTTGACCTCCTAGGAAAAGGTTCCATGGAATCTGGGGACTACCACACCTTTCGTAAACCAGGTCCATGAGCTCATTGAAAGGTGGAGACAGCCAAGAGGTGGAAAGATGAGATCCAAAAGCCTTCGGGTATACTGACTCTTCCACTGAAGGGGTAGTGGACTTCCAGCCACCTCTTTGCTTTAGCATTTCTAGGATGTCTCCAAAGGAGTAGGAGACATCATCAGGAGGTGACCATATGGACGCTTCAGCTTCATCTAGGTCCGTATTGGAAGTGATGGACTCCTTTGGGGAGTCTAAGTGCTTCCTCTTGCACAATCTCTTCTGATGGCCATCCTCAGAAGGGTATTCTGGGGAAGTTTTGGAAGAGTGAGGCGTGCCCTGTAGTGCATCCTGAGGCCTATGATCTCTGCATCTCTGTGGATGCAGGGGTATAGAGGTAGGCTCTAGTGATCTAGAGGGAGGAATATCCGGTGAGGACTTTGGACCTGTCTGTAGAGACAGCACCCTCTTCAATACCTTAAAATCCCCCATTCCAGATTGGGTCTACTTTATTTAAATGAAAACGAGTTACGTCAAACACCACTCCATCTACACATATACACCAAACGGTGAAATAATCGAATGCACGAAACCGCAAAACTCAAAATACCAAATTGTCATAATTGGCCAACCCCACCACCCGAAACATACTACCCAACCAAATAAAATAAATAAACCACAAATATACACCAACCAAAACCCTACTTCTAACCCTACACTAAACCCCACATACACCACTATCTATGCACTATCCTTAACCCCTCCCTAACCCTAAGGTCCGTAACTTCTGCACACTTACCCTATGGAGCTATACCCAAACAAAATAAATAAACCACACACATACACTAACCAAACCCCTACCTCAAACCCTACACTAAACGTTAAATTCATTACCCATCTTACATTACCTATCTATGCATTTACCTTAACCCACACCTAATCCTAACCCTAATGTCCGTAACAATCGCACACTTACCTTACGGATCTGTAGCTCAGACGGGCCAACCAAAACACTTCAACATTTCGAATTTCACGGTTTTATGTGTTCGATTATTTCGCGGTCCAGTGTTTATGTGTTGATGGAGTGGTGTTTGACGTAATGTGTTTTCGTTTAAATAAAGTAGACCCTCCTGATCTGAGGATATTCCTGGATCCAAAGAAGCTGAAGGACACCCCAGGAACCAAAGATGATGGATCCGAGGCTGAGATATGAGCCGAAGTCATCCGAGTTGAAGGCATTGAGAGGCAAAGTCAGATTCGATAATTGTCTGGTCTGACTAGACCTCCCGGATCCAACTGGAGAGTGTCAGCTCCTAGAATCCTTCAACTCTGATAGAGCCGAGGATGTCTGAGCCACAGTCAGATCCATTCTGGACCTTCCGACTCCAAAGCCAGAGGTTGGATCAGAGGAGGAATCAGAGCAGAGGAGATGGATGTCATAGGATCCGAAGCCCTGGGGGTCAGATCCAACAGTAATTTGGCCAGCGCCGGTGTCTGTAAAAGCTTCTATACCACTCGATCCATGTCATCATCAGAGAGGCTCCTAGAAGACCAGGTCTAAGAGGTAGGAGATTTTGTTCTTTGTAGTATAGGAGATCTTAGAATAGGGGAGACTGGTTCCAAGGTCGGAGACTGCCTCCTAAGTTCAAACTGAACTGGCACCGAGCAAGAAGGTGTCGGAGCAACTGAAGCTTTGCCTGATCTAGTAGCCTTCAGATTTAAGGAGGATAATCTAGGGATTTTATATGTCAGATCCAAAGAAGTAGAAGTGGAAGGTCTTTTTTCAGATTTATCCAATTTGTCCGATTTAGATGAACCCAGACCTTCTTCCAGTGCCTCTGAGAAGGGGGGGTTTTAGAAGACCTTTTAGGATCAATTTATTTTTCCTCTACAGGAGTGCTGTATTATTAAAGGCAGGACAAATGGAGCACAACTCCTGGAGATGGACAGCCCCAAGACAATAAACACAGAGTGTGTTTATCACTAAGGGGCATTTTACTACATTTTTTTATACTTTTTAAAGCCCATTAGTTTGGATTCATTGCCAGACATTTGAGCTAACAACTACAAGAAAAAAACACAAGAAAAACTTTTTTTTTTGTAAGCTGGACTCTCTAATTTAAATGGGTCAAGCTATGCAGAAAAAAGAGAATATACAGGGGGAAAAACAGTGACAAAGCCCTCTAACTTAAATGGGCCCTGAACTAGAACAAACAGAGAAGACAAAGACTAAGCCCTCTAACTTAAATGGGTGGTGTTACAATTCTCTAGGTTAAATGAACTGTAATATTACTTCAATCACTAGAAACCAACAGAGAAGAAAAGGGCAAAAAACAGAAGGGTTAAAGGCCCTCTAACTTAAATGGGCTATTTAACAGTTCCTCTAAAAACAAACTATTCCACTAACAACAAATTAAGACAAGCCAGGAAGGGAATACAAGGCCAAATGGAAGACGATGGCCAAAGTTAGAAACAGATTAATTACAGAAAAAAAAATCCAGCTACTAGTAGACATAGTCAACTGTAAGTTAGAAAAATATCCACAAATTTTTTAAATTACAGATGGAGGATAATCAAAAAGATAATATTTAGCCAGAGCTAGCAGAAGAACACTCGATCTTGTTTAGCGGCAAATGAGATATGAGAGTAGCTCTATTGCATACTGGGATAGGGATTTAGCTACGGGCTGTCAGAAGGCCTCGAGCTTGAAAATAAGGCTGAGACAGATCTGAGGATCGGATCGAAACTCAACCTAGTAAGAATTAAGGTGAGATAGGACACATCATGTAGTTTATAATATCCTTTAAAAGATTTATAAAGATTTGTAATGCATGGAGCAACATGATTACAGTCCAAAGCTGTGGAGAAGAAAGACTTTCTAACATCAGAAAGATGCTTAACAAGCTTTTGTTAGGCAGTCTCACCACTGTTAAGGCCTAGTCTTATGCAAGAGCATTAACAGTGGCCAGCAGCCACTACAGAGGAGTGCATGAAGCTGTTATTTCACCCATCCAGGAAAGAAAAAGTCTGAATGAAGTGTTCAATAACTTTTAAAGTTGTATGCACTTCCTGACTCTTTTCTGTGGTGGCCAGTCTCTATGTGGAACCAATAACTACTTTACAGATTTCAAAGCTATAAAACACACACTACTGCTACATTTTTTCTCTAACTTTTCTAGCACGTGGCAGCAGGTACATTTCCATGTGCTACAAAGAAATATGATCAGGTGTGTCCAATCATAACTCAGTTGTTATGTGCTCTTGACATGGATGTCAAAAATCACCTCACAAACTTCACTCTAGATTTGAATTTCGTGCAGTCTATTTCTCAAATATATAACAAGCTGGTTATTATAAGATACCCAATCATAATCCGCTATGTAATGGCAATAAATGTCCCTTATGTTATATGGTATTGTATTACAGAAGGGACATTTATAGTATTATAATGTAACATATATGTTATTGATGGCTCATCCAATTTATCATGATGGACAAAGGAAGGATAATCCACAAACAGACTGAATTTCTAAGTAGGGAAGTCCTTCCCTCGAGCTCTAGAGATCTGGAGAACTATAGACAGAGATACTTAAATAGAATCATGGATTACAGAGAGATAGGGAATTAAAATAGTCTGCGTACTCAACAATAAATACAACAGTACAGAAGGAATGAGATTATGTTGTATTGTAAAGGATAGAATTAAGGGAAGGAGCTAGGGGAAGGACAATAAAGAACTAGGATGGATCTAAGATGAAAGAAAAAGTAAGACAACCAATATACAGGCAGGAGTGTGATAATTATGAAGTTTATTGGGGAAGAAAATAAATGGAAGAAATGGACTAATAAGGTAGGAAGGAAAGAACAGTGCTGGCTTTAATAAGGGATGAACAAGAGAAGTAGGTTTGGAGTTCTGGCTGAACTAGGGTTTGGGTCAGGAAGGTTTGGAAGGGAAATATTTGTCTGGTAGGCTGGAGAGTGGGTCAAGTCTGAGTCAGCACACTGGAGAGGGAGCTAGGCCTGGAAAGACAGTAGAGGAATGATCAAAAAGGAGTAGTAGGCAGGTGGTAGCAGGCTGAGAAATTTTACTTAACTGGGGATAGGAAAGAGGAGGAATTTATGGGAAGAGTAGTACATGGAACATGGAAGTCATGGAAAGGAAATGGATGGAGCAGACAGGAAGGGAGTGGACATAGCAGAGGTATAGGTGGTTGGCAATTAACAGCTGTGCAGGATGTGGCAGCTGAGAGTGGAAAGAGTTGAGATTAAGTAATGAACAGACTGGAAGTATGAGGTGGGTTGTGTGGTGGAATGCCAGTAATGTAAAGAAAGCTTGAGGAAGAGGATCATGCATTAAGATTAGAGGTAGGTGGGTAGGTATGTGAATGCACTTGAAGGAGAGCAGAAAGGAAGATGCCAGAAAGGTAAGGAAGAATTATATGGAAGGAAGGCAAAAGGGTTGGTTGGGGGAAGCAGATATTCAGAAAGGAAAGCAAGACAGACAACAGGTAGGGATAGCCCTAAAGTAGACAAGTGGATCTTAATGACGGGATCCTCTGTTACTAGTGAAAAAATAAGAGAGGCTGATGTTTCTGTAAGAAGAAACAATCCCTGGTCTAAATACCACCAGAAAAAAAGAAGTTCTGTCTTACCATAATGTTCCATCTGTGTTGTCGATCTTCAATAATTCTTAACTGTGGGCATGATTCCGAGCCACGGAACAGACTCGGCTGTTATTCCAGCTCGTGCCTTCCAAAAACTCTCAAGCTATGCTCTACCCATAATGCTCCTCATCAAATTACCTCAGATCAAATTTGCAAACTATAGTGACAGGCAAAAAATAACAAATAAGAGACCATATCTGTGTCTTTATCATGAAGCCAGTCTTTGGGAATATAAAGACCACCAAGAGTTGTAAGGCAGGGGGAAGGAGGGAATGAATGTCAAGGATAAATGAATATCGACAACATTTATTTATATATTTATTTATTTTACTTTTATTGAACGTCTAGTCTAACTGGATATATGTCCATTTTCAGTAGAGGCCCGGGGAGATAAGCTCTGAGGAAACAAACAAAATCACATATACAAAAATTAATGTATACAATGAACATTGCAGGTGCAGTACAGAGAATAATTAAAGAGGTCATTCATTCATAACATAGTGCAAAATATACAGATGCAATTAGTACAATACAAAATGTAGTTGCAATACATCATAAAGAAAAAGATGGCAGCTGAATTATACAATATATTAGTATACAAGTAGTCATAAAGAAAAAGTAGGAGCTGAAATTATACAATATATTAGTAAAAGTAGTCACCTTAATGAGATTCTGAAGATGTAAGTAATAGTATAGAAGGACAAGGTAAGTTGCTATTAAGAAAAGGAACTTGATTACTGAGAAGAGGAGGGTAGGTTGAACCAAGTAAGAAGAGCTAGTTGATCAGTCAGGTTTAGTACAGGGACACAACCAGTGTGTTCTGAGGAAAAGTTTCAATTTGGTTTTAAAGAGTGATATAGAGGAAAGAGAGGAACGTTCATTAGGAAGAAGGTTCCAGGATTTTTCAACAGTATTAGAGAAAAGAGAGTCCTCAGCCCTGTTGTTTGATTTACAAATATTTACAAGAAGTTTATGTGATGATCGTAAGGTCTTTAGATTGTTGTAGGGGGTAATGATGGCAGATAGTATAGGGGTATTGGTAGGTTGGTAAAGGGTTTTATTGGCAATGGTCAGTTGGTGGAATTTAAGCTGATTTTGTAATTCAAGCCATCCTAGCTGCTTTAGATTAAAACAGTGGTGGGTTCTGAAAGGTTTACCTGTAGCAAATCTGGCTATGTTATTGTAGGAGTTTTCCATTTTATTAAGATTGTTTTTAGAGAGATTAGTGTATATGGGTGAGGCAGAGAGGAGAGTAGAAATTAGATGGGTGTGAGCAATAGTTATTCTAGCTGCAGGAGAGAGTAAGGGTTTGATCCTGTAGAGAGAGCCTAGTTTTCTATTAACAGATTTTAGAGTATTGTTAATATCAGTGTCAAAGTTAAGGTTGTTATCTATGGTGATACCTAGCAGTTTGGTAGTTGGATCTGGGGATATGAGAGTACCATTATTGGATGTTACTGTGAAGTCTATTGGGGGGGACTTAGAAGTAGGAGTAAAAAGGAGAAGTTTAGATTTCTGTGGGGTTCAGAAGGAGACAGCGCTGTGTAGACCATTGTTGAACTGTGTTAAATACATTTTGGGTAAGGGAGTGAAGTTCAGGTATAGATGTAGCTGAGCATATAAATGTGGAATCATCTGCATATTGTATGCATGTAGCTTGGGGGATTGCTAGGTGAAGGTCATTGATAAATATAGAAAACAGGAGAGGTCCTAATATGGACCCTTCAGGAACAACAATGTTACCGGGCAGATGGGTAGATAGAATGGTATGCCAAAGTACAACCTGTTGTCTGTTATCGAAGTAGGACTGGAACCATTTTATAGCTATGGCATCTAGTGACAGGGATTTGAGGATATTTATAGGTATCTGGTGATAGATGGAACATTATGGTAAGGCATAACTTCTTTAGCTGATGCTGTCAATCTTCACATAATCCTTGATGGTGGGACAGAGTCCCTAGCTACCTTATTCTTGGGAGGTCTCATGGAAGAATATTCCTGAGCACCATCGAGCTGAATGATGCCAGTCTGCTAGAGACCTGGTCCAGTTTGTAATGAGTAATAAAGATATGAGGAGATGCCCATGTAGCTGCTGGACAAATATCATCTAAAGAAGCTCAGGCATTAAAAACTGCAGATGCTGTTATAGCTCTCATTGAATGTGCTTTCAGAGGTCCTGGTGGGTGGAGTCCCTTTCTGTTGTAAACAAAGGTGATACAGTATCTAAGCCATTTTGCCATGGTAACTAGATACTGGACTGCCTAAAGAGACTGAAGCAAAGGCAATAAATAGTTGGTCAGATTTTCTATTGTCCTTTGTTCTGTGAAGGTAGAAATACAATTGTCTGTGTACTTCTAGTAAGTGTAGACAGTATTCCCCTTTGTTGGAAAATTGGGAAAAAAAGACTGGGAGATGTAAAGTCTGAATGATATTTGACTTGGAAACAACCTTAGATAAAACAGAAGGATGTTTCCAGAGGGAGACCCTGTCCTTATGAAATATCAAATAGGGAGATTTGCAGGACAAGGCTTGTATTTCTGATATTCTCCTGGCTGAAGAGATAGCTATTAAAAATAAGGTTTTCTACAACAAGAATTTTAAGTCACAAGTTGCTGAAGGTTCAAAAGGGGAAAAAAATAAGAGAATGCAGTACCAAATTCAAATCCCATGGGGCAGAGGTTTCTTTATACAGAGGTCTGAGCATTAAGGTTGCTTTTAAAAAGGCTTTGCAAAGTTTATGTGACATAAGTGATGAACCGTTCAAACCAATATGGAAGTTAGATATTGCAGCAAGATGCACCCAAATCATAGATGCTGATGAGCCAGATAGAGTAATGCTAAGAAGTCTAAAACTTTGTCAACAGGTTATGAATATGGGTCAGGGTTACTGTCTAGCAACCACTTAGTAAACTTTAGTTATTTGTTATGGTACAATTTTCTAGTTGAAGGTTTGTGGTGAGCTAGAATGATGCATTGGACTGGGGAGGTGAGGGAGGGATGACTGGCAGTCATAGGAACTGGAGAACCCATGCAGTGAGCTGCAGATGTAGATTCGGATGAACCAGTCCCTCTGGGTGGGACAGTACATCTGGAGCTGGGTCCAGTATCCAGGGTTTCTGAAGCAGGTGAGGCCATAGGAAGGGAAACCAGATCTGTCAAAGCCAGAATGGGGCAATGAGAATTATTCTGTTTTTCCACTTGCTGGCTTTCTTTAGAAACTGACATACCAGTAGAATCAGAGGAAAGGTATACAATAGATTGGGGGGGGGCAATCATGAAGGACGTCTCTGGGTGACTCCTCCAGGGGGGAATTAGGGCAAAGTAACTGCTGCTCTTGTTGTTCAGAAGGGACACAGACAGGTTGCAGCAAGGTTGGCCCCAGTGATGGAATATCTTGTCATTCACCACTGGATTGATAGAGCAGTCATGAGGCATGAGGATGGCTCTGCTCAATTTGTCAGTGGTCACATTGGAGCTCCCCGGAATGTGCATTGTTATCAGAAAGCGGTCGGAGGAAACCACCCATTGCCAAACTCTGAGTGCTTCTCAGCAAACAGGGTAAGATCTGGTTCTCCCTCGCTTGTTGAGGTACCTGGCTACCAACATATTGTTTGTTTGTATTGCAATCATTCCCAAGGGGGGGGGGTATATTGAAATGCCAGCAACACTAAGAGCACCACCCTCATCTCCCCCCACCCTATCTGGGACACATCCATGGTCACTATGGCTTGGGGCTGAGGAGGACAAAGGGACTGCCTGATAATATCTCGGAGTGAAGCCACCAACTTAGGTCTTCCTTGCAACAATTGGTGATCAAAATCAAATGGGACATTGGTTGATTCAATGAGGACCACTGGGAGCCCAGAAGCCATTCAATAATTCACATGTGATATCTGGCCAGAGGAACTAGAGTGACAGAGGCTGCCATTGACCCTAGAGCCTGTAGAATGAGTCTTGCTGCTACTTGTTTGCTTTGAATGATCTGGTTCACTTGTGATCTGATCCTTTGGAGTCTATATAAAGGAAGAGATGCAAAGCCAGTGACTGTGTTGAGTATAGCTGCTTCCAGCCGGAACAGTAGGAATCTTCTGGACCACTTGTCCATTTTTATATGGTAATACGCATCCTGAAGATCTATTGTGCTCATCCAATCCTCTTTTTCCAAGAAAAGAAGAATCGACTGAACTGAGACCATCCAGAATTTGGTTTGCTGAACTGATTTGTTCAACTGACTGAGGTCCAAAATTGGTGTCCAGTCCCCTATTTTCTTTGGTACTAAAAATAATCTTGAGTAAATTCTGGATCCCCACTGGTCTGGTGGGACTGCCTGGATAACTCTTTTGTTGAGCAGTTTTTGTATTTCGAATACTGCTGCCTCCCTGTGACTGGGTAGAACATCTAGAATTCTTCTTTTGTCTTTTCAGTTCTTCTGAAAGTGGGGATGTTGTAACCTCTGGTAATTATCCTCTGCAGCCATTTGTCTGTTGTCATTTCTAGCCAGGCAGATTGGTGCAGAGATAATTGTCCCCTGACTGCCCCAGACGAAGACTATCGGGACTCCTTTCAGAAGCACTGGTAGCAGTTACCAGAGAAAGAGTCTCTGGAACCCTGATTCAGCAGGCCATTTCTGTCTCTTGAATGGCATCTTCCATTACTACTCCTACCTCTGGCCAGGGGAAATCAGTGCCAAGTGAGTCTTGGAAAGGTCCTTTGGTCTTTTTGAACCATAGCCTACCACATTTTGGTTCCTGGAATAAAGCCGCTGAGGAGTGGAAAAGCATATGCCCATGGCAGGTAGGGTCTTCCCATCTTTCTCATATCTAGCTAGAGTCTTTTTAACTTTGGGGTCAAACAGGGATGATCTGTCAAATGAAGCATTGATGAAAACAGACTTAAATGGCTCCATGAAATCACATAAGTGCATCTAGGTGTGTCTCCTGATGGGTATGCCTGAAACCACTGATCTTGTCGTCCCTTCAGCAGCATGAGCAATTAGCCTCATGGACGAATTGGAGATTGATTCTAGGCGGCGAGCTGAGAAGCAACTTTTCTTGAACTCCTTCAGCTACTGCTTATATAAAAGAGTATCTGAAAACTCTTTAATCAGATCTCTTTGAAGTCTAGTAAAATGTACCATACAGTTCAAGGACCTTAAAGTGAAGATTGATGAAGCATATACGTGCTCTCCAAACCTATCCATCATCCTTGACTCTTTGTTAGGAGGAAGGATAGTAGGCAAGCTACTTTTTAGTCCCTGACACAACCACCATGGTGTCAACAAGAATACATTTGGCCTAGTGTTGCTCATCTTTAGGGGCAGACAGAATATGACTAGGCCTCTTAGGAATCGGCTCTATAGTGTCAGGTATCTTTCCAAGCCCACTGAGCAATCAACTTAATAAGATCGTCAGTGGGAAGAGAAATCCAAAAGGTTGAGGGCTGTGCACAAAAAGCCTCTAGGTATACCGGTTCCTCTGAGAAAGGTTAAATGGTAGTCCAGCCTCTCCTCTGTTTAAGGATATCTAGGATGTCCCTGAAGGAAATATCTTCAGGGGGTGACTTATGGGAATCTTTGTCTTCATCAAAATCAGTATCTTCTGTGAAGGACTCTTCAAGGGAGTCCAAGTGCTTCCTCTTGCACTTTTTCTTCGAAGGAACCTCTTCAGTGGAATGCTCTGGAGAGGTTTCAGAAGATGACATAACCTGAGAGGTTTAGTCCTGAGACTTTTGTGCCCTCTGTTCTAGAGCAGAAGCTGGCAGAAGCTCAGGTCGAGTGGATGGACACAATGTTTGTTCCAACATGGAAGGCATAGACTGTTTGCCCATAATGGACAAGGCCCTATCCATAGCCTGGAAGGCAAGTCTCCCCATACAGAGTCGGGAGCCCAGAACCTAAACAGACTCCTTCAGAACTGTGGTCCCATCCCACACTAAGGAGGCCATCCTCAACATAGAAGCTGGGGCTGAACTTACATATGCCAATCCAGTGAGGGGCATGGAAGACCCCAAAAGTATAGAGGTCAAACCCTGCCCTGTGGAATTGACAACAAAGCCCCAACCCCGGGAGGTCTCCAGTTCTGAGGAACCAGTAGAACTCAGGAAAACTATAGGTGTTAGAGTATGAGCTCTGGCCAGCACTAAAATAGTCAAAGCCAGAAATGCCAGCACCAGGGGCTCTGAAATCGCAGCTGGAGTCGAAGGAGGAATATGCACGGGTGTAGAAGAAGGCAAGGTTCTGGCACTAACAAGGCTAGGAACCATGGATGAGGGTAATCCCCTCGCCATCAGGAGCTGGTTCACCAGTCTTATAATATCTGATTCTGACAGACTCTTGGTGGACTGAATAGACAAGTCCAATGAAGACCTTGGTGGCCATCTCTCCAAAAAAGGACTGGGACTGGGAGGACAGTCTGCAAATGTATCTATCCAGGGGAATACATTGCACGGGGCAAAACTATTACCTGAGGGTCCTTTTGTACTGAGGTATCCATTGGTACTGAAGGCAGAATTGTCTGCACCGATACTGGTACTAAAGAAGTTGGTGCCAGCCTTTGCCCACCAGTGTTGAGAAGACTGTCAGCACCATGGGAGACTTGGCCAGTTTAGAAGGCAGTTGCAAGGGAGCTGTCAGAACTGAGTGACCCTTCTTTTTAGGTTTAGAAGAAGAAGTTGAAAAAGAGAAGGAACTGGTTTTTGTCTTCAGTTTGGGCCAGATAGTGCATCTTCAAATTCATTTAAGAAGGCCTTTCAATATCAACTTGTCTTGCTCTCTATCAGAGTTATGGAACTGAACCCATGACAGATTGCACAGTCTTCCTGTAGATGGACAGCACCAAGACAATACATACAAAGAATGTGCCCATCTGACTTAGGCATTTTTCTGTCACACTTTTGACACATCTTGAAGCCAGACGTACCTTTAGGAGGTTTGTTGGCCATAATGTAAAAGTTAAGGCCACCTGACACACAGATACGCAGACATATGGACTTAAGAATAAGGAAAGATTTTTTTTTAAAATGTATCAGAGAAAAGAAAGTGGGGAACTACCAATAGTGGTATAAGAGGTTACCCAAAGGTAAAAACAGGAAAGTACCAACAATAGTACTTTAGACTACCTAATGGTAAAGGAGACAGGAAAACACACTCACACACACACTAAAAGATATATAAAGTAACAGGGTAGTATAGATAGAAATAAAGGATAAAATTTAGAGATTGGATAATAAGAAAAAACTAACTTACAATTAGAAGAAATGCTAAAGCTTGAGAGATTGGATTGAACGCATCTCTGGCACTATGAAGCAGCAAACAAGATCTGAGGTCATTTGATGAGGAGCATTATGAGTAGAGCTTAGCTCGAGAGTTTTTGGAAGGCGCAAACTGGAATAACATCCGAGTTGGTTCCAAGGATCAGAACTGAGCCCACAGTCAATGATTATGTGAAGATTGACAACATCAGATGACCAGTTAATGAGTGAATTATCCAGAAACAGTTACCTATGTAAGAACAAATGGCTTTGCAGAGCTGATACTGGAAGAAGAAACAACAAAAATAAAAGATGTAGTAGGCTTATGCAGGAACATACTTCCAAGAGCCATATCTGTACAAAGGGCCAGCAGTCTTTGGAAGAAAAGGACTGAGCAACCCCACTGCTGAAGGGTGAAGACCTGTTTAGCAAGGATAGACTCCATGCCATCCCATAGGAGACAACACTGGTGTGATACATCAGCACAGCTGTGCATTTAAACGGACATGGAAGTGATGGAGGGACAGAGGGAGCTGCTCAGATAACAGCACAGAATAAGAAGGGAAGAAAGAATATGAAACTATGTGATGCTATGTGATGGGGACATTAACGGGGGGAGAGGTACCTGCCAAAAAAGTAGAAGATACAATGTAAACTCAACATAATGTAGACAATTCCAAAACTCAGTATTATACATGTATACCACTTTCACAGTGAGGCTTTGCTTACTGCCCCCTCTCCCACACACAGTGTCTGTGGGGGGAGGGCAATATAATCATGCCTTGATATAAGATTTACTAACTTTGAAATCACTATAATTCATAGTACGGAAATTATTATAAAATCCCACATTTACATTTCGGGTTTTGCATTTATGAGTATTATATTTACAGTTGCAGAATTTCGAGCTACGAAGGAAGGACAGGTAACTAGATACAGATAATAAAGGCTGAGTGGAACTGGGTGCAGAAAGGTCAGAAACAAGAAGGTGTCAGGAAAGGGTCATATAAAAGATGGAAAGGACAAGGAAAGACATACATAAGGAGAAAGCAGATAATGGAAAGAAGAGGGAAGGATGTGGGTCAGTGAGATATAGAGGAATGGGATGAGATTTTTGAGCCAAAAGAAAAGGCTCTGGTAAAATGCAAAGGCAATATGGAAGATACTGGAGACAGGGAAGACAAAAGAAGGAACAAGTAGATGCAGAAAGGTCATAGTGCAACTTGGTAACATTAGAAGCCTAGAGAGTAAGAGGGCCAGGTCAGGTGCACATATGTAAACATGATTGGGATAACCAATGATGAGAGACTAGGAGAGCAATCCTAGGATATAGGTTATGTAAGAATGATATAAAAAGAAAGGTTAGAGTGGTATATGCCAGGTACATTTGGAAAGGATCAAGGAGGATGCTGTGTTAGATGAAGAAAGAGTACATGGTAAACAGGGAAATGATGATAGCAGAGCTGAATAAGAATAGCAGTGAAAGGGATCTCATGTTCTGTTTCTTACTGCTTGCTGTAGACGTTGCCCAGTGTAAGTGCTACAGAGTGTTAGCACAGATGTGAACAGCTATGATGGGTGTTTTCAATTTAGCTGAGGTATACTGGAGCATTTAATCATCTAAGCTAGGCAGAAGAAACAGGCTGATTAAGGTACATGACCTAGAGGAATTTGAACAGAATGTGAGAATGGAAACAAGAAATGGGGTGGGGACTTCAAGTCTGTGTTTAACTAGCAAACTGTAACAGTGTAACGGTGTGTTTACAATAGCAGTAAAAAATAGTCAGGCCAAACCACAAAGACCAGTGTCCAGGGCCATTATGGGAGAAACAAGTGGAAGATACATGAACAAAAAGGCAAGGGTCTTGGGATATGTAAGAAATCTTAAATGTAGCCATGGATATAATAAATTAGTTGAGAATTCAGCAAAGGACAAGAGGTAGAGAACACCGATATAGAACATTGAGAAGGTAAAAATGGTTCCTGTTATGCAAGTCTCTACATCATCATATACAAGGACTTCATTCCTTACACACATGGACTTACCCAGTGCAAGGGGAATGTCTTAACTTCAGTGAACTTGGTCAATAAATGTGAGATTTAGCCAATCATACATTATTTTATAACTGGATATCCAACATCTGCAGAGCAGTTAGGTGAAAATGCCTATTAGGGATAAGGAAAATACTGAGACTAGCAGATAAGGGGGGGAGGCACAAGGAGAGCTATGGGATGGTGACAAACAAGGCAACAATGTGTATGAAAACAGTGAAGGGCAAGATAATAAAATGACCATCAGGATGCAAATAAAAGAGGATAAAATGCCAACTTTAATTATGTTGGAGAATGAAAGAAAACAAAGACAGAAACAGATGAAGTGCATTGGGAATGTCAGAAGTATGAAGAACCTAGGGAGAAGACAAGACTTTTAAATAAATACTTCTAACCAGCATTCTCCACAGAAATAGAAGATGGGATACAAGTATGACAGGACAAGACATAAGATAAAGTACACAGGTGTATCAGGTGATAATGACTGGGAAGGTGAGAAAAGCAACACAGGTATTACGGAAGGATGAAGCACAGCACCTACTGGATTTCATCCACTACATTTTAAAATATTACACCGCATTATAGTACTCTAAATACATACTAATGAAGGCATCTCTGATGGTATAATCAAAGGTTTTACTAGTTTTTGACATGACAAAACCTTTTTCAGGTAATAATACATTTGACATCCATGCATTTACTGCTGGCATACTTCAAGCCATTTTTCTGAGGCCTCTAATGTTCTGTCCATTTATTAGTAACTTATCCAATGAGCTACCTGACCAAAAACTGCATACTTTATAAAGACAATAACCTCATTTCTATAGCCAGCAATAAAAGAAAAAGAGACCTTCAACTCAATTTGGGGGAAACAAAATTAAAGCATTCTGTGGAACTAGCTAGTCTCCAAAATATGGAGATTATTTGGGGTCAAAACACTACAGTGCCCTTTTGTATTTCACATATTCTCAGTCCTAAATACAACTTTATAACTATAGATCCATGGTTAGACTAAAATGTTTCATTCAACCCTGGCATAAAAATACCAGATGACAGGGTTGCAGCCCAACTAAAGTGCTCCCAGAAACTCTCCAGTCTCCTAACAAGGGAAGCCAGAAGAGCAGTCAATATTAGTATGTTGACTGCCAGACTAGAAAACCCTTTACTTGATCTAGTCCACAGTTCTCCTTGTAACACTTCTAGTCTCCAGATAAATGAAAACAAGATGTGTTGCTTCGTGTCTCTGTTCACTGAACAAGAACAGTCCTGCCAGTCAAGTGTCAAAGCCAACTGGCTATGCATTGCCACTAAGTCTTCTCTACTTTAAATCCTTTGACATTCATATTGTTGAATACTAACTACTGGGTGCCATTTAACAACAAAAGACTTATGGCAAGACCTTCATGCTTTTCATTTCATAGTGATAATAATGAAGCCCTCAGTTATAAAGACACTGCTTTAACTCTGTTGGTGAGAAGGCTTTTTAAAGATATCGCCTGTTACTTGGGAGTGCTGTATCACAAGAAATTAGGAATACCTGTGAATGCATCACCTTCAGGAAACTGCTATAAGAACAGCATACCAAAAATCATACAATGCATGAGGGTTGCAGTGAAAGGGACAATGTAAATAATTGGGAAAGTGACCACTAGATACTGCATAGGTCTGTATTGGATCCAGTGTTCTTATATTTGCCTCAGGTATACCTCGGGGACTGGAGTAGAGGAATAACCTTGGCTGATGACACAAAAGTTCAGGATGGAAAAAGAGTTCAAGTTCAGGATGACTAGCAATATAATTGGAAAGGCTGAGTATGTGGGCAGAAGGGTGTCAGTTAAAGCTCACTGGAAATGTACCTTGCTTGGACCACACTGACCGCAGTGTGAAATAGCAGATTAGAGTAGTGGAACTGATGGTAATATGGTAGGAATAGGATATGGAAATGCTGGTGAATCCTGGAAAGGGCCACCAGCAACCGAGGGAGAAAGCTATGGTAGCAGCAGAAAGAACAGAACCCATAAATATCACTAATGAAGATAAATAGCACTCCTCTGAAGAACAGATAGATAAGAAAATGTGAATAGCCAAGCTTTGGATTGTGGAAATATTGTAAAATGTTGGTAGAAATTTGCTTCCCTGTGAACTGAAATGTAATTAACTCTGTCACGCTATATCTTGTTACAACTATTTGTGTGCCTGGGTCAGGGATGAAAAGGGTGGTAGGATCAGCCCACCTGCCTGGCTAATAAATAAATAAACATAAACATGCTGGGGTGTATCCTCACGGAAGTAGGTTCCAGAAACAAAGAGCTAATGCTTCCCGTCTGTTAGTCTTTGGTCAGACCATTCCTATTGTTCTGAATGCAGACCACATAAAGAAAAGGACACTAGTCTGAAAGAAAGACTTCAAGAGACAGCTGCCAGAAAGAGCCATTGGGTACAGGGACCGAACATGACCAGAGGGCAGAAAAGTTACAGCTCGTCTGACTTGAATCCAAAAGAGACAGGAGGACATGATACTGGTGCACCTGAACATGTCTGAGAGATTTGAAGGCAACATCCTGAACAGGAAAGAGACAGGAGGATGGAGAATAGATATGGGCAGCAAATTGTACGGATTAACTACTCCCTAGATCTCTGAAAGTACTTTTTCATTCCTAGAGATATGGTTCCATGAAATGGACTTCTGGAATGGGTGATGGGAGGGAATCCACAGAGGCATTCAAGAGGGCATGGGACACATGGAAAAAGGTAAGCAAAGAGACAGAATGTTACAACATTAAAAGAACAGACTAGCTAGGTTTATTGTACCTTTTGATGTCATTATAATATAATATAATATAATATAATATAATATAATATAATATAATATAATATAATATAATATAATGCATTTCTTTTCAGTTTGATCATTCACATTAATTACTAACAAAAGTAAATATATCTAATACACATAATGATATAATTCCTAAGTAACTGTAGTGGCAGAATGGAGAAATATTCCTTTTACTTTCCTTTTATTTTTGACCTTTGTGCTATTTATTTTATTTATGTTTGTTTACTGGGGTAGTGCACTGAACTCAATGTTCCATTTGCAGCACAGCCTGGGTGAATAGGATCACATAAGAAATGAACAAAACATATTTACAGATACAATGATATGCTAAAAACAAACAAAAAAAAAAAAAAATATATATATATATATATATATATATATATATATATATATATACACATACATATTTACAGATGCAAGAATATGCTACAATATTTAGTTCAAGAAACAGTTTACAATGTCAAAACATAGATGGAAAATGGAATTATGCTTAGCAGAGCTTTATGGATAACGTGTAGCCATAAGATGGCTTATGTTATAGGGATAACAGCATATCATTGTATAGAAAGGTATGACAATATTAGTAGAGGCAAGTGAGAATAGTTGCAGGAAAGGACACATTGGGGAGAGGACAGAGAAAAGGTGAGATAGGCATGCAGATGGAAGGGGAGTAGAAAGGAGAAGAAACATGAGGAAGATCACTGCCCTTCCCTGATTCCTATATTATCTCTCACTTTTCTAACTAGCACTGTTTCTCAACTGGTTTTCACACGAGCCTTATTGTAATTAGGTTTTTCGCTTATTAATAAATGAGTTATTAACTATATACTATTGCTTATTCCTAACTTTTTAAATTAATTCCAAAATACTAATATGGAACCTTAAGCAAAACCATGAGCCCCCCCTGCCCTTTGACATACATTTTAGTTCCTATGTCCACTTAAAAATTCATAAAGACGATGTTCAGAAGGCAGGCACACTGTCTAAATTACTGTAATGCCTTGTCACCTAATTTCTTTTCCAAGGCCAAGTATTTGTGCAGACCTTCTCCTGTTCTTACTTGAATATATTCCCTAATGACATGATGGCTGGGATTCAAATCAACTGTTAAAAATGTTACACAGACAGACAATGCAGTAAAACTGCAAGAAATACTCAGTCACGCTATAGTTTTCACTGTGTAATCCCTTAAACCTCCTGTAATGATCACCCATGGGATTTATGCAAATGACCCCTTAAGGCCATGGCTTCTGAACACCCATGACTTTTTTCTTTTTAAATCTTTATAGGTACATTCAGGCCTATAAAGTCAAATCCCACTAGCTGTGGACATGGATGTTTCAGCCTTGTTATTGACATTATCAGCACAGGAGAAGTAGAATGCTCAGCTATACTTTAACAACACATATATTTACTTTTGTTAGTAATTAATGTGAATGATCAAATTGAAAAGAAATGCATTATATTATATTATATTATATTATATTATATTATATTATATTATATTATATTATATTATATTATATTATATTATATTTTTAAACTTAGCTATGCCCATAAATACTAAGGTGCCTGCAAAATATCCCGACTAGTATCTAACCCAGCCGTGGGTATTCAGAAACCATGCAGCTGAAAACACTGTCGATTTGCATATATCCCATGGTCCTCCATTACAGGAGTTTTAATGTAGCAAACGGTGAAAAGGGTAACTTCTCTGGGTTTTTCTTGCAATTTTTACTGAATGCGGACAGGAGTTCTCATCATTTGATATTGCTGGGGATGACACAGAAATAATAGTTCCAGCCTGATTTAACGTGTTTGTCTCTGAATTTACCAATAGAAAACAAAACTGTCTCAGTCTCATTGGCCTTTGCAGGGAGTGTAAATTGTGATAAGATGCTAGTCTGAGGTTACTGAGGATGCTGGAGACATGGCCAAAGAAAGTAACAGCTCTTCTTCATCCATTCCAAATGTATCTTATGCTCTCTAGAGGGGGTATCAGATTAAAAGACACATGATGGATAAAGAACTCAAGGGTTATTAATACGTAAAGCCCAAAATATTGGGTTAAGTACAAGTAAGCGTGAAAAAGGCAAACTAAATGCTGGTATATATAACCAACAGCATAGCATTAAGAGCCATAAAGGAGATGTTGCCCCTCTATTTGGCCTTGTAAGACCAAAACCAAGATAAGATATATAGCTTGAGAAGTATTATAGGGGAAAATGAAATCACATTCTTGGATAAGGTGAAAAAAGCAAAGGCATTAAAGTCAGTGTAGGAGAGCAGCTGGAAGAAATCTCACAGTGAGAGTGCTGTAAGACAGAGCTGGAAGAAATCTCACAGTGAGAGTGATATAAGATGCAGCTGGAAGAAATCTCACAGTGAGAATGACATAAGATGGAGCTGGAAGAAATCTCACAGTGAGAGTGACGTAAGATGGAGCTGGAAGAAATCTCACAGTGAGAGTGACGAAAGATGGAGCTGGAAGAAATCTCACAGTGAGAGTGACGTAAGATGGAGCTGGAAGAAATCTCACAGTGAGAGTGACATCAGATGGAGCTGGAAGAAATCTCACAGTGAGAGTGACGAAAGATGGAGCTGGAAGAAATCTCACAGTGAGAGTGATGTAAGATGGAGCTGGAAGAAATCTCACAGTGAGAGTGATATAAGATGGAGCTGGAAGAAATCTCACAGTGAGAGTGATGTAAGATGGAGCTGGAAGAAATCTCACAGTGAGAGTGATGTAAGATGGAGCTGGAAGAAATCTCACAGTGAGAGTGACGTAAGATGGAGCTGGAAGAAATCTCACAGTGAGAGTGACATAAGATGGAGCTGGAAGAAATCTCACAGTGAGAGTGATGTAAGATGGAGCTGGAAGAAATCTCAGTGAGAGTGATGTAAGATGGAGCTGGAAGAAATCTCACAGTGAGAGTGACATAAGATGGAGCTGGAAGAAATCTCACAGTGAGAGTGACATCAGATGGAGCTGGAAGAAATCTCACAGTGAGAGTGATGTAAGATGGAGCTGGAAGAAATCTCACAGTGAGAGTGATGTAGGATGCTTCAACCCTCTTTTTCAGTGCAGCAGAGGAAAAGTAATGGAAAAGTAATGCAGATACATACGTCATTAATGGGAATGTGTGGCTGGGCTGGTTTGGATAGAAAAGATGGCATAAGTAGGAGATGGTTACCATTAAAGTAACTAATGTTACACCAGGCATTAGGAAGTACAGGGAGGTTAGTAAGGAAATAGAATTGGTTTCCTGAATGGGAAACAGAAGCAGTCAGCTGAGGCATTTTAAACAGCTTGAGATTGGTGGTGCAGACTTGCAAAAGGGATCCAGGTGGGTCATTGAACTAGCTAGAACACAAGGCATCACCATATAGACTCACAGTTTCTTTCTGTTAGTATTTCAGATGTTTCTTATATTATACTGTACAAATTGTAGCATGAGAAAGAAGGGATACACTCAGCCTATTTGTACACCTTTCATAAACTCCCAGTAAGAAAAAGTCAAAGGCTCAGCTTATGAAAAATTTTCTTTTTTCATGTTCTACTACTTAAACCAACAACAGGCAAGGTGGCAGGAGCTATGAGGTAAGGGAATATTTATTTTCTTGGCATAGCATTGAGTTAGTTTATTTAAGTAGTGAGGTATGGAGTGCTGTTGTAAAGTAGGTTAAGAGACATAATTCCTCTTATAGTAAAAGTTTTGAGAAGTGAGATGTTGATGCTGATGAAGTATTTTTAAAGAAAAATGTAAGTGCTTACTTAATCTGTGAAAATAAATATTGTTTTCTGCTATCTGGCATTATGTTAGAGTGGTTTTTATTTTGTTTATTCTTAAGTTTGGTTTAAAAAAAAAGATTCTTAGTCCATGTTGACCTTCTTTTTATCTCAGAGTTGAGAAAAGTATTGTTGACAAATTTCCATTTTCCTAAAACAGAGAAAGGCTACTGCAGCTCAACTGGCATTTCCATACTTTTAAAATCGGATCTGATTCCACAGGATAAATCAGAAATCACTGATGCACGTTTCAGTGCCATTGCTTTTGTTGAGCATCGCTATTCAAAAATTGGAAGCCTTGAAGATTCTGTTTCTATGGAGTTAATTAATGTTTTCATATGAGTTAGTCAAGTGATATATACTGACCAGTTTGCCCTGCACTTACAGACATTCCACAGATCCATTCATTTTGTGGAGCTCAGAGTTCTACATCCCATTTATTTCTCTGAAGAATCTGGGAACAGGAACCATCATCTCTGAGTCAGGGACCAGGTCCCCCCTTACCTAAGCCCTTCCCCAGTGGCTTGTGAGCTGCTTGCACAGGTCACATATGTGGTACTACACACTTTAACCCCCACCCAGTAACAATCAGACTTGTAAAGAGCATGCTGTCTAGACATGTTGCTGCAGGTGCTATACCAGCACTCCTGCAGTGTCATCAATGCAGTCACGCAGCCCTCCCTAGGATGGCCTTAGTCTTTCCAGTGCACCAAACCATGATCTAGAGATGAGCACGGTAGTATGTAAAGAAGAGTAACATGGATTAGAGGATCGCTGACATGTAAGAAAGACTGATGAGTGTGAAGCTTAGGAAGTAAGCTAGGCAGAATTAGGTTATAAGGATTCATATGTCTTTTTTGCTTAATACTGTTATAACAATTTGATTATTGAAAAATGTTGGCAAGCATATGCATTTCAGTATGGATGTTGGAAATTCTTTAAGCAGATACATTCGCCTCTTAGAAGCACTACAGCTGACTGTGTCATTTGCTACATCACAAAATGTTATGAATCTCTCCAAGTTTGCACAAACTCAGAGGAAGCATTTATAGAGGTCAACTGCCTCAGGACAGAGTATTCACATGGTTGGGGGGGGGGGTTACAGGTGACACAGTTCTCTGCAGAAAAGATTATTTTATAGGATGTAGTGATATTTTGTAAACTGATTTTGTTGGACTGAGATTATGTTACTTTTAGCTATTGTAGTTCTATTCTGTCTTGACTTAGTGAGAAATATGTATTCATTGTAAAGCTGCCTTAAAAATATTGTTTCCACATTACAAAACTTAATAACATTAGACTGAATACTGAGTTCTGTACACAAGTCATGTAGCACTGATAGGGATGAAAAACACAATTTTGCATTATTCAAACATTATAGATTTTATAGGTTTTCAACACTTGTGCAATGGATTTCAGCAACTACACAAAGCAGTCAGCTTCTCTACTATCTTAGCAACATAACTTTATCATTTAAAACTAGAATCACTTTCTTCTGGTGTTGGGCAACTATTTGGCATTTCCATTCTTTAAGTGAAATTGACCTATCTAAGTTTCATCACCAAACATTACGTACAGTTTTTGCTTCAGACTTTGAATAAACACTGCTAACAACAATTAAATAAAGTCAAACCACTTACCATTTGGCTTTTTCACTGCAAAACCATACACGTATTTAATTTGGTTTCCCCAGGTATATGATGGATCCCAAATAGCTTGCCAGTAACTGCAAGGGCATGGCGGAGTATAGTAATACCAATATGGATAGGGCTCATTGTAATACCAGTTCAAGCACTTTTGCCTTGGATTTATTGTGTTTCTAGTGTTTCGCTCTAAACGATATGCCCATAGTCCTTTTTTCTCTGATATAAACAAACAAAACATTTTAAATATATGTAAACCATAATCTTCACTTTTTCCTAAAAAGAAGCTTTAAGAATGTTTACACAAAGAATTCTAATTAAACTGACTACTTTTGTCCAAGATTTAGCTAGACTAATGATTTATGGTTGGCATATCCTTGCAAATGACTTCCAGATGTTACTCATATAATTTCTAAGCAATGTAATCAACATCTATCAGCTGAATGTTTTAAGCTTGCCAGTTGGCATAACAAACTTCGCATAAACAAGCTGGTTCAAAATGCATTTATAGTAAGCATTTATTAAGTATTTAAACTGCTGAGAATGATGAAAGCTTGTCCAAAACAAATTGTGACATTTTAACACTGTATAACGCTGTCAGAAAGTTGGCAGATGAGAACATAAAAAGACATCGTCATGTGCTAAACCCCCCCCCCAAAAAAAAAATACATGTTTATGCTGAATAAGAATTTTTAAAAGAATTACATGCTAGTCCAAGCTTGCTTGCATTGTCTGACATTTTCATAAGTACTCATTTCTTTATTTGTCCGTAGTTTAAATTTAGATGTTAAGCACAACTAGCAGACTATATATAATGCATAACATGTCAATGTAGTTAATTACCTTGGAAGTATCATCAGCAGATTGATTAGTCAGTATTAAAAAGAAGTTATGTGCTCACCATAACATTCCATCTGAGTAGTTCTACTTCATTTGTCTTCAACCTGTGGGATACCGGATCCGTATTGAATCCGAGCCGGCAATCTCACTAGCATCTGCTCCGAGCTCCAAGCTCCTCCCCTTACCCATAATACACCTCCACTACCTTCCTACCCCCAGATTGACTTTCCTGATCCTTATACTGATATCCCAACCTGAAAAATATTTATGACCTATATCTACAGCCCGCAGGCTGTTCACATGACAAGGTCCAGGGGAAGGAGGGAGGGATGTTTGAAGACAAATGAAGTAAAACTACTCAGATTGAATGTTATGGTGAGTGCATAACTTCTTTATCTGAAGTAGTTTACTTCATTTGGTCTTCAACCTGTGGGATAGAGTTCCCAGCTACTAAAACTCCTGGGGTCTATCTTAAATATTCGAACGCTTAAACGTTCGAATCACTAAAGATCACTTCAGTGCACTACAGTGCAGAAATACTACACTGTAGCGCGATCTCAGAGTTAGTATATTTAAGTAGCGGGGGTGTGGGGGGTGCAGGGGGCTTGCCCCCTGCTTAAACCCTTTACTTTTTCTTTTGTTTTCTTTTTTTTTTTTTTTTAAATTTTTTAAAATATTTGAACATTTGAACATTCAATCACTAAAGTTCGATGTTTAGTGATTCGAACGTTTAAGCATTTAAATATTTAATATAGACCCAAACTCCTGGGTGGCCCTCGTGGGAGGATATTCCAGAGCACCGCGGAACAAAAGGAGGCTCTCCTTCTGGAAGTCAAATCCAGTTTGTAATGAGAAATAAATGTATGAGATGAGGACCAAGCAGGTGCAGAACACATATCATCCAAAGGGACCTTAGACCAAAAGACCACAGAAGAAGCCATGGAACTAGTGGAATGAGCTTTCACCTGACCCGGAGGAGACATGCCTCTGTACTTATAGACCTGAAGGATGCATGAAGAAATCCACCTAGCAATAGTGACCTTGGAGATAGGTTTTCCCAAAAAGGGTTTATAGAAGGATAAAAACAGTTGATCAGATCTACAGAATTTTTTTGTCCCATATAAATAAAATCGTAACTGCCTAAGAACATCGAGCAAGTGGAGTTTGTATTCCATTTTGTTAGCAAATTTAGGAAAGAAAACTGGCAAATTGATGGTTTGATTGATATTAACTGGTGATGCCACCTTGGGAAGAAAGGATGGATTGGTCCAAAGGGAAACCCTATCTTTGTGGAAAATCATATAAGGAACTTTGACGGACAAGGCCTGCAGTTTTTAAACCCTTTTAGCAGAGATAATAGCCACCAGAAATGCTGTTTTCCAAGATAAGAATTTTAGATCTGTGGTTGCAGCGGGTTCAAAGGGTGGAGCGACCAGAGCTTGAAGAACCATAGTAAGGTCCCATGGAGGAACAGGATCCTTGACAGGGGGGGCATAACAGAAAAGTCCCTTTGATAAAGGCTTTACACAGTCTGGAGGAAGTTAGAGAGGCAGAATTCTCACCAACATAAAAATGAGAAATGGCAGCCAATTGAACCTTGACAGTAGAAGAACTAGCTCCTTGTTGAAAAATATCAGCTAGACACTCAAGAATGGCAGAAACAGGAGCTGTGAAGGGGTCTAAACTCCTTTGAGAGGCCCATAAGGAAAAAGTTTCCATTTACTGTGATAAAACTTCCTGGTTGAAAACTTGTAAGCAGCCACCAGAATAGACCTAACTGAAGGAGGATAATTCAGGAGTCCTAGTGATCATGGGAATTAGAGCAGCTAAGGTGTGAGCTTCAAACTGTTCAGGTTTGGATGAGGAACCCCCAATGGGTGTGAAATCAGATCCTGAAGGAAGGTTGGGAGGGTGACCTAATGGTTAAGGTGTTTGCCTTACAAACACAAGGTGCAGGGTTTGAGTCTCACAAGGGATAATTGGCTAGGCTTACAATGGCTCGCAAGGGAAGTTAGCCTAGTACTAACCTACTAACCTATGAACCTATGAATGGGATCCAAGATCCAGGGCAGAGCCAGAAGGTGAGACCAAAGGAAGGGAAACCATGCATAGTGGGGCCAAAATGGGGCAATGAGGATCACTTTGCTCCCCAGTCGAGAGCTTTCTGTAGAAACCTCGGAATAAGAGGTACTGGAGGGTAAGCATACAGAAGACTGGGAGGCCAGGCATGGACTGGAGCATCTCTGGGGGACTCCCCCGGCAGGGGGTTCAGAGCGAAAAACTTGCTGCACTTCGTGTTGGATGGAGATGCGAAGAGATCGCAGCAAGGCTGGTCCTACTGCAGGAAGATCTGCTCTGGTACCGAAAGATTCAGAGACCACTCGTAAGGCATCAGAATAGTCCAACTTAACCTGTCCACTAGAATGCTGGACCATCCCGGAATGTGCGTTGCATTGAGAAAATGACTTGTGGAGATCACCCATTCCCACACTCTCATGCCCTTAAGACAAAGGGGGTAAGACCTGGTCCCTCTCTGTTTGTTGATATACCAGACCACTGACATGTTGTCTGACTAAATTGCAATGGTTCTCAGAGGAAGAAAGGCATGAAGGGCCTGCAATGCTAAAAGGACTGCCCTCATCTCTAGAAAGTTTATGTGCAAGCTGGTCTCTACAGGGGACCACAGGCCTTGGACTGTCCAGCCCGAACAATGCTCCCCCACTCAAGTTGGTAGGCATTCGTGGTCACTGTAGCTTGGACAGAGGCTGGAACAAAGGTTCGTCCCTCCAAAATGTCCAGAGAACACATCCACCATAGAAGGGATGACTGACAGACTCGACTAAGTTGCACTGGATATGACAATGGAAGTTCCAACAGGGACCATTGTACAGTTAGTGTCCACTGCAGAATTATCATATGTAACCGGGCACACGAGAGAAGCATTATGGTCGCTGCCATTGAACCTAAGGCCCTCAACACTGATGCCACCAATGAAAGATGGGAATGGTAGATCAGAGAAACATGCATCCTCAGGTTTTGTACTCTCTCCAAGGTCAGGAAGATTTTGCATTGTAATGTATCTATCCTTGCCCCAATGTAGTCTATCACCTGGACAGGATTTAGAAGTGATTTGAATGCATTGATTGTGATCCCCAAATGCAGGGCAAGGTTTAAGAAATAATCCCTGGGTTGAGAGAGTAGATGCCTGGTGGGAGCAGTGAGGAGCCAATCATCTAGGTGTGGATAGACCTGAATCCCCTAAAGCCTCAGGTGAGCCGCTACCACTGCCATTACTTTGGTGAACACCCTGGGGGCTGTGGTGAGACCAAAGGGTAGGGTTTGAAATTAGTAATGATTGACTCCTAGCCAGAAGAGAAGGAACCTCCTGGAGCTTCTGTGCATCTTTATGTGATTCTGGAGGTCTAACAAGCACATCCAGTCACTTTCTTGCAGGTACGGCATTATGGACTGTAGTGTGACCATCCGGAATTTTTCTTTGGCAACTGACAGGTTCAGGGTAAATAGGTCCAGAATGGGCCTTAAGTCCCCTGTCTTCTTTGGCACCAAAAAGAACCTGGAGTAGAAGCCTAATCCAGACTGATCTGGGGGGACAGTTTTGATGGCTCGTTTTCATAGCAGCTTGGAAAGTTCCTGTGCTGCTACCTCCCTTTGCATGGGTGGTACGTCCAGGAGATGTTTGGGAGATTTGGGAGGACACACAAAGGGGATACAGTATCCTCTGGATATGCTCTGAAGCACCCAGCGGTCTGATGTTATGGACGCCCGTGCCACCAGGTGCAAGGACAATCATCCCCCGACTGCCTCCAGAGTAAAGCAGTTGGGCCACCCCTCAGGGATGCTGTCTGGGCCTGTCTGAGAAAGGCTCTTGAGACCCAAAAATTCCTCGGACTCCCTCTGCCTCTGGGCCGGCATCCATTCTGTCCCCCTTTGCCTCTGAGAGAATAAGAAGAGCCCTGAGTGTCCCAGGAATACTGTGACTTCCAGAACCACATCTTCTTTTGCCCTCTCTGATTCCAGGAAAAGGACCTTTGAGGGGTCAAGAAGGATTCCGAAGGCAGACAGTATCTTCCTGTCCTCGTCACTCTAGACTAAAGTCTCTTTGATGGTCTTACCAAAGTGAGTAGAGCCATCATAAGGGGTATTGGCAAAGGACGCCTTGAAAAGTTCCAAAAATTGACATAGTCTGAGCCAGGAGTTGCGCTTCATGGACAAGACAGACCCAGCTGCCCTAGCCGCTCCTTCAGTAGCATGTGAAAGGAGTTGCATGGATGTGTTGGAGACTGCTTTCAAAGTGGCCATTCTCATGGAGAACGAGTCCCTGTCCTCCTGCGACATGGACTTAGGGGAAGACTCTGCCAGCTCCTTGACCAGATCACATTGGAGTCTTGTGACATTGGCTAGGTGGTTCAGCACCCTAATAGAAAAGGTAGCTGAAGCATAAACCCACTTCCCTAAGCGGTCCATCATCCACGACTCTCGGTCAGGAGGATGAACTGAAGAACTCTCTTGGGTTAGTTCCTTCAATGTGGCTGCTGCTACCACCATAGCATTTACGGGGGAGCCCTTGTTCCACACTGGTCTATCTAAAGGTGGACTCAAAATCTTATCAGGCCTTTTGTGGATTGGTTCCATGGTGTCTGGCTCCTTCCAGGCCCACGAGGTGACCAGTTCCACCAAGGGATCTGCAGGAGGGGACACTCAGGAAGTAGATGGGCCCCTGCTGAAAGCCTCCAGGAACATGGACTTGTCAGAAGAAGGTTTGGGGTGGACCAACCTCCCCCTTGGCAAAGGATTTCCATGATGTCTTCAAAGGAGACATCCTTGGGAGGTGACCTGGGGGAACCTTCCCCATCATCCAAATCCGTATTCTCAGTTAGGGACTTGGGGGAGTCCAAGTGCCTCCTCTTACATGTATGCTTGCGAGGCACATCTCTGGTGGGGCTCTCCAGGAGGAACTTCCAAGCCACATGTTCCTTAGGGGGAACTGTCTGGGGATCCTTGAGCATGAGCTGTCCCTCTGGTAAAATGACAGGATTTATAGAAAGAGCCGAGAGGGTCAGGGCAGAGTCTGAGGGGATAGTCAGTGGTCTCGATCCAGTGGAGAAAACCTTTTCTACCATGTCGAATACCGAGGGAGAACAAACCTCCTGCGGAACCAATAAGGAAACCAGTCTCCCCGGGTCCGACAAGAGAATCGGAGACAGGCCCAAAGTGGACGCAACTCCGAGGGAGGGAACTTGGCCCGACAAAGCCAGAGCTGATGAAAAAAGTTCCATGCCTCAGATACAACACTCAAGCTCCGGCTCTGAGAGTGGCTTGGATCTGAACTGGTTGGATCCAACATGCTCCAGGCAGCTGTCAGCACTGAGGAAGCAGGTACCTTCGGCGCCGACCCCCTTTCTAAAGCCATCCTCGAATCCGAGTACTCTGAACCCAGTGGACGGACTGGAGAAGGAGAAATAGGTGTAAAAATGCCAAGCAAGCTCCCCCCTCCTGAGGGAGAGGAGGCTGGCAAGACCCCTATCTGGATCTGAGTATAAATGAACATCTTCATCATTTTATCCATGTCGACTTCCGATAAGGACTGCGTGGACCTGAACAAAGCCACAGACTCTGATCTTGCAGGTCTGGGAACTGAGGCCCTAGATGTAGAGTGTGTCTCCTCTGGCTCTGGTGAAAATCTCAGAGATCAGAGCCAAGGGGAGTCATGGATCCTATGACTCTTAGCAGGTGAAGGGAGGTCCAGGGACCTCTTACATTTCTCAGTCCTGGATTTTGGCTCTCTCTCTTTCTCTGTGCCCCTTTTCCTCTCCACTTCCACAGGCTTTGACTCAGGAAGTTGAGTCCCAGTCTGGAAGGGAGGAGAAGCAAGGGCAAGAGAGGAAAGAGAGGTGGCCACAGCAGCCACTGTGACCAAAGGCAAGGACGTCAGAAGTGGGAAGAAGGTCTTTCAGGGCCAACTTAGCCTTCCTGTCCTTAATTGCACATGGGTTAAAACCCGCGCATATAGAGCAGTCTATACTAAGATGGGCAATGCCCAAGCACATTACACAATGAGTGTGGCCATCTGCTGAGGGCAACTTATGGACACACTCAGTGCACCTTTTAAATACAGGCTTATCAGCCATTCAAACAAAAAGGGAAAACAAGCAAGAAAAATGATATTAGTTTTCCCACTGAAACCTACTCTCCACAGTCACACACAGAACACACTGAGAGGGGAGGGGAAACAACTACACTAACCGACTAAGCTAAACTAAGCTAAACAACAGTAAAGATTAATTACACAATGCACCAAGCGAGGGGAGGAGAAGGGAAACCTATACTAACTACTATCCTAAAAGTTAGAGAGAAAAAGGCTTTATAAAAGCTTTCAAAACTCACTTACTACTCAGAGCTCTGGAGATCATGATGCTTCAGCTAGCCATGGCAAATGAGATCTGCGAGTTGGAAGGTAGTGGAACTGTATTATGAGTAAGGAGAGGAGTTTGGAGCTCGGAGTAGATGCCAGTGAGATTGCTGACTCAGATCTGATATGGATCCAGTATCCCATAGGTTGAAGACCAAATTAAATAAACTACTTCAGATTATCTATTTCTAAAAAAAGAGGAAATATTGGAACTGCCTTGCTCACCTTTTTCTGTACCACTCAGGTAGGATAATTACCTTTACTGGTATACTGATCTGTTATTTGGTAATAGACTGATGTTTCAAAAATGATTACAGGTCATTCTAAATTTTTATAACAGAAATAGCAATGTACATTTAACAAGAAGAGGTTAAATATGATCATACATAAAATAAAATGAAAGATTGTACATGGTCTGTAAATGAATAAAAGCTGTTAAATTTACCTGATAATAAAAAGTATTTTATCCTGTATGTGAACTTGAAACATTACCTCTAGTAATCCAGTCAGACCCATAAAGCATCATAGCTTTCCTGTGAATGACTCAGCTAAGATGGCTAGAATCTGTAATCAGTATTTTATTCATTCACAAATGCATCAAATAACTGTAACATATTAATGTCAGACTGCTGATATTAATTTGTCTCATTCCATTACTCCTACTATAACTGCTGCAGTGGTCCAGACTGCACTGAGGAGGGTTAAAAATCTTAAAATATGCAATCAGATGAACTACAAGGCCAGGTTATCTGCACGTTTAGGGAATCACTCAACAGGCCTCTGACTGAAACATTGAATTCTCTTCATACGATCTGTGATACTCTATTGGTTTAGAAAAACGCTTTAGTGGAATGAGTATTGAAGGGGAGGGCTCGAATGACAATAATTACCACCCAAACAATTTGTCAAGGATATTTGTGAAATGCAAGGAACACTGCCAATCAGATATTATGAAAGAGGAAAACCTATTCAGCACTAACTGATATTAATCAACATGGATTTCTTTATTGGATCCACACTCACCAGCTTGATTGATTTTTTGAAAAATAACCATGATCTTGGATATCTGTTAATCTGTTGATGCACTTCCTAGATTTAGCAGAAGCATTTGATGTTGACAGGTATAATTTATAGTTTGGTTCATAGGTTCATAGGTTGGTACTAGGCTATCAGCCCTAGGGCCTATACAAGCCTAGCCATAACAATTCCCTGGCTATTTCTTCCCACATTATTTACTTTCCTGGACCCCTGTCTAGCAGGGCGACTGACATGATCCCTGGGGTGAATTTCCTTTCTCCCATCCAATCGTCAAGGTTCCTCTTGAAGAGGTCCAAAGAAGCACTCTGCTTGACATGTATGGGCAATCTATTCCAGAGTCTGGGGAGTCTCTGGGTCAGGAACCTATCCCTCCAGCATGTTTTGTTTATTGTGATGACAAGGTTTAGATGCCTGGAGCGTGTAGCTCTGAGGGATTGGGATTTCTTTAAGTGTAGCATGTCCAACAGCTCTGGGTTTGACATGGCCTTGTATGTTAAGCAGAGATCGCCTCTGAGTAGATGGTATGCGACAGAGTATACCTGGAGTTTTTTAAGGCGGTCAGCATAGGGCATCTGCTTTAGGCCTGTGATTCTTTTAGTGAGGTATTTCTGAGGCCTTTCCAGTTGTTGCAGATGTCTTGAGAGGTACATACCAAATGGGGTGTTGTATTCTATAATGGGTCTAATGAGGGATGAGTACAGTGGGACAATGACCTCCTTTTTTCTGAATGAAAAGCCCTTAGTGATGAGGTGTGCCACATAGAAGGATTTCCTGACTGTTGTGGCGATGTGGTTATCGAAGGTCAGACCACTGTCCACCTGTGTCCCTAAGTCTCTTATCACACTTTCTGTGTTTAGTGTACTTCCACCTATATGGTAATTCATGGATACATGTTTTTTCCCAAAGGGGATAACAATACATTTCTTGGCATTGAGCTTGAGCCCATGGCTCTGGCACCAAGCATCTGTTTCTGTAAGGCCCTTTTGTAGAGTATCCACATCATTTGGGATTCAATAATGGCTCCCAGTTTGCAGTCATCTGCAAACTTTGTTAGCCAGAGTCCCTTAGTGTTGACCTGTACTTCAGAGAAGTAGATGCCAAACAAGAGCGCCCCAGGACTGAACCCTGAGGTACTCCACTTGTCACTTGTCTGGAGCTGGATTTGGAGTCGGCTACTTTTACAGTGTGGGTTCTATCAGTAAGCCATTTAGCAACCCATTGGGTGACATAGGGATTAATGCCCAACTTAGTAAGTTTATCTATGATTCCAGAGTGGGGATGGTGTCAAAGGCCTTGGCAAGGTCTAGATAGGCTGTGTGGACCACCTTACCCTTGTCCATGGCTCTGGAGACTGATTCAAAGAAGTCAATCAGGTTCAGGAGACAAGATCGGCCCTTCACAAACCCAAACTGGGTGGGGTCCAGTGTTTGAAGGTTGCCAATGTCTTTGTTTATAAGTTCCATGATAATACGCTCCATGGCCTTGCAGATAAGGCTTGTCAGACTGATGGGACGGTAGTTTCCAGGATCCAAGGTGGATCCCCGAATGTGGATTAGGATAACTGTAGCTCTGCGCCACTCAGTGGGCACGAAACCTGAGGTGAGGCTATGATTAAACATGACACTTAGGTGAGGTGCCAGTTCATATTGTAGTTCATGTAGTACACAGCCCGGGATGTCATCTGGTCCCATGGATGCTGTATTCTTGGCTTTAGAGAGTGCGTTTTGTACCTGTGTGGCCGTTATTACTGGAATTTGGCAATCTTCTGGTATTGAGATGGGTCATTTAGGGGGTGAGAGGGGGGTGAAGATGGCACTGAATCGATCTGCCAGGATATTGGCAATATCCTTCGGATCAGTATATTTAATGCCATTCTGTTTTAGCTCAGAGCAGATCTGAGCATTGCCATTTAGATTCTTGACATAGTTATAGAATGCTTTGTGGTTGTCTTTGGAATCTTTGGCATTTTATTTTTGTAACTAGCTTTCATGGATTTTATGAGGCATCTCAGTTTCTTACTGAGGCTAGTAAGGGAGTTTTTTGCATCCTGGGATTTTCCTCTTTTCTACAAAAGTTTCTTCCTTTTGTTGTAAAGTTTGTTTATGGCAGGGGACCACCAGATTGGCTTCCTTTTTTTGGATGAGAGCATTTTGGTTCTATTTGGGATGGCACGATTCATGCATGAGTGGATGTGCTCGTACAGTGCCTTAGTGTAGGATTCAGCAGTTGAACTTTGAGTTCCGGTCTGCATGGGTGTCATGAAGTTTGTCACTTCTGACTTCAGTAGAGCAGAAGTGGAGTAAACCAATAATCCTGTAAGAAGATTGAAAACTGGTTGGATGGAAGTCAACAGTGAGTAACTGCTTTAAGACACACTTCACCTTAGCCACCAACTATATCTGGTGTGCTCCAGGATTTATAGGTTCATAGGTTCATAGGTAGGTACTAGGCTACCTGCCTGAGGGCATTTATAAGCCTAGCCAGAGTGTGTCGGCTTTCGCCGCCCCATTGATTAATTAACTGATCCCCTGTCAAGCAGAGCCAATGAAGTGATCCCAGGGGTGTATTTTCTGTTACCCATCCACTAGTCAAGGTTTCTCTTGAAGAGTGTTAGCAAGGGGCCCTGCCTGATGTAATTTGGAATTTTGTTCCAAAGCATGGGGAGTCTCTGTGACAGGAAACTATCCCTCTAGCATGTTCTGTTTATTGCTGTGGCTCACTAGAGCGCGTGGCTTGCAGTGACTTAGATTTCTCTAGGTGGAGCATGTCCATCAATTCTGAGTTGGACATGGCTTTGTAAGTCAGGCAGAGATCACCTCTGAGTAAGCGATATGCCACTGAGTACAGCCGGAGTTTTTTTCAGTCGGGCTGCATAGAATATATGTTTGAGACCAGTAATCCTCTTGGTGAGGTACTTTTGTGGTCTTTCCAGCTGTTGGAAGTGTCTTGTGAGGTACACCCCAAATGGGGCATTGTACTCTATGATGGGTCTAATGAGTGAAGAGTAGAGGGGCACTATAACCTCTTTATTTCTAGATGCAAACCCTTTAGTAATTAGATGGGCCACATAGAAGGATTTCCTAACTACTTTGGAACTATGATTGTCAAAGGATAGATTACTATCTACCTGGGTCCCCAGATCTCTTATTACCTCTTCTGTATCAAGGGAGCTGCAAACTATGTGGTAATTTATGGGTGTTTTGTTTTTTCCAAATGGGATGACTATGCATTTTTTGGCATTTAGCTTGATGCCATGACTTTGACACCAGGTGTCCGTCTCAGTAAGGCCCTTTTGGAGGATGTTCGTGTCAGCTGGAGAGTCAGTTATGGCTCCCAGTTTGCAGTCATCGCTAAACTTGGTTAGCCATAGTTCCCATGTGTTTGCCTGTACTTCTGAGAAGTATATGCCGAACAGTAGGGGTCACAGGACCAAGCCTTGTGGGACACCACTTGTGACTGGTTTAGAGTCGGACCTGGAGCCCGCTATTCTTACCGTGTGAGTTCTGTCTGTAAGTCAGTTGGCAACAGATCTCGTGATGTAGGGGTTTATGTTCAGGCTGGTGAGTTTTTCTGTAATACCCAAGTGGGGAATGGTGTCAAAAGCCTTGGTGAGGTCAAAGTAGGCTGTGTGAACCACCTTTCCCTCGTCTATGGCCTTGGTGACTGTTTCAAAGAAGTCAACCAGGTTTAGTAGGCATGATCTGTCCTTAACAAAACCGAACTGGGTCGGGTCAAGTGTTTGGAGGTTCCCAGTGTGTTTGTTAATGAGTTCCATGATGATGCACTCCATAGCCTTGCAGACCAGGCTAGTCAGGCTTATGGGGCGATAGTTACCAGGGTCAGTTGTGGCCCCTCTTTTGTGGAGAGGAATAACCATTGCTGTGCGCCATTCTATGGGCATGTAGCCTGTGGAGAGGCTGAGGTTGAACAGCGTGTTTAGGTGGGGGGTTAGTTCATTCTGTAGTTTGTGCAAGATGCAGCCTGGGACACCATCTGGTCCCACTGACGCTGTGTTTTTGGCTTTTGAAAGGGCTGTTTTCACCTGTGTGTCTGTGATTTTTGGGACACTATAGTTTTCCGGTATTGTTGTGGGCCCTTTTGGAGGTGAGAGGGGGGTGAAGTTTGGACTGAATCTATCTGCCAGGATGTTGGCAATATCAGTAGGTTCAGTATATTTTGTGCTATTTTGCACTAGTTTAGTGCATATCTGTGAGTTGCCACTTAGATTCTTAACATAGCTAAAGAAGCCTTTGTGGTTATCTTTTGAATCCTTGGCTATTTTTCTTTCGAAGTTAGCCTTGGATGATTTCATGAGGGACCTCAGTTTCTTACTGATACTGATCAGGGATGCCTTTCCTTCTTGGGATTTGCTTTTTTTCTGAACTAGTTTCCTCCTTCTATTGTATAGCCTCTTTATGGCAGGGGTCCACCAAACTGATTTCCTTCTCTTAGAGGAGTGAGTCTTGGTTTTGCTAGGGATGGCACGATCCGTGCATCCTTGTAGGTGCTCATAGAGTGCATTTGTAAAGGTTTCTGCATCTTGGGCAGCATTATCCTTTAGAGTGGGGTCTTTGAAACTTACCACCTCTGTCTTAAGTAAGGTGAAGTTTGCTTCAGAAAAGTTTTTTACTGTGGTTTCCTTAGTTGGGGTTAGTGGTGGGGTGTGGACATCCAGAGTGATTAGTTTATGGTCTGATCTAACCAGTGACGGGTTGACCTCCAGTGTGGAACACCTGTCGCCCATGTTGGTGATGACCAGGTCCAATATGTTTTCACCTCTGGAAGGAGAGTTTACCAGCTGATCCAGGGCATTTGAATTGATGAATTCCAGGAAATTCTGGGCCTGGGAATTTGTACTCGAGTAGTTTTCCCAGTGAATGGTAGGGTAATTGAAATCTCCCAATATCAGGGTGTTTGGTAAGACCTTCATGTTTTGCAATGTCTCCAGAAAGGTGGAGTGGTGGTCCTGGGTCATGGAGGATGATCTGTAGCAGGCCGCAATTTGATTGCAGATTTGCCCGATGTTAGTTGCACATGGATGATCTCAAAGGTATCATGCTGCACCACTAACCTGGAGGTGTAGGTATCCTTGATGAATATGGATACACCCCATCCTTTTGTGTTTCGGTCCGTGTTCTGTGGCTGAAACATGTGGTATGAGTTGTAGCCTGATAGTGCTGGGGTGCTCCCTGGATCCTTGAACCAGGTTTCAGTTACTGCACAGATATCGACATTCTCCATACTGGGGAGTGCTTTGAGCACGTGCATTTTGAGATTTAAACTCCTGGCATTGAGTAGCATAACCCTCAGTTTTTTTGTTAATTGTGCTGTTTACAGAAGTGGGTTTGACTTTTGTGCCTTGCCTAAAAAAGGCACTATGGGGGTAGTAAGAGCCTTGGCCAGTATTCGAAAGCCTAGGGGTGACAGGTGCAAGCCATCTCTTGCGTAGTAACGCGGCTTGTCGAGCATGTCGTCCCAGGCTGACAGACACTGGATCCCCTTTGAATGACACCAGAAGCTTAGCCAATTGTTGAAATTGATCATTTTTTCTTTATACTGCGGTATCATTCTTGGTGAGGGAAGGATGCTACACATGGTCAGGGTCATAGTAGCCTGGGCTACATGATCAGAGAGCTCATCCATGTCTTTTTTCATGTAGTCCAGGGAGGTATGTCTCAGGTCATTCACACAAACATGAATAATGACAGAGTCATATTTGTACTTGTTCTGGAGTGACCTGAGTGCTTGTGTTATGTGGCAGATTCTGGCTCCCGACAGGCAGCTAACAGTAACCTTCTGCTTGTCCAGCCTAGTGAGTGGGACATCAGTGTGCCTGACTATAAAGTCACCTATTACTAGTGTGTTAGGTATGTTATTTCGCCTTAAGGGCTGTGATTGTGCAGCACACTGATTTTGTGTTTTATGTGTTGTCTGGTTTGTTTGTGACGGGAAGTGCAGGTTGTTTGGGTGTCTGCTTTGGAGGCCTCTGATGCTTTTGCAGGTTTTTATTTAGAGCATCAGAGTATGATTTTGTGTATTTATGTGTATTTTTTGCCAGTGCTGTTTTAGTAGGTCTGTGTGCAGCTGGAGTTGTGGTGCAAGTGTTAACCTTCTCCTCTTGACTGTCGGTTCCAGTCTTGGGTGGAGACAGCTTAGCTTCCAGTTTGGCTGTATAACTGCATTTCTCGCACATGTTAGTGTTTTGTAGTAGGAGGAGAGGGTTGTCTGTGTACATGAGGCAGTTGTAACATTGCCTCAGGATACCCAGATTCACCAGCTGGACTGGAGAGTGCACCTAAAGTTGCACTTTGGTCATGCCTGAATAGTAGGGTGAGCTGCTTAGTCTCTTGGTTGGTGAGGGGTGAATAAAGAGCCTTGCCCTGCTGGGCAATCAGTGTCAGGGTATATTAGTGCTTGTTATTAGGTCTGAGCAAGTGCTGGGCTGTAAGATGTTTTTTGAGTGCTTAGGTTGAGAGTTAGACTAGTGTCAAGGGAAAAACTGAAGAGGAGACTTAGTGGAGCCGGGAATAATTTAACCGTAGCTAACTGGCACTGCCCAATGCGCAAAACCGTGCAAATGTGGTTTTTATAGTAGGGAAGTGAAAGAGATAGAAATTAGCCCAAAATGGCCAATAAACTACTAACTTCTGGGCTGGAACCACTCCTCCAGGGACAGATGGGTTGTCTCACAGGTGAGCAGAGAAACTTCCTTCTATCCAAGTAAGGTATGGGCAACTCGGAAACTAGTATCACAGCCCTGAATTCACTAGCCTGAAAACTGGACTATACTAGCTTAGAAAGGCGGAAAACAAGGACTTTTTTTTTTTGTTTTTTTTTTTGTTTTGTTTTTTGAAAAGATAAGGCAAAAACAGTAAAAAATACACTTAAAACAGCTTTAAATGACTACAAATGATCAGAAAAGGCTATCGCACTCTAGTGTGTAGCCTACAACAGTTCAACAAATTAATTAAACAAAAAAACAACTTTTTAAAAGTGCAGGCAGTCAAATAAGTACAATATGTGAAAAAAACAAGCTTTTAAATCACAATAAATGCTGGAAAATCTGTGTTTAGGCAGAAAACAGTTAAGTACAGCAAGAACGTACAGAAAACTGATACTTAATCACTCCAAAGTCTCTCTCCTAAGCTAGAAGGCTTGTATCAGTTTAAGGCTTTGTAGTGCTACCCAGTAGGTTAGTTACAGGAAAGATGAGAAACACGCGCATATGTGGTCTTTTAAACCAGAAAATTGAAAGAGACGGTCAGACTGTCCAAATGGTCAATAAACTACAATTTCTGGGTCAAGAGCCTCTCCTCTCATGGTAGAACGGCTACCTAGTGCTTACCACTCCCACTTATAAGCTAGAAGGCTTTCCTCCAGCACAGAAAGGCTTGCGGGGCTCAGAAGCTTACCAACAGTCCTGGATACAGCAACTCTGTATCTGGACTAGGCTAGTTACAGGAAAGGTGGGAAACAAGCGCAAGTGCGGCTTTCAAACCAGAATGTTGAAAGAGATGGAAAAAAGCTGCCCAAACGGCCAGTAGCTACAATTTCTGGGCCAGGAACCACTCCTCTTGTGGTAGATAGGCTACCTAATGCTTACCACTCCCACTGATAAGTTAGAAGGCTTCCATCCAACACAGAAAGGAGCTGAAACCAATGATATTTAATTTTGGAGTTTGATAATTTCCCAGGTCAAAGTATAAGTCTCCAAGTAAGCAGATGAGTGTAAGCAGGATGTCATAACTTTAGCCCAATTAAAAAAAATACAACATTTTAAATTATTCTAATGTGTGAAACTGACATTTGGGCCAAGAAACTATGTCTAAAATTTAGCACTACCAAATGTAATATCACACAAATGAGACCTGTAGATATAGCAGTAACATTATATTTAGAAGAACAACTTTGTCTTAGCCAACTAATATGAAGAACCTTGGAATCACAATTAGTAATAAACTGACCTTTCTAGAACATGTCACTGGTGGGAGTTAAAACCCTAAGAATGGCAGGACTGTTATTTAGTGCAATGTTGTTAGAGATGGAGTAATTCAATGTTATTTGCATAAGACTTTAAGTTGTCCTATCATTCATTATAATACTGTATTCTCTCACTACTGTAACACCGAAATAAATATGTTGGAACTGGTATTGCATAAACTCATAACGAAAATAAAGTGTGCGTGTGCTGTGAGTATCCTGATAGGTTAAAAAGGCTGATCCTCTACAGCATAGCATATAGGTTGATAATGGGATAGTGTATATTAGAGATCATATGTGGCAATCATTGTTAGGTCTAGATATTACTGCTGAATGAGGGAGTAATAAATTTACTAACCTTAATTTTAGCCTCAGTTTGAATAGAACTCAAAAAAAATTATTATTCAAAATGTGCCTAGCTTTTGGAACTGTCTAGCTTCAGAAATTAGTCCATTTAGAGAATATTTAGATTGTGACAGGATATAAGAAATCCATGGGTTCCTTAATGGAGTCTGTATTCAGTGAAGGCCAGAAAGTCTGAGCACTGGTATACAGAACTTATGAAGAATAATTTGTGATGTTAAAGTCAACACTCCCAGCCGAAAAAAAAAAAAGACAGAATGCTGAATTCAGACTTCAGTTTGTGTATTTTGCAGAGTTTGACAGAATTTCTAATTGTATTTAAATTATAGTAGAGAAAAAAAATCATTTCCACTGCTTAATTGCAGTCATTTTCCAAGATCCCCCCATCTTTCACAACTGAGAACTCCAGCATTCATCTGGCTTGCTCCTTATGGCGCAAGGCATGGTTATGCTTGGAACATCAGAGTGTAAGTTTGATAAATAGGAGGAGAGTAGATCAATGCAATTCAGTAAGGTGGCATTCCCCTAATGGTGGTATGATTTCTTATTTATCCAGTCTCTTACTGCACACCTAGCGTCCAATAATGCCTATGTGGAACTACTACACTGGTGACCTGCTGAAGCATTCTCACACTGATTTGCTGCACCATAGGTTGCAGTCTAAAAAATTATCACTTCCCTGCCACTGTGAAAAGTTAATCTGCAAATTACTTTCTTAACCCCCCCCCCCCAACCATCTCCTCAGGAAAAGGTCCATTCACTGAACTCATATCACTTGGGTCACAGTCAAGGTTCCATTCTTCTCTACCATGGACTTGCATAGTACTATTTTTAAAAATAAAAAAGTAGAAAACCAAGAAAAATTTCACAGTCGTACGTTTAGTATGTGAAAAAAGGTCCTCTCATGCAAGAAGAGAAAAGAATAAAGGTCATGTTTGCACTGTTATACTGTAGAAAACCACATGCTACCAGTGTAACCAGCAATTTGCTGAAGCTATATGCTACATTCAGAGGAGCACTAGGCACTTATACAATCAGTGTCAACATTCATTTCTGAATGCTGGTACTGCATATGTCACACACAGAGTACTGACACACTTTAGTCCTGACAACAAGTGCAGTATCAGCAATCAAAAACTAAATGTCACTAGTGCCAATCCCATATCTTAACATCTTACATCAGGGGATTCTGCCCCCTTTGTCTCACACTAGCTACATCTCTGATTTAAATGGTGGAGTCCTTCCTTCTGCTGTATTAAATCAAATATTGACAGAGGAGATGCTATGACAACTGTTTGATTTTCTACATGTTGTACCAGAAGAGTACATTCATATCTGAAAACCTCAGAAACATGACCATTTAAATAACTGGAGTCAAATCAGGTTGACAGACATTTAAAATGGGTTTCTCTACTGCTGAAATGGAGTGCAATACAAAATAATAACTGCATGCTGCAATGTTCAAAGCTCATTGTCAGTTTGTGGTGCATGAATGATCATTAACAAAGAAAAAACAGTCATGCTAATGACTGAAAATGAGCTCAGAAAGGACGTGCACACAGTGTAAGCCATCATTATCATCATCGTCATGGTGTCAGGGTGCCACATCAGCTGCTGCCATCTCTCTCGTTTCAGCGCTACTCTCCTACCTTCTTCAACAGTCATTCTTGACTGTCACAGGTCTTCTCTCACACAGTCCATCCATTTCTTTGCTGGATGCCCTCACTTCCACTTGCCTTCTCCTGTCTCTACCAAATCATCTTCACTAATTCACTTTCTCCTTTCTGGCACATGCACCTGAACCATGGTAACCTGTTTGGTCGTTTCTGCAATCAGAGCTAATTTGCCCTCTGCTCTGATGTTATCATTTCTCTGTCTGTCCCACAGTGTGCATTCCACCTCCCATATAGGCACTTCATCACCTCTGTCTTACTCTACTGCCTTCACTGCCCAAGCTTCTGTCCCATACAGTAGTACCTGCTGTACTACTGTTTTGTACACCTTATTTTTTTAGCTTTTTGACAATCTTCTGTCACACACTACCCTTGATACTCTGTGATAGTTGCCTGCAGCCCTTCTGATTCTAGCTTTAAACTCATTCAGACTTTGCTTTTCCTCAAGTACCCCTCCCAAATACCTAAAGCTATTAACCTGTTCTAGTATTTTCCCTTCTTTTTTAATTTTCGTCTTTTGATTTCTCCCATTTCCTGCCACAACAGCTGTCTTGTCTCTACTTATTTTTATTCTCTGTCTTCAGTTTTGCATTTCGTTCCCCTTTTCATTTGCTGAAATTCCTATCTGCTTGTAATGCTGCATTGTCTGCATACAACAGCTTTGTTGATCATTCTCCTCCAACCTACCTCCTAATGCAGTCCTTCACCAGTATGAACAACATTCGACTCAGAGCTGAATCCTGGTGTACACCCACTCACACTGGGCATCCCCTCTGTGAGTATGAACACTGCACTTGTGTCATTTGGTCCGTGTACGTAGCCTACACTCATTTTTCTAGTGTTTTCCGGAACTTCAAACTATTGCAGGACTACTCAAATCAGCTTTCTTGGGACTTTATCAAACGCTTTCTCCAAGTCTAGGAATGTCCAGTTGGACTCCTTCCTTATCTCTAGCTTCTTCTTCACTATCTGCCTCACAGCGAACATTGTCAGTTGTGTTGTGTCCTGATTTCAATCCAAAAATCAAAAAGTCTGCAATGACAGTGAGCTCAAAAGTAGGAAACCTAAGCATTAACCAAACAACCATTTAACTCCAAAAATATTACAAAAAAAAGATATGTCTTAGCATAAAGTTTCATCTGTGTTGTCGATATTCATCAGTTCTTAACTGATGGGTTACAGTTCCAATTCTCGGAACTAATACAGCCATTATATAGCTTGCACCAGCCAAAAAACTCTTGAGCTAAAGATCTACCCATAAATCCCGTGTACATTATTTCAGATTGAGTGTGCAATCTTATAGAAGGAAATATACATATATCCATAAAGAGAGGAAGTAAACCTCTATGAAGAAGCCATGTCCAAGGAACATTCTAATTGAAAAACCTAGGACAAAGATCACTCCATCAGGAGTCCCAGGAGGCAGAATGAGGGGGGCATGTCAAGAAAAGATGAAGCTTGGCAACACAGATGGAACGTTATGGTAAGATATAACTTCTTTATCTGATGTTGTCAATCTTCATCCTTTCTTCACTGATGGGACACAGTGCCCAGCTACTTTAGATCCTGGGTGGCCCTATGGAAGAATATTCCTGAGAATCATAGAACCAAAGGCGGCTTTTCCCCTGCAGACCAAATCCAATTTGTAATGAGTGATGAAGGTATGTGGAGTAGCTCATGTTGCTACTGCGCATATCTCATCCAAGGAAGCCCTTGAATGGAAAACAGCTGAAGTGGACATCAATCTGATGGAATGAACCTTCACCAGCAATGTTAGATCTGAAGTAGTTGACTTCATGTGGTCATCAACCTGTGGGTATTTGGATCCAGATCGGATCAGAGACGGCCATTTCACCAGCTTCTGATCCAAGCTCCTCCCCTACCCATAATATCCCTCCATCTCCTTCCTTCCCTCAGATCTCATTTACCACTTTTCAAGCCAGCAGCATGGTCTCAAGCTCTGAGCATTTTTGGCAGTTTTTGGGTAAGTGTTAGCTTTTGGGCTAAATAGTTAGTTTCCCTTTTCTTCCTGTATCCTCCCTATACCTCGCATCCATCATCGGTTTCAAAAAGTAGTTAGTTTCCCAGTAAGTGTATCCCCTGTGTCGTCTCTCTACTGTGAGTGTGTGTGTGTGTGTGTGTGTGTGTGTGTGTGTGTGTGCGTGTGTGTGTGTGTGTGTGTGTGTGTGTGTGTGTGTGTGTGTGTGTGTGTGTGTGTGTGTGTGTGTGTGTGTGTGTGTGTGTGTGCTAGGGCCTTCCTGGGTTATGGCTGAGGCTTCTAAGCCTGTTTTCAGGAAATGCACAGAGTGCGGCCACAAGCTTTCTCCGGCTGATGGCCACACTCTATGCATGGTGTGTTTAGGTGTCCCCCATTTGGATATGAGCTGTACCACTTGTGTGGTATTTAATCCTAGAGCCCTCAAGGATCGAAGGGCAAAACTTATCATGAAGGGACTGTTACCAGCATTGGGAATGGCTGTTCCCACTTCTTCTTCTTCTTTGGTAGCGGCCACTACCGTTTCTTCTCCATCTTAGACCACCAGGGCTCAACCACCCATTTCTAGGCCTTCAGAACCAGACAAGAGACACAAGGATAGGCCCAAGAAGCAGTCTCATGACCACTTGGTGCAATCTGGGCCTCTAACAAAGTTGAGGATTGCACCTGGGCCCAGCACCCTCTGGTTCCATTCTCTGAGGTTTTTGCCGGAGGTGATGGTGTCTCAGGCTCCATCTAGGGCCTCCCTTCCCAGGCACTCCTGGTCTGTGTTGGTGGCTTCATCGTCCCAGTCCACCCACAGCCTTTCAGAGTGAGAGATGGACAGGATGATGCAAAAGTTTATCCGCACCAAGATCCAGATGGGGATCTTGCCAGCCCCCTCTCCCTCTGGAGTGGGGGGTTCTCAGGCCTTTTTTGTCCCCATCACTTCTTTTCCAATCCGGCCCTTGGGTTTTGGAGTGCTTGGATCTAAGACCCCTCGGAGTCGGAGGGGTGGTGCCAATGGTACTTAGTACCTCGACTCTGCCCATGACCTTGAGCAGCTCAGATCTGACAGGGTCGGATCCGAGCTCTTGGAGTCATAGTCTCGGCATCAGATCTGGGGGGGGGGGTTGCTGTTGGCTCCAAGTTTGTTCGAGTGCAGCACTTCCCTTGGCTTCTCTGCATCGGTAGGCTCAGCTCCAACTTCCCCGGTGGACCCGAAGAGTGCGGCTCCATTATTTCTGGGGATTCCGCTCTCCTTCAGCATTCCAACATGGTGGAGAGGGTCCTCTCTAGTAGATCGAGGCCTCTGACTAACTCCTCATTGGAATCCACCCTGATCCTCTCTGTTCTGGGTACGGCACTAAACATCCTGTCCTCGCAGGGACAGCCTGTCCCAGATGTGCCTCAGGGAGCACCCATTGGAGAGAAACCCCCTGTTTGCGAGTCCCCAGCAGAGAGCCCCACTGCGGAGGTACAGCACAAAATCATGTACAAAAGGATGCACCTGGATTCCTCCCCAGAGTCCCTCACCAAATACACTGAATCGGAGGAAGGGGAATACTCCCCAGATCACCCCCCAATGATGTCTTCTTTGGAGACATAATGGAACTCCTTTGCCAGAGGGGGAGGGGTCTGCCCCAAAGCCAACCTCGGATGTGTCAGTGTTCCTGGAGCCTTTTGATACAGGTCCATCTACCTCCTAGGTGTCCCCTCCTGTGGATCATTTAATGGACCTCATCACAATATGAGCATAGAAAGAACTGGGGCCTATTCCAAAGTGTCCTGATAAAATTTTGAGTCCCCCTTCCAATAAGACCAGCTGGAGAAAGGGATCCCCAGTAGATGCTATGGTGGTGGCAGTTGCCACCAAGAAAGAACTGGCTCAGGAGAGTTCTACAGTTCATCCTCCGGACCAAGATTCCAAGACAATGGACCATCTGGGTAAGCGGGTTTATGCTTCAGCTACCTTTTCTATAAGGGCACTGAATTATTTGGCCCACATTATGCGACTGCAACGTGACCTGGTCAAGGAGGTGGCTGACTCACCCATGGTGGCTAAGCAAGCATTCTCTGCATGGATGGCCACTCTCAAAGTGGTTTTGATCACGTCCATGTGCCTCTTTTCACATGACAGTGAAGGAGCTGCAAGGGCTGCCAGTTCTGGCATTGCCATGAGGCACCATGCCTGGCTCCAGCTATGTCAGTTTATGGAACCCTTCAAAGCGTTGTTTGCTAATGCCACTTATGATGGTTCTTCTCTATTCGGGAAGACCGAATGTGACACACTGGTCCAGAGTGAGAAGGACGGGAAGATGCTGTCTGCCATCGAGATCCACTTCTCTACTCCTCAAAGATCCTTCTCTAGGAATCAGCGAGGGCAAAAGAAGATGTGACTCCAAAAGTCTCAGTACTCCCAGAACACTCAGGACTCATCTTCCCCCAGAGGTAGAGGGGGTTATGATAGACACCAGCCCAGAGGCAGAGGGGGTCCGAGGAATTTTGGGTCTCGAGAACCTTTCTTGGACAGGTCTGCACAGCAGCCCTGAGGGGTTGCCTGACTGCTCATCTCTGGAGGTAGTTGGGGGTCATCTTTCATTGCATCTAGTGGCATTGGAGTCCGTGTCAACAGACCATTGGGCACAACAAATCATATCCAGAGGATATACCATTCTCTTCACACTACTACCTGTTCCCCCCAAATCACCTCCCAGATGTTCCACTTGTGCAAAGGAAGGAAGCAGCACTCAATATAAAAAAGCTGCTAAAGAAACAAGTCATCCAACCCATCCCCCCAGATCAATCCAGATCAGGCATTTATTACAGATTCTTTTTAGTGCCAAAAAAGATGGGGAACTAAAGACCCATCCTGGATCTTTCCACCTTGAATCTGAATGTTTCCAAAGAAAAGTTCTGGATGGTTACTCTACAATCCATCCTGCCCTATCTGCAGGAGAATGATTGGATGTGCTCAATAGACCTCTAGGACGCGTACTATCATATAAAGATACACAAACATTCTAGGAGGTTTCTCCACTTCCAGCTAGGAGCCAATCATTATCAGTTCTGACCCCTCCCCTTTGGTCTCACCACAGTCCCCAGGGTGTTCACTAAATTCATGGCAGTTGTAGCAGCTCACCTGAGGGTTCAGGGTATACAGATCTTCTCATACATGGATGATTGGTTCCTTGCTGTCCCCACCAAGCATATACTTTGTCAGGCCAGAGACTATTTCCTGAGACTAACCAGTCACTTGGGGATCATAGTCAACACAAACAAATCATCTCTGAACCCAGTTCAGATTCTAGAATTCATCGGAGCAAGATTATATACCATCCAGATGAAGGTCTTCCTCACCCCGGAGAGAGTTCAGAGCTTACATCTCCACATCTCTTATTATTCAGCCTCATCTTCATGCAGCGGAGGCGGTATTGTGGGCACTTGGTTCTATGGCACTCACCATCATCATTCTCCCCTGGGCACATCTTTGCATGTGGGTACTTCTGTGGACATTAGCAGTCCAATGGTCCATCTTAGACATGCCGCTAGCTTATTAGATACATATAAGAGGAGCTTGCAGGGAATCTCTCCTCTAGTGGATGCACTCCCCCGACTTGGTTGAGGGGCACCCCTTTATTGCAACCCCTCCCCAAGCCACGGTGACCACAGACACCTTCCAGCTAGGGTGGGAGGGGCATTGCTAAGGAAGGACAGTCCAAGGCAAGTGGTCCCCGAATGAGACCAAGTTGCATATCAACATCCTAGAGATTAGGGCAGTCCTTTTAGCGTTGTAAGCCCTTCATGCCTTTCTCCCTCTGGGAACTATTGCAATACAGTCAGACAACATGTCAGTAGTCTGGTACATCAACAAGCAGGGAGGAACCAGATCTTATACCCTTTATCACAAGGCCATGAGAGTGTGAGAATGGGAGATTTCCACCAACCGGTTTCTGGTAGCAACGCACATTCTGGGACGGTCAAACATACTAGCGGAAAAGCTGAGCAGGACTATTCTGATGTCTTACAAGTGGTCTCTGAATCCTTCTGTAGTGGAGCAGATCTTCCTAGAGTGGGGTCGGCCTTGCTGCTATCTTTTTGCATCTCCTTCCAAAGCAAAGTGCAGCGAGTTCTTTGCTCTCATCCCCCCGCAGGGGGGAAACCCCCAGAAACCCTCTAGTACATGTTTGGCCTTCCGGTCTTCTATATGCTTATCCTCTGTTAATTTTCATACCACAGGTTGGGGAGCACAGTGATCCTTGTTGACCCATTCTGGCCTCAACAAGTCTGGTTCCCTTTCCTTTGGTCTCATCTTTTAGCTCCACCATGGATCTTGGATCCAATACCAGATCTTATCTCAAACCCATCGAAGGTTCCCCAGACCTGGTCACTCTGAAGCTCACTGCTTGGCTTCTCCAGTTCCCTTGATAGCTAGGACTGCTTGGCTGCTCCAGTTCCGTTGATAGCTAGGACTCCCAGTTTATCTTCACCGGTCAAGACTATTCTGGTATCATCTCACAAATTATCCACCAGGAAACTTTACCATAGCAAATGGAAATGTTTCTCAATTTGAGCCTCTCAAAGGGATTTAGATCCCTTCACAGCTCTGGTCCTGGTGGTACTGGAGTTTTTGTTGAGTATATTTCATCAGGGCGCTAGCTCTTCTACTGTAAAAGTTCAACTGACTGCCATTTCCAGCTTTCATAATGGGGAAAATATGGTTTTGTTAGCCTCTTCTAGGCTGTGCAAATCCTTTGTTAAGGGTACTTTTCTTTTGAGACCCCCCAATGAAGGATCCTACTCCTCCCTGGGACCTCACTTTTGTCTTACAGGCTCTGGTTTCTTCACCTTTTGAGCCCGCAGCATCTGTGAACCTTTAATTTTTATCATGAAAAATGGCTGAGCTAGTGGCTATCACCTCAGCTAGGAGGGTATCAGAACTTCAAGCATTATCTATCAAAGCTCCTTATATGATCTTCCATAAGGATAGGGTGTCACTCCATACCAATTAATCCTTTCTTCCAAAGGTTGCTTCTGAAAACAATATTAACCAGACGGTTAACCTTCCTGTTTATTTCCCAGATTTTCAGAACAGGGGTGAATATAAGTTACACTTGTTGGATGTACACAGACAATTGAGGTTCTACTTGCACAGGACTAAGGCTTTTCACAAGTCCGATCAGTTATTCATTTCTTATGCTAAACCCTTTCTAGACAAACCAATCTCCAAAGTGACTATTGCTCAATAGATTTCTCAGTGTATCCTTAAGGTGTACTCAGTCAAAGGTATTTCTCCTCCGGGACAAGTGAAAGCACACTCCACCAGGTCCATGGCTACTTCTGCAGCTTTTTGGTCCAGGATGTTTCTGGATGATATTTTTTCTGCGGCTACTTGGTCCTCATTTCACACTTTTATTTCACATTACAAACTAGACATGGTACTTAGAGGTAGAGCATCCTTTGGCTCTGCGGATTGAGGAATACCCAGGTGTCTGGTAGCTGGAGACTCTGTCCCACAGTTTGATGACCAAATGAAGTCAACTACTTCATATAAAGAAGTTATGTACTCACCATAATGTTCCATCTGAGTAGTTGTACTTCAATTATCTTCAACCATCCCTCCCTCCTTCCTCCTGACCTTATCTATACTTTTATTATACTGGTATGTAGGAGAAGGTGCCTCAGCAGTTCTCCTGTTCATGCTTGCTAGGTTGGTGAATAACCTGTTGTGGTAAGGTCTTATTGGGTCAGGCTTGTGTTAGCGAGCAGCAAACTTGATCTGTGGGAAGGAAGGAGATGGAAAGGTATTATGGGTATGGGAGGAGCTTGGAGCTCGGATCAGAAGCTGGTGAAACGGACGTCTTGGATCCAATCTGGATCCAAATATCCACAGGTTGAGGACAAATGAAGTACAATTACTCAGATGGAATGTTATGGTGAGCACATAACTTCTTTTTTTTAAATTGTTTCTGTCATAAATGAAGGTAATACAATCCATAAACCATCTTGACAAGGTAACTTTAGAAAAGCAAAGGAAATAAATACCTTTTCTGACTTCCTAAATTCTTTAGTTCTGTTGAGATAAAAACGTAACTGACTGTGTATGTCTAAGATCTGTAGGCAGTATTCTCCCTTAATGATGAAATTTGGAAAGAAGACTAGTAGGTCTATAATCTGATTGATGTTGGTATACAAAACCAACTTTGGAAAGAATGATGGACTGGTCCTGAGTGCAACTCTATCCTTATGGAATTTAAGTAAAGGGGCTTTGAACATAAGGCTTGCAATTTGGAAACTTGTCTTGCAGAGGTCAGAGCTATAAGCTGTTGGTTCAAAGGGTGAAAGTACCAGTGATTGTAGAACAATAGTTAGGTCCCATAGGGGTAGAGGGTCTTTAAGTGGAGGCTTTAATTGAATGGTTCCCTTAAGGAAGACTTTACATAGTCTATGCCATATTAAGGGTAAGTCTCCGAAGCCATTGTGAAAGTTAAAGATGGCAGCTAGAATTACTTTAATAGTAGTTGTGGAAGCTCCTTTTGTAAAAATGCTGGCCAGAAATTCTAACACTTTCTCTACTGGTGCTGAGAAAGGGTGGAGACTATTATCACAAGCCCATATTGGAAACCTCTTCCACTTACTCAGGTAGAACTTTCTGGTGGATAGTTTATGTGATGCTAGTAATATTTTTCTTACCGGGATGATATATCATAATGCCTGGTGACTAACAGAACTGGAGGAACCAAGCAGTTAGGTTGAGGCTTTGAAGACTGCGATGTACCAGTCCCTGAGGGTGAGACAGAATGTCTGGAAATGGGTCCAGAATCCATGGACTGTGAACTAGATGAGGCCATAGGAAGGGAAACCATATTTGTCGAGACCAGTAAGGTGCAATGATAATTACTTGGCTTTTTGACCTGGCTTCTTTCTTTAGAAAGACTGGGATCAGAGGAAAGGGGGGAAAGGCATACAGAAGACCCAGAGGCCAATCCTATGTGGGGATTAGGGCAAAGTAGCTTCTGCACTTGTTGTTTTGGGGTAAGGCAAAAAGATTGCAGCAAGGCTGGCCCCACCAATGAAAAATCTTCATCGCTATCATGGGTCACCTGGCCACTTCTGCCTCTAGGATGGCATCTTCCATTTGATCTGGCCCGAGGAGAGTCTGTACCATATGTGTCCAGGAAAGGCATCTTGAACATCTTCCCACTCCTGATTTCTGGAATAGGCTCATTGAGGAGTAGAGCAACGTATGCCCACAGCAGACAGAGTCTTTCCATCTTTCACACACCTGGATAGAGTTTCCTTAATCTTAGGGCCGAACAAAGATGATCCGTCAAAAGGAGCATTGACAAAGGAAGATTCGAATGGCTCTGCAAATGCACACAGGCGCATCCAAGCGTGTTGTCGAATAGCAACACCTGATCCGGCTGACCTGGTCGCCCCTTCGGCAGCATGTGCAATGAGCCACATGGACAAATTACACATAGACCAAGGGTAGTTAGTTGGGAGGCCTCAATTTCCTGGACCTCCTCAGCCACAACTTCCACCAGGGTATCCAAAAGCTCTTTGATCAGATCCCTTTGGAGCCTAGTAAAGTGTGCCACAAAATTCAAGGACCTAATAATAAAGGTTGATGATGCATAGACCCACTTCCCAAATCTCTACATTGCCCTGGACTCTCAGTTAGAGGGATAAACAGTAGTTCCTTTTTAGTAGCAGCAGCTACCACTATGGCATCTACTGCTAATCCTTTCACCCAATATTGATGATCCTCAGGAGCTGAGAGTATCCTAGCTTGTCTCTGGAGTATTGGTTCTATTGAATCAGGAGCCTTCCAAGCCCACTGAGTGGTCAACTTAGTAAGATTGTGAGCAGGAGGAGCCACTCAGGAAGTAGACAGACAAACACCAAAGGCCTGCAAATACACAGATTTCTCAGAGGAAGGATCTTTGGACTTCCAATTACCTCTCTTTTTGAGGATTTCTAGGATGTCTCCAAAGGAGACATCTTCTGGGGGCTGACCAGGGGGAACCCTCCCCCTCATAGGTGTTTCCTCTTATACAGTCTCTTCCAAGGGTTCCTCAGTGGGAATTGTCTGAGGAGGACTCGGAAGAGGGGTGGTCTTTGGATATTAATTTTTGCGGCCTTGGAGCTCGCTGTCCAGACACTGAGGTTGGCGGAAACTCATGAAAGCAGGGTTTAAGGGGTGAGACTCCAGTAACACAGGAGCCATCTGAGAAGTAGCTGTGGCTAAGGCTCACTCCATGGCTTGGAAAGCAGGCCCCCCTGAAGAGGGATAGCATCCCAGAACCAAGAAAGGCAAACTTAAAACCAGGGATACACCCCACCCAGAGAGACCCACTTCCAAGTCCTGAGCTAAGGAAGGACCCACAACCGGCACAGATTGAACTGGCAAGGTTGGCTCCAAATAAAAAATAGGAAATGACTCAAGTCCTCTGGACCTGATGGCAGAAGAATGATCTCAGGGATCCATCAGTTCCAATGGCACTGAGGTGGGTCAGAGCAGTGCTCGGAACCCAAGACAAAAGGGTTGTTGGTGCCAAGAAAATTGGAGCTTGTATGGTTGGAGTCAACAGCTCTAAAGCCTCTGAGAAGGTCAAAGGAAGAATATATGTAGGTGTGCAGGGAGAAAATTTGACCACTCCAGGAGGGAGAGGAGGTTGAGAAGGAAGAGGAACACCCTTAGCCATCAGAAGCTTGTCCACCAACCTCACAACATCAAACTCAGAGAGACTCCTAATGGAGTAAATGGGCTATCCAGATGGGGAATCAGGCCTCTCTAAAAAGGGCTTGGAATTTGACCCAGAAAGGGGTCAATCATGGGGGAATATCTTGTCCTGGAAGTAAATAGCATTTCAGTTTTTGGTAGTGGGAAAAAAGTTACAGGCTGCAGTGCCATGAGGGTCTATATTAGATCAGCGAATACTTAAACAAGCAAACGCTGATTGATCGACCTTATTTAAGCGGATGTTCAAAATATCGATGCAACAGAAACCCACATTTTTTCCTAGGGAAATAATTTGGTTGTCCGTTTCTGTTGCTTCGGTATTTTCAGTGCTGTGGTGGAAAGTTAGAGATCGGATTCAGGTAAGTGTGCGATTGTGTGGATGTGAGTGTTAGGGTGGGTTAGGTGAGTTAGGGTTAGGGTGCGGGTTAGGTATGTGTGCGATTCTATGGATGTGAGAGTTAGGGCAGGTTTAGGTGAGTTAGGGTTAGGGACCGGGTGAACTGAGTGTGCGATAGTGACGGACCTTAGGGTTAGGGTTTGGGTTAAGGTAAGTGGATAGTTAGTGGTGTGTGTATAGTTTAGTGTAGGGTTAGGTGTCAGATTTTAGGTTTATGTGTGTGGATTTCTGTTTGTGTGGTGTGCTTGTATTGTGTGTATGTGTTTTGGATCAGCATTTATTTTTCCTTGGGAAAAAAATCTCTGATCTGACAGTTCGAGATTGTAAGCTTTCACTTACATAAGGTCGATCAATCAGCGTTCGCTTTTTTAAGCATTCGCTGATCTAATATAGACCCGTGCCATGAGAGATGCTGGTACTGGCATAGTAAGTAAAGATGCTGGTGCCAATGTAGTTGCTGGTGTTGAGGTCATAGCCAGTGCTGATGTTGTTGTTGGTGCTGGAGCTGTAATAGGGATAGATGGCACAGAGATAGTGGTCACTGACAATGACTCAGTACCTTGCAATGTCTTTGGAGCCTTGGGTATTGGTTCCATAGAAGATCCAGCAAAATGACGTTTATGCTTTTTTAGCATTGGCGGCGATGGAGATGGTACTGAATGACTGAATTTTGAACCAGAGCCTGGAGGAGACTGATCAGCCTTGGACAAAGCTTCTTCAAAGGGTGCCTTTAGGAGCCCTTTGAGAATAAGTTTATATTTATGTTCTACCAGGGTTCTGGTACTAAAGCCCTGGCAGATGGAACACTCAGAGTCAAGATGCAGAGCACCTAAGCAATACACACATTTTTTGCATCTGTCAGAGTTTGGCATTTTCCTGCCACACTCCTGACACTGCTTAAATCCACTAATTGTTGATTTAGATTTATCGTCCATTTTAAGAATTAAAAATAGGGCAGAAGAAGTAAATGTATAATAAAGATCCTACCAACAATGGTAGGAAAGATTACCTGTCAGTAAGAGAGAAAAAGGGAAAGAGAGGGTAAGAAAACTACCAGTTATGGTAGGTGAGAATATCAGGTGGTGTAAGGAAAGAGGTGAGCAGTTACACTAGAAGAAGAGTAGACTAGGTTCACAAAATCAGAAAGAACAATATTTAGAGTTAAATTCAAAATTACACTTAGCTGTGAGAGAGAATTGGCTGACGCTTCTTTATAGAAGAGCAACAAATGAGATATGAATTAATGTACAGAGGAGCGTTATGGGTAGACCTTTAGCTCAAGAGATTTTTGGCTGGTGTGAGCTTTATAACAGCCGTATCGGTTCTGAGGATTGGAACCGTAACAGTCAAGAATGGATGAAGATTGACAACATCAGATGAAATGTTTTCATCTGCTACAGATATTTTCTCCTGGAGCAATTACATCAAGAACTGGGGCTGTGAACTATGCATTTTTTAATATTGAGTGGGTGGAGCTTTGCCTTTTCAGGAAAGTGTTGCAGCCAATACTCCTTCATGTTGGGAGGAGTCAGCTGAGGTAGTGTGATGAACTTATGTGGATCTCCCTTGGCTAATCACATGTGGAGAGCACAAGGAACTGCCCATTGGGAAGAGGCTTTGGGGCATATCAAAGAAACACTGGAAGTGTTATATCTCTCAGCTTCACAACAGTAGGAAGGGAGCTTAATACTCTTAGGCAATACACTCATTTGGTTCCCCCTCACTTTATGCTTTCTGTAATCAATTATGTTCACTTAATAACAGCTTGTAGCTATATTTTTATAGCAGTAACAGGTTATTAGGTTGCTACATTAATAAATCTGTTTTAATAATCTTTCACTGCTGACATTAAGCATGATAGCCCATAACATGCATAAAATGTGCAGTTTGTAGCAACAAAATAACTCATAGTTACTTTTGAAGAAAAAAAAGTAGAGTTTGACAGCTTGCAAACTACCAAACTTTTCTTTCTTTTTTTTCTTTTTAAGATAGCATATGTTTTTCAACATCCCTTAGAATTTGGCACCTAGGGAAGGCACCTTCTCCATCTTGTCCTTCCTATAGTTCTGGTAAACAAACAAGGTACAGCTTGTCACACACACAAGTAACATCAATAACTCTGTTTTCAATATTTCAATCAAAAAAATGTTCACACCAGAATCTCATACATTCTTGTTGGAGAAGTATAAAAACGACATTTACCAATTTGTTAAATGTAGACAGCTACTACAATTTAAGTACGTGTTGTGAGATACACAATCTCATCAGAACACGATTTATAACAAAAATGAAATTTCTATTTATATGTATATATACACATCCGTTAAAAAAGAACATTAATAAACCCTAAGATGTTGAAATAAAACTGAGCACATACAATATTAATAAGATCCAAACATTAAATTTTTATAATAACCATTTTAAAATGTCGATAAAACGATTCACCCAAATGCTGCATAAAAATCAGAACACCAACTAAACTGTCCCCAAAAAATGCGCTCAACAATGCACCCTTTTCTTAATTTATAATCCAAAACAAACACAAAAAAAAAAGTCAGAAGGGGCACAAAGTCCAAACACCTACCCTTAATTTAAATTTTTTATTTCAATAGCATGAATTAAATAACCCCGCATAATCCCTGTAGAAAGAAAAAACAGCAAGTTATGCCATTCCCATCTCTGATCTCAAGTAAACGTTATCTCTGGATCCGATCCAGCATATATAAACACAGGTTCCCATTCATTCGATCCCAAAACACTCCAGTTTGTTTTAAAATATGTAAGAAAGAAACATGTCGCCTTTTTTTTTTTTAATTGTTTTTTCTTGTAAAAAAACACGGTCCGTAGTGTCGGTTCGTCTCTTACCGCCAACATGAAAAACACAATACAGAAACGCGAGATACACACGGTTTAGTGTTTGCAAGTGATACTAAATGCAATTGTTTGTTGCTTATTTTATGTTGGTAGAGACGTTGCGTTGGACTGACGGACCGTTGACCACAACATAATTATGCAATTAAAACAAAAAAGGGCAACAAAAGCAAAACTAAACATAAAAACAAACATACTTTTAACTACTACAACATAATTTTTTAGGTAAATAATGTAGGATTATGTAGGTAACCACACTCCCCTTTTTACTTGAGATACTTTGAATGGAATTATTGGAACGATGCTTTTCTTTTCCTTATCCAGGGTTAGGGTTAAATGTAATATGTATATCGATAGCAAAAAGTTATTTAAGAAGATAGTTTTACTTATCTTATGCCCTTTCTTTTTTTTTTTTTTTTGCTTTTACTTTAGTATTTAAGAAAGATAGTTTGGGAAAGGTAAGAAAGTAAGAAGTGTTCAAAACAAACACCCTGTGAGTTGATTTTTTTTTAGCATTTTTTTTGCAGCATTTTTTTTATTTTTTTTAAATGGTTTTTATAAAAATTGTTGATTGATTCTTATATATTATAAATGAGAGGATTTTCAGTATTTCAATCTTTTAGTTTTTTTTAATGTTTTTTTAACGGACTTGTGTATATACACCTATAGTTCTGCTCAGTTTGCTTGGGAATCCATGGGGATCACACAGGATGAGGTGGTGACCATTGTTTGGCATAAGGAAGTTGGTCAACCTGCTAAGCATGCTACTATTGCAGTGCCAAGCTAAGCAACTGTTTTACAAAGTAATGATTAATGGCCTTCATAATGTAATATTATTATGCAAAGTAAAAGAAATGCTGAAAATCATGAACATTTAGAGGACTTGATGAATCTGTATGATTCCTAATTCTGCCAGTTTTCTTGCACATCCCTGATGACTTTGCTGAACATCTAGACTTTACACACAGTCAAATCTTTTATAAAAGAAAACAATCACATAGCATGAGTTCTACAGCCATATTCGATGAATAATTTACTTTAAAAAAAAATGAAAAAAAACACCCCACCAACTAACACTTACGTGTATTGTATCCTGTATATTGATCTGGATGGTATCTTTGATAGTCACTTGTAGAGTAGCGTGTCAGTGGATCATTAAATGTTGGGAACATCTCTGTCAGCGTGTAAGAGTTGGTAAATGGGTACTGCCCACTATGAAATGAAAACACATACATGCATGGTTTAGTAAAAATATATATATGTATTATATGCTATTAAATCATGATGAGATCCAGTTTCATGCAACCTATGTGTCATTTTTAACTGCTGGTACTGTTTAAACAGGCAGTTTGAATTCTAACAATATTTTTAATTTTTTTGTAAATTTAGAACATTTTTAACATTTCAGTGAACTGGGGTTCTGTACTAAATTATTGTTCATGAAGCGAAGATCATAAACGTTATTCAGAATATTGAAATTGAATAATTGAATATGCAATTTAATATGTATAATGCAAAATATGATGTTATGTTTGAGAGAACTGAAAAACAGGATGAAATTAATACTAAAAGGTAACACAGGAAATTGTTCAGGGAAGAATGTGATTATCATAATAGGGTACCGTACCCTCTTCCCAAGTCCTATGTAGGGACCAATGTAAGTGTAAGTAGGGGTAGGCTGTAAAGTAGGTCTGACAATGGTGGAGATAGACCTGAAAATTCACAATTCGATAGTTATAGGGATAATGATCAGGAACAAGAATACCCTGCCCTGAGATCTGAGAAGTTGCAAAATAAGAACAATAATTACAGGGCAAACAATGCTTTTTAGACCAACAGGGGGGTTCCAAAGGATCAGGTTACAAGAGCCAACATCGCAAATGGAGGAAGAACAGTTACAATTAGTAGGGCAGGATACTGGAAATGAAACTAATACAAGTATAACTTCCTTTGAGGGAAACTGTTATGTTACCAAGGCTTTAATATATTTAGCTATGCTAGTTTAGATATTGATAAGAGTTTTTTTCTCATTATGAAAGAAAGGTATCAAATTTGTACCAGCTAAGATAGGGGACATGATACAAACTATAACTGAGTTAAAATTATTTGTTAGAAAAATGAATTTGAACTCTTTGTTTAAGGATCATTGGAGTATTGATTATGGAAAAGGAGGGTTGAGGAAGAAGAGTTATTTCAACCTACCCCTAAAACTTACCATTGCAACATTTGAAAAGATTTGTACTCAAGAAATATACAAGTTATTTCATACATATAAACCAAGATACTACAACTTGACTAAGGAAGAAAGTACATTGTTAGAGGAATTGAGGAGTAATTCTAATTTGAGGTTAATGAAACCTGATAAACGGGGTGGTATGGCTGTAGTGGATAGAACTGACTACAATAGCAAGATTTTTACTGTTACAAGATCATGAAAAATATGAGGTGGTTTCCAAGAATAAGATTAATATACTCATAGAAAAATTCAATTGGTCTTGGAAAATTCCCTATTTCAGGAAATTATTAATGAAGACATATTTGAATTTTTGCAGAATGACAACCCAACCATACCAGCTCTATTCAGTATTCCTAAAACCCATAAAAATATTTTCATCCCTCTTACAATTTAATAATAACTTTTCAGAACAGTACGACTTATTCCTTGGGAATTTTTGTGGATAGGGTTGTGAGAAACTCCTTAATACCGATTGACCACATACTCAGGGATTCCTGGGATTTTCTATCTAGGGTAAAAGACGAATACTATAACAATCTTTGTACTTTCTCTACTATAGATGTAGTCAACCTATTTACCTCTATCCCACATAGTGAAGGTTTGAATTTGTTTCATGAGGCCTTGATAGAGACGACTACACTGAGTAACACCATGATTCATTTTGTGATGGTACTTATGGAGATTATACTGGAGAATAACTTTTTCATTTTTGAAGGTGAGTACTTTAGATAAAAAAGGGGAGGTGGCAATGGGGGCAAGTTGTCTCCCCTTGTTTGCTAACTTAGTGATGTATAGTTGGGGCAAGGAACATGTCCTAAAAAGTAAATTTACCAACTATTGGTCATGTTATCTACATTTCCTGGATGACATTTTTATTTTGTAGAAGGGGATCGACAAACATTTGGAGTTCATTGAATGCATTAATGGAGTGTGTGATTATTTTCAATTCACAAGTACATTTTGTAGTGAATCCATTAACTATTTAGATGTAATACTTTCCAAAGATAAGGTTAAAGGTCAATTCACATCTAAGATATATAGGAAACCTACATTTTCGAATGATTACTTAGAATACAATAGTAGTCACCCAGGTTATGTGAAGAAAAATATAGCCAAAGGTCAAATGGTAAGGATAGCTAGGATGTGTTCCGAGAAGGAAATTTGTATGAGAGAAATGGGAACCCTGTTAAGTTTCTTCATGGAGAGAAAGTATCCAACATAATTTATTTACAATATATGTTGATACGTTATGGAAAGATGAGGCATGAAATATAACCCCCTACTAGGTATACCTATGCTCAAAGATGGTGTAAATTACAACTGTGAAGGGAATACTAGATTTGTCCATTCCATGGTTCTGACGTATGGTGAAACAAATAGAAAAATAAGTGATATCCTAAATAAAAATTGGGTGCTATTTAAAGGCAATGGGGATTTAACTGATGTTTTGGACAAAGAACCATCCTTTGTATATAGAACTAACCATAACTTAAAATTTCTGTTGGAACACCCTATTAATCCAAAAAGGACCCCAAGGGGTATGGTGAAGTATTGTGCTTGTGAATATTGCAAACACATCTTGCAAGCATGCTTCGTGGAAATAGGTGAACCTATGATAAGAGTGAATTTGGCAGCTGGTTCTTGTGGGTCTAGTGGGGTAGTCTATATAGCAGTCTGCCAAGAATGTCAATATTATATTGACAAGACTGAGAGGACATTCTGAAAGTGGATCTATGAACATCTTTACGCAATAAAATGGCAAGATGACAATAAAGCCCTATTTAGACATTTTAAGAAGAGCCCAACATGTAACAAGTTTTTTTTTTTTTTTGGTAGCTTAAAAATAGTAGAAAGAGATCCCAGGGGAGGGTTTTGGAAAAAAATTAGATCGAGCTGAACTCCATTGGCAAATAAGAGCTAATGCCAGTGTGACACCAAGTATAAATGATGCCTGTTCTATTATGCCTATTTTAAAATATTGTGCTTTGGTATTATAACTATGGACACAAATCTAGTATGTGACTTTAAATTAAAAAAAAAAAAAGTGTGTTTATTCTGTGATTGGTTGGAACTTACTATTTAATTACTATGTGATTTTAATTAAACAGTTCTTAAGAAGTTCTGCGAAGCAGGACGGAAGCGCTTGACTATTTGTGGATTGTAAATTAAACTTTTTTGCCTGGTGGACTCCTGGATGATATTCAGACACAGCTTAAGGGTGCATATTTCTTCTGAATTATTCTGAATATTGTATATGAGCTTGTTTTTATATTACTAGTAAGCGTCTTTTTGGGATGTAGCTCTTTTAAACAAGGATTTGTAATCTGCACACTCCCCAGACCTCATACTGGTACTAGGTGAGAATTTTCACTTACTTTGTTTTGTAGATGAATTGGCTAATGCCATCCATTAACCATTTCATTATTCTATGCTGAATTAGCTGATGCCATCCATTAACTGTTTCATTATTCTGTAGTGAATTAGCTAATGCCATCCATTAATTGTTTCATTATTCTGTGATGAATTAGCTGATGCCATCCATTAACTATTTCATTTACCTGTTATAGCCCATGAGTGGTCTGTAGTATGACGGAAGAGATTGATACCTCCAGTTCATTCCCCCATCTTTGAATTGCATCAGACAGAATGAATAGACACCGTCTGTCACAAGTACTGCTTGGTAAGTGTTGGTCTGAAAAAGAATGTCAACAAAATAAAACAATTTATAGTCATGATAAATTAAACAAAAATATCCTCATGCCTGGCTAATGGAAACTCAATTGCATTATTCTGTTTGGTTGTATTCTATTTTGCTCTATATAATATAAATTATGATATCTGTTATGCATGCAAAATTCAAAATACTTGATTGTCAGCAAGTATAATAAGTAGTGCCTTAAGTAGAAATCCATGCAAAAAAAATGAAATTTTGAATTCAGCTTTGACAGCAGTAACAAAACCACTGATATTTTAATTTTTTAAATAAAAACAGCTTGAGGCCGTTAAATCCTCTGGTATACTATCACTGATAGCTAAAACTTTAACAATAACCAGAACACCATTTACAAGTTACTCTTTTTCATAAAATATTAACAACACTAAGAGATGTTCTTGTGGTATAGTAACTAAATATAGTTATCTCTATATCCCAGAAATCTAATATAATAAAAAAGAGATATTGTAAATAATGTTCTACTTACACCCTTCTTCATTAACTAAACCATTTTAACCTCAGTGTTTTGTATTCCTTGTACATTTCTCAGGTACTACGACTGGAAAAAAGAAGTTATGTCTTACCATAACATTCCATCTGTGTTGTTGATTTTCTTTCATTCATCACTGATGGGTTGTCGGTTCTGTCCTCGGAACAGAGTCGGCCTAATACAAAGCTCGTGCCAGCCAAAAAACTCTCGAGCTAAGCTTTTACTCATAGTGCCCTTCTCCCTGTTACCTTAGATCGAGTTTGCCCAGTATTAGTAAAGCAGAGGCCATTTCTGTGCAAATGCCCTGACTCACCACATAGACCCAAAGTATCCCCCAGGAGCCTTTGGAGGGGGAAGGAGGGTGGGAAGTGATGAATGAAAGAAGATCAACAACACAGATGGAACATTATGGTAAGACATAACTTCTTTACCTGATGTTGTTAATCTTCTTTCCATTCATCACTGATGGGACAGAATACCCAGCTACCTTGTGTTCCTTGGGCAGCCCTTATGGAAGAATGTTCCTGAACACCATTGAGCCAAAGACAGCTCTCCCTCTGGAGACCACATCAAATTTGTAATGATTAATAAAAGCGTGGGGGTTAGCCCATATGACTGCTGCACAAATATCATCAATAGAGACTCTCGAATGGAAGGCTACAGACGTTGGCATAGATCTGGTAGAGTGGGCTTTAACATTCTGTGGTATAGGCTTTTTCACAAGTAAATAGATGTAGTGTATGCAGTCACTAAGCCATTTAGATAAAGTCACCTTGGAGATGGAATTTCCCATTCTAGGTCCAGAGAAGGAAATGAAAAGTTGGTCAGTTTTACGTACTGCTTTAGTTGTGTCTAGATAAAACCTCAATTGTCTATGGGCATCCAAAGAGTATAGATAGTATATACCTTTATTAGTAAAATTTGGGAAAAATGCTGGCAAGTCAATAATTTGATTGATGGAAAAATCTGAAATAACTTTGGGAAGAAAGGTGGAGTTCATCTGGAGTGATACTCTGTCCTTGTGGAAGATTAAATAGGGCATTTTAATGCATAATGCATGAAGCTCTGAAATTCGTCTGGCCAACATGATAGCTACCAGGAAAAGGGGATTTCCAAGATAAAAATCTGAGGTCACACTTTGCTACAGGCTCAAAAGGAGGTTGAGTTAAAGACTCAAGAACTAAAGTGAGGTTCCATGGCTCTATAGGTTGTCTGATTGGAGACCTAATATGCGAGATCCCTTTTAGAAAGGTTTTGCATAACTGAAGAAAAAAGAAAGGAGAATTATCAAACCCATCATGAAAGTTAGAAAAAGCCACTAGATGTACTTGTATGGTAGAAGCTGCAGCTCCATCCTTGAAAAATTTTGACAGATATTGTAAGACTGCTGTAAGTGGAGCCAAATATGGGTCTAGCCTTCTTTTCTTAGACCAAATAGAGAATCTCTTCCATTTGTCTAGATATAGTCTTCTGGTGGATGGTTTGTGTGAGGCCAAGATAATGTCACATATAGGTAAGGGAAGGTTATCCTGCCTGGCGATTAATGGAACTGGAGAAACCAAGCTGTCAGCCTGAGACTGGATAGGTTCCAGTGACTCAATCCTTGGGGGTGAGAAATCAGGTCTGGAAAAGGGTCCAGAATCCACGGTTGACATAATCGATGAGGCCGAAAGAAGCGGAACCAAACTTGTCGAGGCCAAAAAAGGGCTATGAGGATCACTTTGCATTTCAATTGAATACCTTTCTTTATGAATTGGGGAATCAGAGGAATGTGGGGGAAATAGAGCAAATTAACTGATGCATTTGTTGTTTGATGGGGAGGTGAATAGGTCACAGCAAGGCTGGCCCGAATGGCTGAAGATTTTCACCGCTATGTTGGGATTGAGGGACCACTCATAAGGCAGGAGAATACATTTGCTCAACTTGTCTGCAATCATGTTGGAATTCCCTAGGATATGCATTGCTATCAGAAAGCAGTTGGAAGCTATCGGCCACTGTCAAATTTTCATGGCCTCTTGACATAGGGGATAGGACTTGGTTCCTCAATGCTACTTGATATACCAGGCTACTGACAGGTTTTCTGAGTGAATTGGGATCATCCTAGAAGGAAGAACAGATTGGAATGCTTGCAATGCTAACAACACCACTCTCAGTTCTAGAACACTGATATGCAGGTTGGCCTCCATAGTGGACCATGTGCCTTGAACTGTCTTTCCCTGAAAATGCCCCCCCCCACCCTATCTGGGAAGCATCAATGGTCACAATGGCCTTGGGTTGGAGAGGATGGAATGGGTGGCTCCAACGTTCTGTCTCTGGCCTCATCCACCAAAGAAGGTCCTATATGCAACAATTGGTTATCTGAATCTGAAAGCATAGAGGGTGGTGATTTGGAAACCATTGAGATAGCAGAAGCCATTGAAGTATTCGCATGTGTAGTTTCACAAGAGGCACTATTGGTATAGCAGCTGCCATGGATCCTAAAAGCTGAAGAACCTCCCTTGCTGAGGCTTTGTTTTGACAGAGTATCACCCGGAGCTGGAGCATCAGTCTTTGAAGTCTGTGAACTGGGAGGGACACCAGACAAGAACGGGTGTTGAAGACTGCTCCAATGAACTCTATGGATTGGGTCAGAGCAAGTTTGGATTTCTCCCAGTTTAGTGTTATTCCCAAAAGTCTCACCAGGGAAAGAGTGTACTGCAGGGCTGCTACCAGAAGATGCTTGGTGCGGGGTGGTAAGGAGCCAATCGTCCAAATACGGAAACACCCGGAATCCTTGCAGTCTAAAGTGAGCTGTGACAACTGCCATGCACTTTGTGAACACTCTGAGGGCTGTAGAGAGTTCGAATGACAGGGAATGAAATTGGCAGTGATTGGCTCCTAGCCAGAACTGGAGTAGACCCCTGGAGCATTTGTCCATTTTGATGTGGTAATACGCATCCCAGAGATTTATCGAGCACATCCAATCACCTTCCATTAGAAAAAGGAAAATGGACTGAAGCATGGCCATCCAGAATTTCATTTGGGTAATGAACTTGCTCAAATTGCTAAGATCCAGAAATGGTCTCCAGTTCCCCTCTCTTTTTGGCACCAAAAAGAATCTTGAGTGGAATCTGGATCTTCATTAGTCTGGTGGGACTATTTGGATAGCTCTTTTTTGACACAGCTTGTTTATTTCTGCAACTGCTTCTTCCCTTTGATTGGGAAGAATGCCAGGAAGTTTTGTTGGAAGCTTTGGATAAGTGATGAGGGGAATGGTGCAGCCTCTCATTATAATTTTCTGCACCCAACAGTCGGAAGTTATTGATTGTCAAGCAGGGTAGTGCAGAGAGAAATGTCCCCTGACTGCTTCCAGAGGAAAGGCCACTCTTCAGGAGCACTGGTAAGGCTGCCCAGAGAAAGAATCCCTGGCTCCCTGATTATGCAGACCCCCCCTCTGCCTCGGTAGAGGTGTATTCCAGAATTGTTACTCACTCTGCCCCTGGTGGTATCATCACCATGTGTGGCATGGAAAGGGCCCTGAGATTTTTTTGTGCCACATTTTCCCACTCCTCTGGTTCCTGGAAAAAGAACGTTGTGGATTGGAAAAGTATAGACCTATGGCAGACAGGGTTTTACCATCCTTCTCACACCTGGCCAGGGTGTGTTTCACCTTGGGGTGAAAAAGGGAAGATGCTTCAATTGGAGCATTCAGGAAGGAAGACTTGAAAGGGTCCATGAAGTCACAGAGGTGCATCCAGGCATGGCGTCTCATAACGGGTCTATATCATAACATCAAAGTCTCAAAACTTCAAATGTTATAACATCGAACCTGAAACATTGAAGACTGACAATATTGAAGCTGCAGAACATCAAATTCTTTACCAGGGAAAGAATTTGGTGTGCCGTTTCCATGGCTTCGCTATTTCCTCCACTGTGGTGCGATCTCGGAGTTGGTATGTTTAAGTAGGGGGGTATGGGGGGTGAAGCCCCCCGCATTAGAAGTAGTTTGTAGTGTTTGTGTGTTTCGTGTTTTGTACTGGAGCAGCGATTTTTTTTCCCAGGGAAAAAAATCGCTGTTCTCAGTCTTCGGGGTTTTCAGCTTTCTATACTTCAGGTTCGATGTTATAATATTTGAAGTTTTGAGACTTCGATGTTATGATATAAACCCCTCATAACTATGCCTGAACCTGCCACTCTAGCCGCTCCTTTGGTTGCATGTAACAGCAACCTCATGGACGAATTGGAGATCGATTCCAGGGTTGCAAGCTGCAAGGCAACTTTGTCCCTTACCCCATCACACACCTGTCCTGTGAGCATTCCAGAGAGTTCGGAAACCAAGTCTCTGTGGAGCCTCATAAAATGTGCCAAGTAATTCAGAGACCATATGGCAAAAGTCACTGAAGCAAAAAACTCACTTCTCTAATTTGTCCACAGCTCGGGACTCCCTGTTGGGTGGATGAACAGTATGGCTATCCTTGGCAAGATCCTTTTTTTGTGGCTGCTGCCACCACCATAGCATCAACTAGTAAACCTCTAGACCAATGTGCATTTTCCTCAGGGGGGATACTATCTTGTCAGGTCTTCAAGGGATCAACTCAACAGAATCAGGGTTCACTGCACCACGAGTTGTACCAGCTCATCTGCAGATGTGGTCATGCAAGAGGTAGATGGCTGGGCATGGAAAGTCTGCAGAAACACGGACTCCTTTGGAAGAAGGGTTAGTGGGCTTCCAATCACCCCTCTGTTTCAACATTTCAAGGATGTCCCCAAAGGAGACATCATCAGAGGGTGACTGTGGGGATCCTTCCCCCGTCATCAAAATCCATATCCTCTGTCAGGTACTCTTCAGGGCAGTCTACATGCTTCCTTTTGCATGATCTCTTCCATGGTGGCTCCTCAGCGAGGCCTCTGAGGAGGAATCAGAAGAGGGGGTCCCCTGTAACGGGGTCTCCTGTGACTTTCCTGCCTGGGGTCCCAGGGCGGTGGCTTGTGTCAGCTGTAGCTCAGGGGAAAAAGAGGTCTGGGGTTCCAACATTGGTGGAATGCTTCCAGAAGCAAATGCCCACTCCATAGCTCAGAAAGCAGGTCTTCCCAAAGAGGGATGGGAGCCCAGAACTGAAAGGGATAACCTCAGAACTGGGGTCACACCCTGCTCTGCAAAACCCACTCTCGAGGGTGGAGCCTCAACCAGGATCAGTGCAGACAGAGCTCCCGGCACTGTGGATGGAACCATAGACACACTTGGAACCATACCCTGAGCTGAAGAGCCCACAGCCCAATCACAAAGTTGAGGAAGTCTCAGTTCTGAAGGGACCAAAGGCCAAAGGGACAGTCCCAGAGTTACAGTGAGGTCCACTACAGGTGCTGAGATGGGGGGTTCTGAATAGGACTTCGGAGCTGAAGACTTTGGAACCGGTATGGTCAAAGGAGGAGAGTAGGATGGAGTCCATGGAGAAACCAACCCAGGCCCTGCAGGTGGATGGGTCCTAGACAGAGTGGGTATCCCCCTGGCTGTCAACAGCTGATCCACAAGACGCACCACATCAAACTCAGAAAGGCTCCTGGTTGATGTAGTGGACACTCCCGATGGGGAGTCAGGTCATTCTAGGAATGGACTATATACTTGCCCTAGAAAACAATCTGTTGATGGAGAGTATTGGGTCCGTGGTGTGGAATCTATCAGCACCGATGTCTCAAGTTTGGAGACAGGAACCAGTGGTGTCAAAATTGTCATTATCAGAACCATGAAAGGACTTGGTGCTGGAGGGGCACTCGGAGCCAACACAAAAGGTTCAGTAGTAAACAGAAACTCAGAGGTAGGCATTGAAGGTGTTCACTGTGCCAATGCAGCACTCGGTGCCAAAGTTGGAGTAACTTTTGTAAAAATCAGCAGTCAATGCCATAGACAGTATTGGAGCCAAAACAGGTGCCGACAAAGGAACAGTCATAGTTGGAACAGAAGAGGTCGGCACCGATGAGGCGGACTTATGCTCCAAAGACAATTTCTGTACTTTAGACATTACAGACTTACCCTGGTCACCTGAGGGTGAAGAGGGGACAGAGTGGGACCTTTTCTTTTCTTTTGTAGGAGGGGATGAGACCTCCGTCACAGAAAGGGCCTCTGAAAAGGGTGTCTTAAGAAGGCCCTTCAGAATCAGTTTGTTTTTGTGCTCATTCAAAGTGCACTGACTAAAACTTTGGCAAATCACACAAGGGGATTGCACTGAAAGATGGAGCAACCCCAGATAATAAGCACAGTCATCATTGGAATCACTGTTTGGCAGTTTTCCCTTACAAGAAGCACAATGCTTAAACCCCAATGTGCCTTTTTATCAGACATAATGAAAAAAATATATATACACACAACAAGTTAGAAGGCAACCAAGGGAAATAAGGCAAAGAGTTTTTCTATATTTATATGTATATAGATGTATGAAATAGGGTGAAAGAAGAAGAAGGAGAAACACCAACGATGGTATTTAAGAAATACCATGAGGGTAGGGAGAAAGGCTGTACCACCAATGGTACTGAAGATTACCAAAAAGGTAAAAACAGAAGGGTAAATAGGTCTATAGATAGATTCAAAGGTAAAGAAATATCAAAAATACCAACAAGGAATAAAAGGTAGACACAATATCCAGGAAAATATCAAAAAAATGTACACTTAGCTGAGAGCTTGGCTTAGACACAGCTTTACGGCTACATGGCAAACGAGATCTGGGGTAACAGGGAGAAAGGCACTATGGGTAAAAGCTTAGCTCAAGAGTTTTTGACTGGTGTGAGCTTGGTATTAGAATGACTTTGTTCCGAGGACGGAACCAACAACCCATTAGTGATGAATGGAAAGAAGATTAACAAAATCAGATCAAGTATTCTATCACTAAGTGATCACAAGTAAATGATCTATATTTATCTCAAAATTACTTGAAAGATGTATATAGTAAGAATTCATTAAAAATATTTACCTGTTATGAATATCTCATCTCTATCAACATATATGTTTTGTACATACATTTTCTGAATAAGAGACTAATGTATATATGGGACAGGTAAATGAAATTTGACAATTGTTAAAGCCTTACTCAAACATTAGACACTATGAAACACTTATTTTTAAAGAATGGAAGAATTAAAGAAAGTGCTAAGTCATTATACCTTTCAAAGGCCACCCTTCATTGGATTAAACCATATACATGTTTTAAGATCTTGTCATATGAAAGGCACTCTTAATATTTCTTTTTTTCTTTTTCGTAGAATGTGTGATTTATATAGAATATGGCATCAGTAGAATAACTGAAACAAAAAAAAAATGAACAGTCTCCGTGGTGTCTCTTGAAGTCTCACAAATCCAGTATATCAATATAGGGTCTATATTATAACATCGAAGTCTAGAAATTTGAATGTTATAATATCAAACCCAGTAGAGCAAATGCTTGAAATAGCGTGGCTGCAGAATGCCGAATACTTTCCTAGGGAAAGTATTCAGTGGGCTGTTTCTGCAGCTTCGCTATTTCCTCAACTGTGGAGCGAAGGTTACGGACTGGGTTAAGGTAAGTGTGCGAATGAAGGTGAGTGTGCGATTGGGCGTGGGTTAGGTGAGTTAGGGTTAGGGCGCAGGTAAGGTGTGTGTGAGATAGTTAGGGACCTTAGGGTTAGGATTGGGTTAAAGTAAGTGGATAGCTAGTGGTGTATGTCTGGTTTAGTGTAGGGTTTTGTGAAGTGTATGTGTGTGGATTATTTATTTTGGTGTGCTTGAGTTGTGTGTATGTTTGTCAGAACAGCAAATATTTTCCCTGGGAAAAAAATCGCTATTCTGACTGTTCAGTTTTGTGGTGTTTCTATTGAATGGGTTCGATATTATAACATTCGAAGTTTTTAGACTTCGATGTTATAATATAGACCCATCAATATACTGGGTCCAACAACAAATAATGAGGAAGCTTCTCTGTGTGGAAGATTTAAGATTCCCTAGAGTTCCTTAGAGTTCAGGCACCTAATAAAAAACATACTGTGAATATCCCACCTAATAACAGGTGGTAGAAATGCTTTCTTTAAAAACGTTCCAAAGTATAAATCCACTAATGAAAGTAGGGAAGCATAAGCTAGTTCAAGTCATATCTTCTGTATTAGAAGCACAAAAGCAAGTGATCCAAATAGTAGTTGAAAAAAACAGAATAAAGTGTAGAAATTCACCACTACATTCATATACGTGTTTTAAAACTGTTTAAAAGCATGGGAGTGGTTTACTAGGGTAGCTCTGTTGTAAAAGATAATAAGAATGTTTACTAGCTAAATACCCCTATCCTCATGCACCAGTGTGATATTCGACACAGTACTGCCCTACTTCAAGATGCGTGATTCCAGGATATGTTAAACTAAACTAAAAGTTATACCAATTAATGTGAGAGGAGGTGGCATCAACAACCACACTGAGGATAGAGAAAATGACTGGATCATACGCTTAAGGGCAGATCATGGATCAGGCCTGAATGAAAGAGTCTCTATTAAACCAAGACTAAGAAAGAGAAGGAAAATCAGATGAGATGGGTGGTATTCAATAAGATATATATACATCTAAGAAATATTGGTATATATACATATACATATATTTCCTAGGATGTCTCAAACATGTCAATATTAGTAATAATATCTTTTGTTAGATAGCCAACACGTAATATTCCTTGTATGTATTTTTATGTTTTATGTATAGATTTTAACCAAGTTAATTTATTAGTATTAAACTGAGGAGATTTTTTAGGCATATATGTATGGTCAATATAATATTGTTGATTTATATACATGAATTATTAGATATTATCAGCAATGCATTATAATATGATTACTATATAAATTTGACATTATAAATTTAAATCTGATTGTATCTATATAAATTTGACTACATGTATAGATATTTATTAATGTATTATTTATTTATTTACCATCTACTATAATACTACTACGAATATATTTGTCTATCTATAAAATTTTAAATTAATATATATGTAATACATGCTTTTTAAGAATACTCTGAACAAGTATGTCTGATACAGTTTTAAGCATTTCCCTTTTAAATGTGAAATAAGTTGCCTAATTGATAGTGGGGCTTGTATATATAAATGACAGTTTTTATTTTATTTCATATAGACCTGAGGAAGCTAACTATAGCGAAAGCGCTTGTCTGTTTTTGTTCTATACCATTAAAGGATTTTTTATTCATCACTTAATCGGAGAGTTACTTTTGTACCAGCGGATTGAAGTCTACTGTTTGTACCAGCGGATTGAAGTCTACTGTTTGTACCAGTGGATTGAAGTCTACTGTTTGTCTCGCTCAAAGCCAGTTGCTCTTGTTTTAGCTTTCACTAAACTAAAAGTTAAACTAAAAACTATGCATTAATAATTGCTAAAACTTCCTGAAAGCATTTCATTGTAGTATCAAAAAAGAAAAAGTTTAATACAAGTCTACAAAAGTCCTTAGAAATCTTTTCTACCAACATTCAGAAATATTTTTAAAATTTTTAACATAGATCGCTTTCATCTAATAGAACTTTTTCAGGTTTGCATGTCAAGTAGGAAAAGCAACTAAAAATTAAAAGTTATATAGCACTATATAACACTAAATTTTTGTTGGGCTAAAAACAATACATATTATATAAGAAAATGTAGTACAAAAAACAAATCCTAAATAAAAACCTAACAAACACTTGAGAATATATATATATATATATATATATATATATATATATATATATATATATCTAGGACGTTTGCTCGACTGAGCAAACTTCTGAATCCATAAAACCCAAACACACTTTAACAAAAGCGCTTTTATCGAAAAAGCGCTTTCATTAAAGCGTGTGAAAAAAAAACACTTCATTTACATTTTAGCAGGGGGGCTTCACCCCCCGCACCCCCATACTTTAATATTCTCCTTTCTGAGACTGCACTACAGTAGAGAAAAGTGAAATTTCACTTACCCGCACCGTAGTGCAGCCTTGGCAACAGTCATACTTACGCGAAAGTGCTGCTTCAGTGAATACCACTTTCGCATACGTATGCCCAGCCATTTGGATTTCGGTCGTTTGCTCAGTCTAGCAAATGTCCTACATTATTTATATATATATATATATATATATATATATATATATATATATATATATATATATATGTGTGTGTGTGTGTACATAAGTCTATTCATCACAAACAATAAATCTATTAAAGAATTTTAAAGTAAAATACACTCAGAAATATATATATGAAGAATCCAGTGGGAAAAAACAGTCACTCATGCATGCAGCAGTGATATTTGCTCAGGTCTGCAAACCCTAGAAAAAAATGTATAAACAGGACCTCATTTAAAATTTATGAATGTTATAGTATTGGAGCCAATATAAACATGTAGTACATCTGCCAATAATACTAAATATGTGTCTAGTTAAGCTCAAACACAGCATTAAAAAGTTACAACCTAAAAAGGCTAAACTGTCACGAAAATCATGTATGTGCTATATGCTAAATGGAATCTACCTCTGCTGATTGTTAAAAAATAAATAACATTAGTCTAACGTTTAAAATATTCAGAAGTTAATCTGTCTGATACAGCTAAAATAAGTAGCATTCAACCCCTCACTAATATGAGCGTAGTTATTAAAACTGTCCATGTTTGCATTAAAAAAATCATAAATGAATTAAAATGTCAAGATATCTGTGGAATATGCATATTCTGCTATACTATGATTCTACTGTAATCAAAAGTCCTAGTTATAAAAAATGTGACAGTGTCTTATGAATATGCCCTGATTCTAATAACAGAACAAAATGAAGATATAATTCAAATAAACATTTAAATATTTTAAAAATGTTTATAATAAACAGATAAATATTTGTACACAATACTAAACCAGAATTAATAATTAATAAGCCACTACCATAATATTAAATTTTAAAATTACATTTACACAGTTAATAGTTAATAAAATTTCTGTTAATTGCAAATAACAAATAAGTAAATTAAGTTCACACCTTTAGTCTTGTAAACAATGTGGCAACTTTCTTAACTCTGGTACACTTTTCAGTGAGCAATAATAGTTTAGTCCAGGCTTTCTAAAAGAGTTCATCCTTAGTTGCCACATAAGTTCTTGTTTTTCTAAAGTATTTAGGATGTCTCCTTCAAGTTCAGTGAGGTCAACATGATCATATATTTGAAATTTAAATTCAGAGTGTCTTCTGTGGAGTTGAAGGTGTCTGACCAGGGCATTGTTTCTACATTTAGGCTGGATCTCAGATAGATGACCTGAAATCCTTCATTTCAATTTATTAATAGTTTTTCCCACATCAAATGCATCATATCTTTTGCAACTAGCTCTGTAAACAACTTGTGTAGAGTTGCAGTCTCCGCCTGCATTAGTCCTAATAAGTTTCTTTAAATATAGAGAGGAAAATCACCAGCACATAAACCAATAAGTCCCAAAAAAGTGAAATGGACAAGCTCCTACAGCATACAGGACAGTTCTTTAAATATGGGCAGTAAGACTCTCCCTCTTGAACGAAGGCACAAATTCAACAGTTTGTTTCGCATTTTGTTGTGTTCCTTTCTTGTGGTTTAAGGTTTTCCTGCTACAAAGCTTCTAATATTTCTAGCCTTCCTATATACAAAAGTGGAGGCTTCACCCAAAATGTCTACAAGATAAGGACTTTCTGTTACAATGGCTCAGTTCCCCTTGATAATATTCTTGGTACAATGAAAATCCATAATATATGTCAGTACATAGCTGTCTTTTGAGTTCTTGTCCACAAATTTTTTAGAGATTCTTCCAATGGGTCAGTTTAGTGTGGATGCATTGGTATTATTAAGCTCGATGATTGGTTCAAAAATGTTTCTTAACATTTGGTTCTCATACCTCGTTGTTAGGAAATTGTTTTCCAAATCTTTAAGGTTTCTCAGAAAAGGTTCCATCTTTGTGGTTATTCTACCTAACCTGTAACCCTGGGACTTAACCACATTATATTTTATCTTGGTGGGATGCAGACTTTTACTGTGGAATAAAAGGGTTACTCTCATCAGTTTTTGGTAAAGATCAGTAGAAATTCTGCTGTTGTTAATGTCCTTGGAAATCAGCATGCCTAAAAATGTGATTGAGCTGGAGCTGTGGTTGGGGCTGACACGCAGGAAGGTAGTAGTTAGATTGAGGTACCTGATAAACTCTTCTAGCTGTAAAGTGTCACCTTTCCATACAATAAAAATATCATCAATAAAACAAAGATAATGTGATCTGTTTTCATCAGATGGATATTTTTAAGACACAAGCACACATACACACATACCTGCATGTGTGTGTGTGTGTGTGTGTGTGTGTGTGTGTGTGTGTGTGTGTGTGTGTGTGTGTGTGTAAAATAATATTTCTAAGACACAAGCACACATATATACACACACACACACACACACACACACGTGTGCATGTGTGTGTGTGTGTGTGTGATTATATCAGTAAATGATAACAGCTACAAACACAAACCATCACATAGTTGAAGTGTCAGCTATAAAAAAAGCTAAACAGTCTACACTGCGAAGAGGCATACAATTGCAAATACAGGCATATAATAGTATTTGTGTACCATTTGCCTCTTCTCTGAAGTTGTAGAATCATGTATTTAGTATATTTAAGTTAGTCAGGTGTGCTATCTGTCAGTCTATCTACTTAGTTAGCTATTCATGTATCTTCAAATGATACTTTGTTACTAATGCAACCTGAAATCAGACCTCTACCCCACATGCCCCAGTCTATTTAAGGAGGCAGTATATGAAGAACAGGACCTGTAACTCTTTCTGAATTAAAGGAAGATCTAGTGGAAATAAAGCTTTAGAGGTTGGAATAAGGGACTCATGCAGTAGTTAAAAACTGGGTCAGGGGAACACAAGGCTAAAGTACTGTTACCAATTTCTTCACAGTAATACTATAATGGCATGGCAAGAGACATGTCAACACTCTGATCTTCCAAGTTATGCCTATTTAAGATGCTAAGCATTATACCAGAAGCTTAAAAAGAGGAACATCAGTCGTATATATGCCCACAACAATGATAGAAATAAGAGAGGATTAAGCATCTACCAAGGCTTTGGTCTCCAAATGTTTCTGAGCATTAATAATTATAAAACATTAATGATTACAAAACATTTGATACCACTCAAAGTCAAAGCAAAAGGGAAGAAGGTACTAAATCTGTGGATAAGTGAAATGGCATGGATGCACCAGATATAGCCATGACCCATGAGACAATCTAGAATGGTTAGAATCTTTGGATGAAAGTGCCTTCATAAATACTTTTATATACCAGCCAGCTTACAGAAAATCATCCTGTGGTCAGATGGGAGCTGCTGAAGGTGCCTTTTTGGAGATGGGGGGACTTGTTTCATACATGATATACTGTAGATGTCCTAGGCTTGTGGAATTCTTAGGTCAGTTGACTAATTTACTGAACCAGGAACTGGTACATCTTTCCCCAGATCTATTTTTGTTGGGATGGTGAGAGGATTTGTTTCTCCTTCTACTTCAGCTGCAGTTTTTGGCACTAATACTTCTGGTAGCAAAGAAATGCATTACACACTACTGAAAAGTGTAGAATATTAATATAATTAGTGACCTTAAGTGGCAACTAAATGACATAGGTCAAAAGGAAAAGAGACTGGTGCAATTTAAGAGTCACACCAAATATACAGCCAAGTTGAAATCATGGCTAGAATATATTGAGACCATGGAACATTCCTGATAGATAATCCAGACAATTGAAAGCCCTCTGGAAATGAAAAATGTATACCATCAATAGAGCTAACCCCCTCTTCCCCCATATGAAGATTAACACTGTAATTTGAAGATGCTCTTAAAGGGAAGTTTGCAAAGGTCAACTACACCACACTTGCCAATATTGTATATATTTATTTAATTTTTGTATCCTTTTTGTGTTTTCTCTTTTTTCTCTTGCTTCTTTTTGAATTATCAGATTTATTCTCTTGGTTTTCTTTTAAAAACTGACAAGATAGATATAAATGCAGAGAAAAGCACTATAGATAGTTATATTACTCAGCAAAAGTTAGTCAGAGCTGGGTATCATATGTATTAAAATGGGAAAAGAGTTTAGTTTCTTCTAACTTACAAGATTATCCAAACATCCACCAGAAACCTTAAAGTTACTGTGGGCCATACATGTGGCGCGTATACTGAATATGAACTCAATGTACAATGAATAAACAGTTGGATTGTTACAAAAATGATATTTTGTTAGATTCCCAGCATAACATTGTTAAAATTATTTACTCTTGTATTTCATGGGCAGTTAAATATTCTGTTTCTTGGTCTTGAAACAAATGCTAAAGTGCCAAAATATAGAACAAATGTCTTTTAATGACAACATTTCCATGACTATAGATTAAAAGCTATTATATAATTGCATCTTGAGGCAGAGCAGTGGATAACTATCTTATCCTTTTACCAATTTCTGAGCATAATCAGCACCCTCCATTTACTACAATGCAATAGCAGCTTTAGATCAGGGCTCCAGGCTGATGAGGTTTGTAGTGATTGTTCACTTTTGAGTCAATAAATCATCAAGCTTTGATTAATGAGATACTCAAGCTAGGCCTGAGTATTATATTGATTTCCAGAGTGCACACCCAGTTATCAAATTCAATCTGGGCAATAGAACTTGAAGGATTCTACATATAAATTCTAACTCAAAATGTGACCCAGGGTTTCATTTTGGGACCTTATCTATGAAACACGTTTTTTAAATGATTTGGCCCTTGCAGATGACATTGAACTGGGCAGAGCAGTACCCTGCATGATATGAATGATCTTTTTCAGATTGGATTAAGTGTCATAATTATATTTGATTGTGATAACAACATGCTTGTTGGACTGAATACTTTATTTTTGGTAATGGCAGACTTAGTCACTATTCTGTCAGTAATCACAAACTTGAAAATGTGTTTGCCTTTAAACTTTACCAATCATCTTAAACACTTAAGAATCTGGAAGTCTGAAATGACTGGTTGGATCAGATTTATCAAGTCATTCAGTAAGAAAGTATTAATTCCACTTTTCAACACTATAATAAGAACCACACTTGAATTTGGCTGCCTCATATGATATCCACTGTCAAAATCATTCAGTAATCTGCTACTGATTTTTGTAAATAACTATTTATACTATACCAGTATGCAGCCCAATTTCATTAAGTGGAATATAATGTGGAGAGTTAATGCATCTCAGTAAGTTAATTAGTGACAATGATACATTTTTAGAATCAAGTTAATATTTTAATTAAATTATTTGAGAATTGTGGATACGCTCGCATGAAATTAAAGGTTATTGCTGAGGAAATCATCCAAAACCTTTTGGACAGGTGTTTGCCTGTTCTACTGCAGGGCTATCAAGCTCCAAATAAAAACATAAATTCTACAGCTTTTCAAAACTCATTTGCATTGCCTATTTGCAGAAACATGGAACAAATTAAAAATATCATTAATACTCATTGGGCCGTCATTTTGGGTAATAAGGAGCTGGTCACCAAAATAGGTATTACACCTAGTTCTACTTTCAAAAAATGTGTTATTTTTTTTTTGTGTGTGTGTTTAGAGCCATCTAACATACATGGACATTTAAGTCGAAGACATTTTAAATGTAATGAACGTACAATAAATTGTGTGTTTTTTTTTCTTCTTCTTCTTCTAGAGTGGTGACAAGCTGAAAATGTCCTTACTACATTAAAACAGTGAAACAGCTGAGACATATACATCTAAACAGGAAGACTTTTATGGCGCAGACAAGTTTAGGTCTTAATGATCAGTGGGCTAGTTTATACATGTGTTTTTAGCCTGTATGATGAGGATGATAATGATAAAATATGGCAAAGTGCAGGGGGCGAGTGTCAGATCCTTGTGATACACCTGATTTACTTGTTTTACACAATGACTGTTTTTTCACTGATACCCAGAAATGAATATTACTTAGCCTGGGAAAAAAATCAGACTGGTATATTATTTAAAACATACATTGTAGTTCATCCAGTAACAACTGATAGATAAAACAATGGACGGCTTTTAATCAGTTAACAAAAACAACATTAGCAAGTTTGCTTTGAATCAGTAGACCTGTAGATGCTGTTAGTAAAAAATGGGGAAATGTGTTGCAGCTGTGTGGACTCTAAAGAGATACTGTTTATTATTCACATGCCAAAAGATTTAGGATGGTATTCATAATCGTTACATGAACATGTAGAATCAGTTTATACCACCTGTACATTTGCGCAGCAAAGGCCACGATCCATAGAGGCTATTTAAGCTAATGGGAGATGGCCACAAATAAACTTATGAAAATTAGCAAATAAACATTTGTGAGAAATGATGCAAATCCTGGTATGCTAATAAGTCCTCCCACTTGTTTATGATTCATAGTCATAGTTTGACATGTTTCTGCTCTGTGCACACATTTATTATAAAAGGGGCGGCATCACACATTTTCTATTCACATTGCAATCAGTGAAGATGCTTTTTCCTTTGCTGCTAACTTTGCTCTTTCCCAGTGTGAACTGTTTGTCTTGGCTAGCCCAAAACTGATTGTGCCCGGCAACACTTGCTGAACAAGAAGATGGAGATATAGACAGAGAACAATTCATCATTATTTTGATAATCAAGAGATACTTAACAGATTTAGAGAGGGCAGGTTATTGTAATGGTCTTAGTGAGCATGTTTGGCCCCCACAGTGATAATGGAGGGATAAGTGACCTTCCTATCCCTGTGCATACTAAAGTATGTATAGCCCTCGCTATACTTGTCAAGGGGCCCTTCCAGAGCCAGGCTGTGGAGACACTGGATATCTCACAGGTTTCTGCCTTGGGGATAATTCAGCAGTTCCTGGATGTACTCTTGGCATGTGTGAATCAGTGAGTATATTTCCCAGTGTCACCTCAGGACTGAGCCCGGACGACGTTCAGTATTTCTGCTAAAATTACTAATTGCACGGACTATAATTCATGCAAATGAACATTGTGAAAAAAATGCAGATGCATTGAAATGGCTATAAAACATTCAAGATGTCTGAAACATCCTCAAAAAAAAAAAAAGAATAGGTTTGAGATTGCTTGACCTGGACAAGTAGCATAAACAGTGATATCCTCACATATAACAAGCTCTGCTTCTAAGAACAATTAGAAAGAAATAACTCTTCAATAGATTTGTTCCTTGAGTACAACACAGTATGGATGGATGTGGAATAAAGCCAAGTGTAAAAGCCTTCATCCTAGAGGAATGTAAACGTGTAACCCATATGGTTAGGATAAGAAATTGTTACCAATACTTTCACTGTTGCTGTATTAAGCGAGTTAAATGAGACGTACCTGAGTGGGTATGTTTGCATGCTGGATTTTTTTTTTATTTCAAAATTTGTTTTGTTATGTTCTCCAAGGTTGTGTGTGTGTGTGTGTGTGTGTGTGTGTGTGTGTGTGTGTGTGTGTGTGTGTGTGTGTGTGTGTGTGCGTGCACACGCACCTGGGTGTGTTTGTGTGTGTTTGTGTTTTTGGATCTGTGAGTAGACTTGATAATCCACCTGCAATTATACAGCAGTTCTTACAGCTGTAGCTGAGATTTGAACCAGGGATGTACAACAGACAGTGACTTGCATGAGTCTATTGACCTTGAAAAAAAACTTTGAGGTCAGGACACACTGTTCATAAGTATAAATTTTAAATGATCCTTGTAAAAAGTTATAGTTGATTACTGCCTTATATTTTTGCCACACTGTGACAGAAAACATGTACTGGCATCAAAATTATGAACAGTGTTATATCTTGAAGAACTGTGATGTACAAAAACACATTGCAGTTCTAAAAATAAAGAAATTAAACTGGAATAATTGTATCTGGTACTTTTAGAGTGTTTCACAATTTCTGGAACTGTAGCTCTTAGACAAAGAATTACCATCTCTAGGAGTAATCTTTTTTTTTTTTCAAATGTTTGGTTCCCCACTGCTAACCATCAGCTACTCTGAGGGTGTCTTTTTGTCCACTGGGTCTACTGAACCTGTCTTAGTCTCTCCAAAGCATACTCTGACACATGATCAGGGCTAGTAATGAAATTGATGCACATGGAATATCCTGATAAAGACTGCTCAAGAATATTTTCATCCTATATTCCTACCCCAAGGTACCTGTCAACCTCTTTGAGTGATCCATGCAAGGGGAGTCAGCACTGTACCACCCCTCACTTCCACAAGGGACTACTGTTAGCAACACTTCCCCAACTAACCATGGGCAACATATATGTTGTTGTTTCCCTGATCTCCACCAGGCTAATCAATATCATCTACAGGTTCTAAGCAGGTGCTGTCACAATCCAGAAAAGGCATGTCCATCTTCCCTGTCCACACTATCAAGTTCTCAGGCTGCTGACTGAATCCAGATTTCTTGCAGTTGGAGCTTTATTGTTCTACACCAGCATCACAGGCCACCTATATGAATGAGCTGGTTTAGGAAGAATCATTACTTCTTATGTAAACGACTAACTATATTGCATTTTCCTATTAGGTTGTATTTGGGCTGACAAGAGTCCAAGATAGGCAAATTCCCCCATTTAGCCAGCAAATAAATATATTAATTCAAATTAAAATTAAGTAAATCATGTATGGTGCAAAACTCAGTACTGAAAGTGGAAAAGATGGTTCCTTGATGACACATTTATTTATCTATTATTTGTTAGTCATGCAAGTCCTATCCCATTTACAGAGGAGATTAGTGTACATGAAAAGAGAGCGAGAGAGGAAAATGAAAGAAAAATATCTAACTACAGTAAAGATGTTGCATTAGTTGGCAATGTATCTGAGAATAAAGTATGCATAATCTGAGGTATGCTTAAGTCTTAGTAAGTATGTGTGCAAGATATGAAACTATTAATCACTGCATCAACTATTTTGTATATAAATAAGTACATATTAATTTAAAAATCAATGCTTACATATGAAGTATCAACTGCACTGTAGTAAGTATACGGTAGGACATTTTCCCAGGTGATTTTGAGTGCCCAGGTGGCTGTAAACTGACTACCAATCTGTGATCCATAATATGTTTTTACAGCATTTTCAATGGCATTCTTGAAAGTTTGTGCATTATCAGTTATTCGTACATTGAAGTTGTACACCTGTAATAGAAAACAAAAGAAATTAAATATAAGCAGAGAAGCCTTTTATTTGAAAACATTGTTTAGTTTTTGATATTTCAGTTTCTATCTATCTGTCTATCTATCATTGCCATTCATTTGACAAACCAAATGACTGACAAAAACTGAGGACAAGACAAAATGGTTGACTACACATCTCTATGAATCACACTTGGTTGAATCAAGTTTTATACAGGATAGGTCTACAGGAGTGTGCAGGAAAGGTTGCATTTGTGAGCATGTGCAAGATTGTGTTATAGCGGGTAGTGTGTATCGGTGACAGTTTGTGAGTTAGGGTTAGAGTGAGGGTTAGGTAAGGGGAGAGATTTAGTCTTGTGCCTGTTTGGTGTTATGCTTTTCTATGTCCTTTTGTCTTGATTAGTGGTACTGTTAGGGAAGGAGTTTTTAATAATGTAATGTGTAGGGTTTGGGTTAGAAACAGGGATAGTGATAGAGTTTGGATTAGCACATAAGACTATGGTGGTGCAGGGGGCATAGTGATAGCCGGAGAGATGGTGTCAATATTTTGTGATTCTATCATTTTGTTTCTCACACATTTGATCTGTTGTTTATACACACATGTCCTCTAACTATCTGTATTAAATAATACACACACAAACACACACACACACACACACACACACACACTCACACATGTGCAAGATGACAAAAGGGGTCTGACTGGAGAGATGATGAAAATGGGAAGAAAAGGAGACTAGTATTGCTGGAACTGAAGTCATCCTCAAGTCATGGTGAGTACCCTCATGTGATAGACCCTGCTTTTACAAAATCTCACCAAGACAACACTGATATATAGAGAGGTAAGTTAAAAATAAAAAAGACATCAGGGTGCACAAGTCCCAGGATAAAAAGTGCCCAATCCCTGTGTACACACTGATGCAAGGACTGGAAACAATGTCAGTGTAGAATCCTAAAGACCTGGGAGCATTCTTACAATGGGGTTAGGCCACGCTGAGGGGACAGGACAAAAAAAGAGCCATAAAGATGACAGAGTGGACTATTGAGGTTAAGAAAGAAATTATTTATTGTTTCTTTTATGCAAGAAGCCCATAATTTCCAGACAGAAGAGATCCAGAAGATGAAAAGAGAAATAAGAGGAAAGAAAATCACAAGAAAAAATTGTTTAAAGTTTCAAATGCAAATCTGAGTTCATTAATACAACAGATCCATAAAAAAAAACATTACACAGACAAGAATCTTTGGGCCACCAGGAAAAATAAATGGCAGAGGAAATGTAAAAATATAAAGAACAAAACCAGATATTTTTGAAATGTATACAAAAGAAAAATGAACTTGGGAAAGAAAAAGAGGTCTGATATAGTACCTTATTATGCAAAGGAGAAAGCCAAACTAATCAGTACAAAAAAGCAGCTCCAAAGATATTTGAAGAGAAATGTAGGCAAAGGGGTCTACCTGAAAACGCCGAAATTGCAGATCTCCAACAACGAGAACACCGACAATGGAAGATCGACAATGGAGAAGACCGATAGTTGAGAATCCCGGCGCTGAGAACACTGACATGTTAAGGTAAGTGTGCATTAGGAACGGATGTTAAGGTCAGGGTGTGGGTAAGGTAAGTGTGTGATAGTGATGGACGTTAGGGTAGGGTGTGGATCAGGTAAGTGTGCGATAGTGACAGAGTTTAGGTTTAGGGGCAGGTTAAGTGAGTTAGGGTTAGGGTGCGGGTAAGGTAAGTGTGTGATAGTGACGGACTTGAGGCTTAGGGGCGGAATAAGTGAGTTAGGGTTAGGGTGCGGGTAAGGTAGGTGTGCGATAGTGACGGACCTTAGGGTTAGGGTTTGGGTTAAGGTTAGTGCATAGATAGTTGTGTATGTAAGGTTTAGTGTAAGTTTGTAAGGTTTTTGGTGTGCTTGTGTTGTGTGTGTGTTTTTCGAGAAAGGTATTTGTTTTGTTGATTGTCGGGATTTTGGTTTGCCGGGCATGTGAAGTTTCATGTTTTTGAACTTTTTTTGTTTTTTGTTTTTTTCGTGTCAGTTATTTCTTTGTCTGTGTTATCAGGTAGACCCAGGAAAAGGCACCAAGATATGGAAAATTTCACAATACAAAAAATAAGAACACAAAGAGGAATGTAGAACAGAAGATTAGTAAGGAAGAAGTTAAGCAAATAGAACCTGAATTTATGGAATACCTGCAAAGTGAAGGATTTAGTGTAGAAACGTAATGCAGGTTATGTCACAGCATGACAGGGGACTGAATCCCCAAATTATGGAGAAATAGGTGTAGTAGGAGACATCTGAAGAAGAAATGTGGACATGGGAAGGAAAATGTGAACCATAATCTATGAACCTAAAATGTGATTTGATATGGTATGATATTTATGTAATGGAGAAAGTAAAAGTAATCAAGACAAAAAAGCACCAGCAGAGGTATTTAAAGAAAAATACAGGCAAAGTACCTGAATATGAAAAATTTCAAAATACAAAAAATAAGAAAATACAGGGTGAAATTAGAACAGAGGATTAGTAATGGAAGAGTTAAAGAGATGGAGTTTATGGGTTATCTGCAAAGTCAAGGATTTAGTGTAGAAAATCCAACTCAGTCAATGTCACATGATGGAACAATGAGTCCCAAAATTAAGGAGAACCAGGTGGAACGGGAAGCATCTGATGACTTGCCAAATGATGATGCTCCGGAGCCTTCAGTAGGATACCAGTAATAAAGTTCAGTTGGACTTGCACAGCAAAGGAAGGACCAGGAAACAGAGGCAACTGTGATGCAGACACTGTTGTGGAGTGATGGGAATTTAGTTCCCATATGAAAGACCAACGGATAATGCAGGATGTAACTGAAGAGGATTTATCACAGAAAGATGTCTTGGAACTTTCTGTAGAATGTCCACAGAAAACAAAGAGCAAAGAATGTGCCCTCAGTTTAGAAGGAAATGATGTCTAAGGGAAGATCTAATTGATTTAATAGAGGTGGGTAGATATATTAAGAGTGATGAAAGAAACAGATTACAAAAAGTAAATAAAACCTAAAATGTTAGAAGTTTGATAAAACAGATCAACACAGTAATCAAGGCCACTAACAGAAATGCATGTGATATAACAGAAGTAAATAGGATATATTACTGTGTGGCTAAACTAATAACAGACAAATTCTTATAACAAAAATCCAGAACAACAAGGGAAAGGGAGGGAAGAAAGTAAATGTCACCATGGAAGCATCAAACAGAGACAATTATAAAGCAAATAATTCAAGTGTCACAGTTAGAAGAATACAGAAGAGGGAAGAAAACAACAAAAATACTTAGAATGAAAAATGTGATAAAAACAATGCAGAGTATCAGAACCGACCAGGATGTATCATACACTATTGTAAATAATAAACTAAAGATATCAGCACAGACAGAAAAACGTAGAAGATAAATAATGCAGCTAAATATAAAGGAAAAGTACAAAATAAGCAATTCATTAATGACCCAGAAAAGTTTATAGTGAATTGTGAAATAGATCAAAAGGAATAGAAACACTACCAGAAAAAAGAAATAGACATATTTTGGAGAAATATTTATGAAGACCCTGTGGAACATAACAAAGATGCTGAGTGGGTGGAAAAAGAAACAATAGATAGTTCAAATGTACAGAATATGAAATGGGATGAAATAATGGCTAGAGAAATTGAAACAAAATTAAGAAAAGCTCCAAATTGGATAACCCTGTGCTTAGATGGTGTATCTAATTTCTGGCTAAAAGTATTAACATCTTTGCATAAAGACTTAACCCTGTGTAAGGGTGTTTCACCTCTGGGAAACTAACTACTTGGTCACCATGGCGAACTTTGCCCTTTTCTCCACTGTAGTGTGATCTCGGAGTTGATATATTTAGTTATGGGGGTGAGGGGGACAGCCTCACACATGGGGGGTGTCAGGGGCAAAGCCTCCCACTTTGGTGGGTTTAATTTGTTTTGGTTTGTGTTTTATTTATTGGTGGCGAAGTGGTTAATTTCCTGGAGGTGAAATATGCCCTCCTGGGAGTTAATTAATTTAAATTTTCAACGACATCGTCTCACTGTTATGCGAGTCAACATTATGGTGATTCATTGTTTTGACATAGATGGGAGTCCACGGTGGTGCAGCGGTTAGCGTTGTCACCTCACAGCAAGAGGTTCTCTGGTTCCATCCTCGGCTGGGGTTCCTTCTGTGTGGAGTCTGCATTTCCTCCCTGTGGTCGTGTGGGTTTCCTCCGGGTGCTCCGGTTTCCTCCCACATCCCAAAGACATGCTGTAGGTGGATTGGACACTTTAAATTGGCCCTAGGTGTGAGTGCATGTGTGTGTGTGCCTTCTGTGGATGGTTGGGCACCAGGCTGGCAACTCAACACTGTAAAACTCCACTGCCAGTCATGAGCGGACAAGGTGATCCACTGTGGCCACCCCTAACCAAGTAAAGCTGAAAGAAGAAGAATATTGTTTAGACATAGATCCATATGTACATCTTGAACAGACACTAACACAGTTAACAACAGGAAAAATAATACTCCCCCTTAAGTGAAACCAGTAAGCCATCCTAAAAACTACAGACCAATAACTTGCCTTCTGATGATGTACAGACTACATACTGGTACTGATGCAGACAGAGTTTGTGGTCATTTAGAAGAAAAGTCAACCACAGCAATAGAACAAAAGGAAAACAAAAGAAAGTCATAGGGAACAAAGGATGATTTGTTTCTAAATAAAGCCATAACAGAGAATTCTATAAAGGGGAAGAATATAAGTATAGCATGAACAGATTACAAAAATAAAGTATTTGACAGCATCTCACATTCATGGATAAAGGAGTGCTTACAGATGTAATAAGATACATACTATCAATTACATTACAGTGACCATGCAACAGTGGCAAACCACTTTGCAATTAAGCCATAATAAAGAGTAAATTATTATCCCAGAGATAAAAATTCAAAGGGGTCTATTCCAGGGCGCTTCTTTGTCACCACTGTCACTTTGTCTTGGCCTTAACCCACTAAGCTGTTTATTTAACAGATTAGGTGTTTGTTACAATTTGGCTCCTAGAAAACAAACTTGCTTAAAGATTTCTCATCAACTTTTGTGTATGACTTAAAACTACATAGATCATCAGATAAGGAGTTGAAAGCACAACTGCAAGTGGTTAAAACATTTTGGACGATATAAGAATGGCATTTAGTCTTAATAAATGTGCGAAAGTGACATTTAAAGCAGTACAGTTGCATGGCAAGAAAATATCAGTCTAGGACAGGAATGTTATATAAAAGAACTTAGCAAGAAAGAGTGTATAAATATTTGTGCATTGATGAAGGATTGTCAATAAGACATGGGCAAATGTAAATAAAACTCAATAAGGAATACTTCAGAAGACTAAAACTAATATAGAAAACAGGCTTAACATTTAGGAATAAACTCCAGGCTATTAACCACTTTGGTCTTGCTGTTTTAACTTACTGTTTTGGTATGATTGACAGTCCCCAAAAGGTACTGGATCATTTGGATATAAAAACAAGAAAATGCTTCATGCTATCAAATGATATACAAAAATCAGTGTACACCAAGATTATACATTCTACACCCTGACAGAGGTATGGACCACCTCAAAACTGATTATATGTATAGATTTACAGTTGTGGAACTGCATACATATCTGCTGATCTCATCAGATCCAAACATAGTGGCAGGTTACAACATGAGAAGAGCAAGTCTAAGATGAACTCTCTGCTTAGGTAGCAGAAGCATTCACATGGCAAGCAGGAATGGAAATCCAAGCAGACGTAGAAAACAATCAGATGGCAACTGAATATGCCAGAAAACAAAAGAAAGAATATAATGATCAGATGAGAAGGAAAGACATCTGGAAAAGCAAGTATAGAGATTTCCTGAAACAACCTCATGTCGATCAAAAATTGACACAGAAATGGTTAAGGAGAGGTGAGTTGAAACCAAAGGATGAAAGATTAATAATGACAGACCAGAATAGTGGACTATGTACATGTTGGTTTACCAAGTCCACTGAACATGTGGCAGAAACTAACAAATTTATGTTCTGTAAAAAGAATAGGAAACAATCACACACTTTGCTGCTGAATGTGATACAATCATGACAGAGGGCCTGTACTATGAAGGGCATAATCATGTGATAAGACTGTTGCAATGGGGACTGTGCAAACCCTACAACACAGAAGTAGCTGAGAAGCATTGGAAACATGACCCACAAAGCATTATACTGAATAATAACAGAAGAATACATCACATGGAATCACCCTTTACCAACAATTCAAAAAACAGAAACGAAAAAAACAGATACTGCAGTCCATGAAAAATGACAACAGTAACACTGCTTATTGAAATTGCTACAACCAGTAACTACAGTGTCCCATGTACTGAGAGGGACACAAAGTTATACAATACCAGGATTCAGACTCAGAAATAATGACAGCATGGATGAAGGATACCCAGGCAGTTCCAGTACTAGTAGGTGCAATGGGGTCTAATAAAAAAGAATCTATAGTCATATTTACATATTGTACCAGTACCTGTAACTCCATATGAATTGCAGAATGAGCCAATTCTGGGCTTAGAGTACTTCTGGCTAACATCAAGCAATACTAATTTCATGAACTTTAATTATATCCTGACTTAGGAATGAGGTCCATTCCTGTCATTAAACCTGTGCACAGCACAAATAATCACCTTACATCTACTTCATACTCCTTCAGTAAACATTTGAAAAAGTGATAAAATCTGAGTAAATGCACAATTTGTCCCACAGCTGGCCATATCACAAATTACCATCTTACATGTTCTTTGCATGTATACATATGTCTGTTCTACCAATCAAATAAGTAACAGATATATACCATTCTAATCAGTACACTAAGCACACATACAGTCCCTAAATACACACAAGTAAGTACACTGCATTTACTTGGGGTGTACCACCCCCACGGTGACTATTTTGTTTTTACTGATACCATCGTTGCACATCCAAAACAGTAGTGCAATACCCTACACATTACACTGTTCATTAGACCATGTACAGTTAATAAAAGTAAACAGAAACTATAGATAAATAAGAGACAGACTTTTTTTAAACACAGTCGAAATAGGAAGTCATGAGCTGCTGTACAAAATAACAATCGTATTTTTGGCACTTAGTAAACAAGAACATTAGTCATAATGAATAACGGAGCCTGGTTCATAGATGGCAACAAATAGCCCTCCTATTTCTTCACAAAATTTAAAAGTTGATCTCTAGAGATTTATTACTAACTTTGAAATATAAACAATATCATGTACTGTTCACAGGGATTATAAATAACCTAACTTTAGAAAGTACAGTCAAGAAAATCAGGCTGTTGAAAAACTGGAAATGCTGCAGACCCTGATGGGATAATATATGAATTATATTAGGGACAGCCTGAAAAAATAGGTTTGGATAGTAAAGATAACAGTATACAAGGTGAATCAGCATATTAAAATACTTGTGAAATGGAAAGGAGAAGCAATTGTTGGATCATATATTTTACTGAACATAAAAGACCCAAAATGTATAGACCAGTCAACTTGCTTCATTCTTCCTCCATGTGGAAGAGTTTGAAATATATTTTCCATGAAAACCTTGCATGTTTTACATTGGAACAATTAAAGATCAGATAAATAAAATGAAGTGAAATCAAGCACAGTTTGAATTCATGGAAAAGAGATTGACAGTACAGTCTTGGTATTTATTTCAACACATAATTGAAAAATATGGAAACATCCAGTCTCAAAAGCTATGTGCACCCTTTTAGATCTGGGATCTTTTCTTGATTCCTTTAAAAGTATGGAAAATCATGGAAATGAAAGCTCAAAACCATTAAAGCAACCTGTACACCATATAAGAGAAAATGGCTGCAGGTCATAATCACTTCAAGAAGCAAACTATCCAAAACACTCTGGGTTAATAGCAATATGAGACAAGGATGCTTGCTGCCTCCATGGTCATTTTTAATCTGCCCAAACTGAGTTGTTGATTCAATTAAAAAGTTACAGCAGGTACTCATAAGCCTACTGATGGTACCTCTATAATTGGTAGTAACAAAATGACCTATTACTCTTTCCAACAGGTTATCCAACTTTACTTGTTCAATAAAGAGTGAGACATTTTAAGGATGAATATAATCTAAATATAAATGTAAATAAAACTAAGTCAGTAATAAATATCTAAGAATAATATGCTTAAATTTATTCTTAAAGAGAAACTGTTTGAAAGAGTAATCTATTATTTTTGTGTATCATCCTCTCAAATGTTTACAGTTAAGGAATATGTACTGAATATGTAAAAGTTATATGAGAAGACAAAATAAAAATAATTATTCATATGTTTTTTCTCTGCTTTAAATTATTTCGTTTCATACTAAATGTTGTTAATCGAAGACATCTACCCATGCAAATTTGTTATGCAAACCTATATATATATATATATATATATATATATATATATATACATACATATATATATATATATATATATATATATATATATATTTAGTAGTTATAGTTATTGCATAAAAATATCTGATTTAGCTTGGAATTAAACTGTCATACTCCTTGTTAAAAAGGATTCCATCTTATGAGAAGAAAGCCAACAGAGGGGAACTGACTGTTATTCAAATATGTCTTTCTGCAGTTTTTTTTTTCATTTTGCTAGAGAAAGCTCATTGACACTAAGACTACTGACAATAATAAGTACTTGTCAGAGTTAGTGCTTGCTATCAAACAGTCCTGCCTTCATGTATTTCACTCTTCTTGACACAAAGTGTTATGGAGATGGTCATATTAGCACTGGGAAACATGTAGTAGAGTCCCCTGAAAGAATTAATGTGTTATAGCTCACAGAAATAGGATACTTTTGTTTTCAGACTACTTGTCAGCACTATGGGCAATGTAATAGTTGCCTGAAGATAGTTTGTTGATTCTATTGTTTGTATCTTTCTTAACTCATTTGAATCTCAAGCCTTGGTACAGATATATTGCACAAAATGTATGTATGTATGCTATTTAAGGGAGAGGGTTTGGCATTATGGTTAAGGTCTTTACCTCACAGATACAAGGTACAAGACTTGATTGTGACTTCTTGATATTGAATAGTCCTATAATAGTTTGCAAAGTTATAGCCTAGTATCTATGCATGAACTATTCCCTTCATTTAAGGTCAACTTTAGGTGTAAATATTTTCTGCTGTACCACAACAAACAGTGTTTACCCCCAAAGAGTTTATCTTATAGTCTCAGCCATCTCATGCACCCCATTGTGTAAGCATTATTTTAACCATCTTTTTGACAAATTTGAAAAGTTCACAGCAGTAGCATTCGTAAAATGGACACCATTCATGTTTATGTTCAACATGCATTAGAAGTGGGAAATGTTTAAATGAGCTACATTTCTATAAATATTTAATTGGTTTCATGTACAGTGCTTAAGATAAGTTATACTTAGAATAGTCATTATTCTTGTTATAAAGTATTAACATTTCATATTGTGCTGTGTGTATTCCCACATTGCCAAGTTCACATTGCACAGTCCTTTGAACTGCATGACAAGTGTAGAATATTATTTTAGACTGGCCAGTCAGCTATCATTGTAAATGCGGTTATTATACATTTAATACAGTAATATATGAGGTTTCACAGTGTCACATATTACTGAGGTTGCTCTAAAATGTTTTACTACATCTGTCAGATGGATATTTAGACTTGAGTTTGTTCTTTTCTATGGCCCAACATAGATTAGAGAACCTGTTTTACAGGGCTCATTTTAAGATATTTATTAATATATTTCTCTAACATGTTCTGTCTTTCTCTCTCTCCCCTTGTTGCTTTAATTCTTAGCAGATTATTTCACTTTTCCCATTTATAAAGTTATAGCAAATTTTAAATGTAAGATAGTCAGTGATGTCCATCTTCATTCATTCACTGAGCTAATCGAAGGAAGGGCACTGAGCAAACTCGGAACTATAATATATAACATTAAGTATCCTGTTTTTTGCTTATTTTGTTTTTTATTTCTTTATTTATAGCACTTTGTGTACTGTGTATTTTTCTAGCTAGTTTCACTGTGTGTGAGGTATTAACTGGAAATTGTCCACTTTTATTAAGCATCTGTTGGGTTGTTTGTTTCTGATAATTTGTTGCAGTTAAACTCTTTTTTCTAGAGGCTCCTTTAGCTGTTTAAAATTTTCATTTAAAGGCTCACTGCTGCTTTTCAGCTGTGAGAAACATTTCTGCAGTTTGTTTCCCACCCTCCCTGTTGGTATAGTGTTTTTATAGTTGGCTTTGCATTTGCTCGCCCCTAGTGTACATTTGATCTGGGACCCTCCTCCCAGACTAGTGTCATTACCTCATTCTACCCAGTACAGGGAGAACATTTGAGAAGGCCAATCAACTTAGTTTCTGCTACTCCTTTCTCTCTTTCCACTAAAAAAAAAAAAAAAAAACTTTTTCTGAGCTTGTTTCCTGCCTTTCCTATGGGTAGTCTAGCCTGGATATAGATTTGCTGTGTCCAGAACTATATGTAGGCTTCTAGGCCCCCAAGCCTTTCTGTGTTGGAGGGAAGCCTTCTAGCTTAATTTTGTTTCTTAGAACTAGCCAGTTTTTTGATTCAGCACTTGTTCAGAACTTATTGTAAGCACTAAATAAGCTACAAATTACTACAGCACTTAACTTTCCTCACTGTCTAGAGGAGAACAGTTTCTAGTACTTAACAAATAAGCACCTATCCAGGCATGTCTAAGGGTCAGCCTCTGGTGTTTTTTCTTGTCTACCTGATGAATCTGGGCATTTTGGGGCAATGCAGTAATTGCCTCATGTACACAGACAACCCTCTCCTCCTACCACCCAACACTACAACCTGTGAGAGATGCACTTATATAGCCAAACTGGAAGCAAAGCTCTCTTCACCCAAGACTGGACTAGACAGTCAAGAGGAGAAGGTAAACACTTGCACCACACCACACTCAGCACATTGTCCCTCAAAACCTACACCACCAAAACACACACATAGAAACACAAAACACACACCTACATTCGCGGAGGCTCTCAGTAAAAACCTGCCCAAGCAACAGGGACCTCCAAAGCAGAAACACAAGCAACCTCCACCCCCCAACACAACCCAAATGACACATAGCCCGCAAACTCAGTGTGCCACTCAACCACAGCCCATAAGGCATAACAACGTACCCAACACTCTAGTCATAGGTGACTCTATAGTCAGGCACACTGATGTTCCACTCACCAGGCTAAACAAGGAGAAAGTGACTGTCAGCTGCCTGTGGGGTGCCAGGATCCGCCACATAACGCATGCACTCAGGTCACTCCAGAACAAGTACAAATATGACTCTGTCATTGTCCATGTTGATGTGAATGACCGGAGACATACCTCCTTGGACTACATGAAAAGGGACATGGAGGAGCTGTCCGATCTTGTAGCCCAGGCAGGTATGACCCTAGCCCTGAGTAGCATCCTGCCATCACCCAGAATGATATCACAGTACAAGGACAAAATGATTGACTTCAACAATTAGCTAAGCTTCTGCTGTCATTCTAACGGGATCCAGTATCTGTCTGCCTGGGATGACATGATCGACAAGCCACGATACTTTGCCAGAGATGGCCTGCACCTGTCACCCCTGGGATTCCGGATACTGGCTAAGGCTCTAGCCACCCCTATAGTGCCTTTTTTAGGCAAGGTTCAAATGACAAATTCACCACCCTAACAGGTACAGACAAGACGAATATGAGGGTATTGCTACTCAATGCTAGAAGTGTAAACCTCAAAATGCACTCTCTTGAGGCACTCCTTAAAATGGAGAACATTGACATCTGTGCAGTGACAGAGACCTGGTTCAAGGCTCCAGAGAGTACCCCTGCATTACCAGGCTATAATTCATACCACACCTTTCGGCCACCTAATCTGGACCGAAACACTAAAGGCGGAGGCGTGCCCATATTCATTAAGAATATCCACACCTCCAGGCTAGTTGCTCAGCATAATGCATCCGAGATTATCAAAGTGCAACTAACTCTGGGCAAGACCGCAATCCAAATTGTAGCTTGCTACAGATCCCCCACCATGTCCCAGGATTCCCACTCCTCATTTCTTAATACACTGGAAAATATTAGGGTACAACCTAACACCCTAATAATGGGCGATTTCAACTACCCTACCATTAACTGGGAAAACTACTCATGTACCAACTCTTGTGCTCAACGTTTTCTGGAATTCATAAATTCCAATGCCATGGATCAGCTTATCCACACCCCCACCAGGGGCAGCAATATCCTAGACCTGGTTATTACCAACATGGGCAACCGGTGCTCTACACCAGAGGTCAATTCCTCGTTGGTCAGATCCGACCATAAGCTAATCACCCTAGATATCCACATCCCTCCCCCACCCCCCATTAGGGAAACCACAGTAAAAAAAATTCTCCAAAGCCAACTTCACGCTTCTTAAGACAGAAGTGGCAAACTTCACGACACCCATGCTGAAGGACAATAGAGGTATGACTGCTGAATCCTACACAAATGCACTTTATAAGCACTTACATGAGTGCATGGATTGTGCAATCCCTAACAGAACCAAGATGCTATCCTCAAAAAAAATGAAGCCAATCTGGTGGTCCCCTGCCATAAACAAACTCTACAACAGAAGAAAGAAACTGTTGCAAAAAAGAGTAAAATCCCATAATTGGAGAAACTCCCTGGTCAGCTTCAGTAAGAAGCTGAGATCCCTCATAAAATCCTCCAAAGCTAGTTATGAAAACAAAATCGCCACTGTCTCTAAAGACAACCACAAAGCATTCTATAGCTATGTCAAGAATCTCAATGGCAACACTCAGATCTGCTCTGAGTTACAGCACAATGGCACTAAATATACAGAACCAACGGATATTGTCAACATCCTGGCAGATAGGTTCAGTGCTAACTTTACCAATCTGTCATCCCCTAAAGGACCCATCTCTATACCAGAAGAATGCAAAGTTCCTGTAATCACGGCTGCACAGGTAAAAAACACACTATCCAAAGCCAAGAACACAGCATCCATGGGACCTGATGACATCCCAGGCTGTGTTCTACATGAACTACAGAATGAACTGACACCCCACATAAGTACCATGTTCAATCATAGCCTCACCTCAGGCTATGTGCCCACTGAATGGCCCACAGCAACAGTTATCCCACTCCACAAAGGGGGAGCCACCACAGACCCCGGAAACTACTGCCCCATTAGCCTAACGAGCCTGGTCTGCAAGGCTATGGAGCGTATCATCATGGAACTTATAAACAATGACATTGGTAATCTACAAACTCAGGACCCCACCCAGTTCGGGTTTGTAAAAGGCAGATCATGTCTCCTAAACCTGATGGACTTCTTTGAAGCAGTCACCAAAGCCGTAGATGAGGGTAAGGTGGTTCACACAGCCTATCTAGATCTCGCCAAGGCTTTTGACACCATCCCCCACTCTGGAATTATAGATAAACTCACTAAACTAGGTATAAATCCCTATGTCACAAGATGGGTTGCCAACTGGCTTACTGACAGAACCCACACTGTGAAAGTAGAAGACTCCAAATCCAGCTTCAGACCAGTGACAAGTGGAGTACCACAGGGTTCAATCCTGGGTCCTCTCCTGTTTGGTATCTACTTTTCTGAAGTACAGGCCAACACAGAAGGTCTTTGGCTAACGAAGTTCGCAGATGACTGCAAACTAGGAGCCATAATCAAAACTCTAAAAGATGTGGACATCCTACAAAAGGGCCTTGCCGAGACAGATGCCTGGTGTCAAAGCCATGGCCTCAAACCCAATGCCAAAAAGTGCATTGTCATTCCTTTTGGTAAAAACTCAGTACCCATGAACTACCACATAGGTGGTAGTCTACTTAGCACCGAAAGTGTGATAAGAGACCTTGGGACACAGGTGGACAGTAGTCTCTCCTTTGATAATCACATTGCCACAGTAGTCAGGAAATCCTTCTATGTGGCACACCTCATCACAAAAGGTTTCTCATCCAGGAAAAAAATAGGTCATTGTTCCCCTCTACTCGTCACTCATTAGACCTATTATAGAGTACAATGCCCCTTTTGGTATGTACCTCACAAGACATCTACAACAACTGGAAAGGCCACAGAAACACCTCACAAAGAGGATTACTGGCCTCAAAGAGATGCCCTATGCAGACCGTCTCAAAAAACTGCAGCTTTACTCCATTGCATATTGCCTACTCAGAAGCGATCTCTGCCTAACACACAAAGCTATGTCAAACCCAGAGCTTTTAGACATGCTCCACTTAAAGAAATCCCAATCCCTACGAGCTACATGGTCTAGGGACCTAAACCTCGTCACCACAATAAACAGAACATGCTGGAGGGATAGATTCCTGTCCCAGAGACTTCCCATACTCTGGAACAAACTACCTATCTATATCAAACAAAGCTCCTCATTAGCACTCTTCAAGAAAAATTTTGATGATTGGACGGGAGATAGGAAATTCACCCCGGGGATTACTTCTGTGGCTCTGCTCGACAGTGGCACAGGAATATAATTTTCTTGAGTGGCAAAAGCCAGGGTACCTTTGGCTAGGCTTATATAGGCCCTAGGGCCAATAGCCTAGTACCTACCTATGAACCTATGAACCTAAGAGATATGACCTGATTTAGTATATTTGGCGATTCAGCATTGCATGTTGTTATTTTTTCAACAGACAAAAAGAACTTTAGCCACAGTAATTTGACTTAAAACAATAAAGTCTAATTTGATTTGCAAGATGTTAGCTAAATAGAATCAGGACCTCTATTTTTGATTCTACAATACAGATTCTTCTGTCTCTGAAAAAGTTAGAGATATTTCAGGTAATATCAGAAAATCCTCTGCTGAGTTTATTGGACCTTGCAAAAAAGGATTGGATTTGATCAGGTAGGTTTTGTTGGCATGGTTATTAGGGTCTGGGGAAATGCTACCATATGTGGTGGTCTTCTCCAAGAATTTCTTCAAGCTAGGGAAAACAATTAAATATGTTAACCAGTTCTCTATTTACAAATATAATCTGATATTGTCCTATGAAATGAAAGTTTTGCTTTATTTTCCTGGTGTAGCTTTTAAGATTGCAGAGATCTTAATATTATTCACCAAATTAATTATACTTTTAGTCTGGAATCAAGTATTTAAAGCAGACAAAGTATTTCTTATTGATACGTGGTGTATACATTTTAATCATTATATGCCATTTGAAGAGATGGAATGTTATTTTTTTTTTCTTTTCGTGGGTGCAGGGATGTGTTTGGAGGAATTAATTGGTTCAAGCCTTTGTTCTGCTAATTTTATTAAGAAATGTATACACATTATTAACCAAACATACAAACACAGACCATTAAAAAAAAAAAAACGTATGCTACAAATGACATCTTACTCGAATACACTTTATTGACTTAGTGCACTCAAATGCACTTTATTGACTTAGTGCTTTCATCCTAACCACATACAACAGGACTTCAGAGTATTCCAATACACTAATCCCCCTGTTAAAATATTATATGCCAACCAATCATTAACAGACTGTAATGTACCATAAATACAACATGATTAAAAACACAAGCACCATTTAAAGAAACATCACCAAATAACGATCAATAAAAAATTCAAATAAACCCATTTCATAAAAGTGATAATATTATAGTAGTTAAATGTAAATAAGTCATTAAACTAATATAATATATAAATGAGTGAAATTATATTATTTAATAATTAGTGATTACAAAAGATTAGCCTCTCTTCAGTACACTCACTAACAAAAGAGAATCATTTATCCCTGGGCTGATAGAGGCATTAAGCCTCAACTGCCATGTCAATTCCTTAAATTCCAAAAATGTTTCAGAATCTTCCATCATATCCATATCCATCAACCTTTCAATAACAAAAAACGTAAACTTTGGGGCAAACAACAGAATGTCTATATAGGGTGTTAGTAGACATGTTCTTCCTTATATTATACATATGTTTTCCTACTCTCTTCCTTAATTTCCTATTAGTTTTCCCCACATAGAATGTATCACACGAGTTTCAACTGGCAAGATATATCACATGCGTGATATTATAGCTGTATCTCCCAGGGCAAGGGATCATTCTATCAAAACCATGAACCACTATGTAAGGAGCTTCAGGTATAAGTCTACAGAATTTATAACGCCCAACTTGCCTCATAGCCCCTTGTCCAAACTTCATGTTTGTTTTATGGGCGTTATTCTGCAATAAACTTTTAATATTTCTCCCCTATATAAATACAAGAGCTAAGTCAATAAAGTGTATTCAGGTGAAACATTGGTTGTATCTTGTCTTTTCTTTTTATTTTTTAATGGTTTATATAAATTATAATGAAGTAGACATGTTGAATCACTCCAACTGAATGAATTGTTCAAATAATATGGATAACCTTAATAAAAGGCAAATTAAAAAAGACCATTGAAGTGCATCATCATCATCTTCCTGCATGGTACATGAACCTTTATTTCCTAGATTCATCCTTAACTATGTCCTGGCTCAAAGACAAATGCCCACTTGCACAGTGGATCAGCCCTAAACAAACAAGAGCTTCCAATGGTATAATTATCATCTAAAACTATAGTAACTCTTTGCTTGTTCTGCAACTTCGGATCAGAGATTGGCCCATGAATCTTGCCTTTGGAATGCTCTAAAGAGAAGGCTCTGCTAAACAACTGTCTCAGCTATTGCTTTAACTTTGAATGCATTCACTGTTCCAGATATGCTGGGCAAAATGGTGGACCATCAATGAGAAGTATAGCAGAGATCTTCATCACACTACAATAGTCAGATTATCAGCTGCTGTGAGTATGAAATGTGCTTTGTTCACATGTACATTTTATGTCTAGGATGGCTACTTAAGAATAGCACCATATTTGGTGATTACCTTTTTTTACAAGTTTTATTAATTAAACTTAAAATGTACAGCAACCATGAATAAAATAAATGAATATTTTCTCAATATATTTCCCCCCTAAAGCCAAGACATGTAAACATTTATAATATCTATGCATGTGTTTGCTAAATAAATGTTTGTGTGTGTGTGTGTGTGTGTGTGTGTGTGTGTGTGTGTGTGTGTGTGTGTGTGTGTGTGTGTGTGTGTGTGTGTGTGTATGAACAGGTGAAATAATGAGATGCTGAATGTTTCCACATGTAAATGGCTTAGAGGGGTAAAACTAGCCACAGTAAAAAAATGTGTAGCTTTAAGGCAGAATTGGTGAGGCATATTTATACATGACATATGTAGTTAAGCAGCTTAACAGGCCATATACATCAAGCATAATTACTCATATTTATTGACATACTTTGGTGACACAGTGACCTATTAAGCAATTAATCAATAATTTATGATGTGCAATTACACCGGACATGTTTTTAGTGGATTTCTTACCTGGTAGTAGACTTCACCATATATGCTTAAATCAGCATCAGCCCAGAAGGCAGCAATCATAGGAGTTGAGTAGTAGATGGTGTTGTAATAATAGTAGTAAAAGTAGTACTTGTCAAACTGAGAGTAAGGATAAGGATACGAGTATTGATACTCATACTCATTTTGTTGAAAAACAATTAATCCATTGTCTGTAAACTAGAAAAAGAAACAAAACAAAAACAGTAATATATATCATCATTCATTTAATACTGTCACAATTATTTTCAGATTTACACAATCTTTGGAAGACGTCTTACAAAGACAATATAAAACTGATCATTATATGTGGTATAAACTAGTTAAATTATAACTCTTATCCTTTGTTTTCATATTTGAGTGACATCAGAAAGGACACATACCAAGATTCAAGAAAGCACCTGCTCCTAAATGGACATGGATTTCTCTATACCCAGGTTTGTTGATAAAATATGGTACATTTCAGTATTTGTGTGACCATATGACAGGAAGTGATGTATTTGGTGAGATGGTTCATCTTTTGTCATTAACTTACTCCTTGAAGTAATACTTATTCTAAGCTGTACAACAGATAGTTCGTATTTATCTCTATCTCTTTTCCTGTCTAGCTGAGGTGACACTGAGATTCTCATTAAGGAACAGCTCCAGTACACGAGGGTAACATAAAAGGTTGCCTTGTGGTAAATTCTTTGAGATTAGGGGCATTTATGCTGGCCTTTAAATGTACAGGCAAAGAAGAAGAAACAAGAGGAGAGGGAGCATATGCTATTTATGGCAAATGAGGGCAATTTGCAAAGGTTAATGTTCAGACCTGCTCTGCAGGTGAACAATAAGGCTGAAAAAGACATTCTAGATGGATGTAAACACACAAAGAGAGAGAGAAAATGAGATATGAGACTAAAAGACTGTTGAAAAAAAATCTCTAATTTTGACCAAGTATAAAATGGATGAGGTTTCAAATAACTGAGAACAGTTTCTCATTCTGCAACTCTCTAATCACACTCCCAAATGTAGATTCACTGATGAAAATACAGCCAAGTTTTTTTCTTTGCACGCTGTTAAAAGTTCAAAGTTTTTTTATCTTCTCATTTTTCTACACAGCTGTGCGACTATTATATTAGCATATTTAAGTAAGGAGATGTATGAAATAAATGTCTCATATGGGGTGTGCTTTATTCTTGCTGACTGCAAAAATAAAAACTTTTTTCATAGTCAGAGCTTTGATCAATTTGATTAATTTAGTTGTGGCTCTGACTGATGCCGATTTGGCAACATATAGTAAAATATGAAGGAGCAGACAGAAGGTCTGATTTCATAAACTGCTACAAAAATAATCTTTTCCTTAGGTATTAATGTTAATTAATAATTATACACTAATGGGGGGTATTTAACATATATGTTAATGAATTTAAAGGAAGCATGGCAGGAATAATCATGTCTAATGGGGGTTTAAGTCTATCCTTTAAAAGAAGCAAATAGTAAAATTATTTAACTCCTTTGTAAATAAAGCATCTGTGGGTCACACTTTTGTAGTCATGTGTACTGTGTGACTGAAAATAGTCTCTGCTGTGAATAACTGGATATCAGGTAATATGTAAGTGATATAGACAGGTGGGAAGAAAATAGGCTTAAAATAAAAAAAGAATAACAAGAAAACTGAGGTTCAGTAACTATATCAAAGCCTTTCACAAAAATGCTACGAATGTCTGCACTAAATTTTTGTCTAAAGTAGTTTTACATTATAAGGCTGCCATGCCCTCAAGTAACTACAAAACAGCTCTGTTACATACAACAAAATGTGTCCAGCACTCCCAAGAAACAAGGGCATCTGGAGCAATACAAAACAGTGCTGTTACTTATTTTAAAATATGTTTACTATATCCATGAAAAAAGGTATCTGGAGTAAAATAACTTCCTTACTGAAAGATAATTAAAAAGGAAAAGAGAACGCTAGGATACAATAGTTAAAGCCAGTATCATCTTGGCTATACACTAATATTCAATACGGCCCACCAAGTTGATAGAATTCATAGACTACTACAATTCATTTCACACATACAAGTTTTAACTAGTCCTGCTCCGGCAAAATAAATGATCAAACTTCTGCAATGTTGTCACTGAAACAGGAATTATAAAATCACAGCACTAACTTAATGTAATGGGGGCAATTTACTCTCACCTTTCTTTTTATTACTTTCTTTCCTGCTATTTAAATATTGAGCCATATTTTCAGTCACCCCATCTAAACACTGATGATATACTTGGCCATAAAATGACTACAGACCAGAGTAAACTGAATCACCAATCAGAAGTGACGAGGAAATCCCCTGACCTATCCTCTATCGGCCCTGCTTATCATCTTCTAGTTGGCTGCTCTCAGACCAGGATCCTACTTACTATTGAGCTATTTATCTCAGTACATTTATAGCAGAGAATTTTTTGTTAAGCTAATACTGTAAGTTATGACTGGCAGCCATTTGCTAATTCTTTCCTTCCATCTGTGTCAGGACAGCTGATGCATGATTGGACCATACTTTGCATAAGCAATAATGCTCAACAGGGCATGTGTAACAGTGTAAATAACACATAACCAGGTGTGTTCTGAGGTCTGACACCATGGGCGGAGGGCATCTATATCCATGAAACATCATTATTTACATAGTAACACACACTCTGGAGAGTATTACTCTGCTTAGGGGATGTGCTGTTAGTAAAATTGTTGTGTTTTACTTATTTATATATTTTTATTACTACATTATTATTATTTTAATTCTTGATGCAAAATGGTTTGTCCGCCTAATGTTTCAGACTTGCAGTAGTATATGTAAATAGTGTTGGAGTGAGTATTTTACATCTAAAATGTAAGATTTAAAAAAAAATCCAGATATTTACCTCATTTTTAGGTTCTTTACTCATCAAATTTGTGGTTTACTGGCAATCATTGGGGATTGAAATCAATAAATAATGACATACATTTGAGTTTCACAAATTATTTCCTTCAGAAAATGCATGCTAAAACAAATCTATTTATTCTACCACCTTTCCAATGTCATATCAGCAATGTTTTAAATATGTTCCTATTTTTTCGCCTTTATTCTCCTATACCTCTCAACTTCTAAATTCAATAAGTTTGGAAAAATTACAAAATAATGGGGCAACGAAGGTTTAAAATTTGGGACAGATTTTAAACACAGCTCTTATAAATGTTAAAAGTTGCTAGAATACAGGATTTGTGTTGGCATGCATTTTCTAAAGGATAGGAAGTATTCAAGTCAAATGTATGTCATCATTTAGTGAATTCAATCCTGTACAGTTTGTCAGAAAACAACACATTTTATGGGGAACAATCTGATAACTAGTAGGCAAAAATCTGGTCATGCTGTAAAAATCTGGACAATTGAGAGGTATGGTCCCCCCTTTATTTTAGGATTTATCCAGATTTCTTGATCTAAGAGACTGAAAGATATGCATACCTGTAGTCCCACTAGTCAGAAGCTCTCATTTCTCTGACACACACACACACACACACACACACACACACACACACACACACACACACACACACACACACACAAGCATGCATGCACGCACTTCTACTTTCATGCACACATACACACACACAGACATAATTTTGCATGCATGCATTTTTCTTTCTTTCTTTATTAAATGCTTCTTTTAATTTTACACTTGCTAAACAGCAAAAGTGCTGCTTAGTGAGTGTATAATAATGGCTCGATAATCTAACTTTCATGCACACATATACTCATGCACACAGACATAGCTTCATAGATTAGTACTAGGCTAACTGCCTTTGTGGGCCATCTAAACCTAGATATTTACTCCATGTGAGAATGAAACCCTGTACTTTGTGTCTATAATGGAAACACCTTAACCATTATGCTAACCTCCTACACACACAAACACACACACGCACACGCACACACACACACACACACACACACACACACACACACACACACACACACACATACACACTACATTTAAAAATTTTTTTCAATATCCTCTAATATAATTTTATACTCACTAAATGGCAAAAATGCTGCTTAACAAGTATAAAATAATGGTGACCATTAGCTTCCTTAGTGTCTGAGCTTCATGGCACCTTAATATGCTTCTGTGAAGCTGTGGACTCATTTTTCAGTGGGCATTACTTGTATATTAACACCCTGCTGGAGAATGTTTATTTTCCAATCAGGTTGCCCATTCTCTAACATCTATTATTGTTTTTTTCCATAGAGTAACAGATTCATGACTGAGTAGACCAGCATTATACATTGTCTATATTTTGTCCCACCCCAACACACATCATTTTTTTCTGTTGTAATAATGTTTAAATAGTAGTTGTTTCATGGACAAAAAAATCTGATGAAGTCTTGATAAAAGACAAAAATACCCATCTTTTTCTGTTGGTGTTTTCTATGCTGAATCACAATAAAGGCTGTTTTTTCAAAACCAGAAAAGACTCCAACATTAAATTCCTTCACAGCAGGAGGGCTACTACCTGTTATTTTATTGCAACAGGAATTATGGGACATTTCACATTAACATTCTGCCTACGATTTTTAGTTCTCTTGCATTAGTTCAGGAGATTATTCATTAATAGTGGCTGCTAAAAAAGTAAATAGTAAGTTTAAATTAAATGGCAGTACCCTCGTTTTCATTGTTGCTGTCTCATATAGATCCAGAAAGCAACAACTATGAGAAAATGTAAGTCAGTAACACCATTAAGTACTTTTATTATCTTATAAAGGCTACCACCAAATATTGCTTGCTGGCAGTGGTGACAGTATAAACTATTCATAATTGCAATCCATTCATGATTTTTCTTTCTTCTTTTAAAATATTGATCATGGAGTATGTGATAGGGCAACTATAGCAGCAAGATGAAATTTATTAGTATGACCATTTTTTCATTCATTTTTCATTTTCAAGCCTCAAAGCTATACCCAGAAAGTGGTTATCTTTTAAAGTAGGGGAGAGGAGGCATGGTGCTTTAAAAGCACAGTGAAATTATTAGTTTGTGGGTACAGCGTATGTGTCTGATGCAACAAACTGAAATACCTTTTCTGGTGTAGTTGTGTGTTTCTTTCTTTCTTTATTTTTTATTGAATTATCACTTGTGACATAGGCATATTCTCATTTATATAAAAATAATCAAACTGTATAAACAAGTTAAAATTAACAAAAATTATGCTTCACATATATTGCTATACATCATATAACCTAAGCAACATTGCATAAATTATTCTATTCCTGCTCTTTTTTTTTTGTAAACAAGAAACATCTTTATTAAACCATCACTTATGACATAAGCAATCATGCATTTATATAAATAAAAACAAACCACATCGATACAATCCTAGTTGCAAGCCTTTTACATTCAAACCATACTGACACACTCCAAGTTGCAAACATTATACATCACTTATAATAATAATAATTTTCTTAATGAAAAAACATAACTGTACATTAAAATCTTTTGATCATGTGATAAGATTGCATGTGAGACCAAATAACACTTGTTCATTCTTAAATAATTATTGATATGACTTGTCAGGTGACAGTGCATGTTTTTAAGAGCAACCAACTAAACAATATTACTGTGACCATTGTATGTGTGATGTCTGCAACGTAATGTACCCTCTCAGGGCACATTTGACTAGGACAGCATGCATGTGAAAGGAGCTGACATTTGTGGCTGCCATATTTTCAAAAACACAGTAAATACGCATCTTAAGTTTTCACTTTCAAGTTGTTAACTTTGAAATCATAATTTCACAACCTCCATACTGCAAATGTCTTTAGAACCAGTTCGCAGCAAACATGTGCATTTTTACTTTTTGGAACAATCATAAATATTTTTCTTCTATAACACAGAAAGTAAAAATACTATTTTTTTCACCTGAAAGTGATTTTTTTCAGCATTTGAAATGTTATTACAATAAAAAAGGGTAAGGCATTATGGGCAATTCTCACTTAGAAGTTAATGTGCAGCTGTTCTACTACCACTGAACCTAAATGTATACTTTAACTGTGGACAAGAATTGAATGTCAAGATTTTTGGTCCAGTACTTTACTACAAAATTTACAGCTGTTGCAGAAATATGACTTTGTGTTGATAGTCTTGGTGACTAGACTTGCATGGTCATTAAAAAGTGTCAAGTTGCCAAACACTTTATACTCAGTTTTCATCATGTCTGCATACACAGCTTGTGACTATATCCAGAATGTGTCTTTGCTGTGTTATTGCTACATCAGAAGTAAAATAAAATATAGTCTTATTCTTTGCTAATTAGAACAGAGCATAAGGGAAGTTAGTGGAGTTATTCTTGGATATGCCTACTGCCTTTAGGCTTCATAAGGATCCTTGTTTGCAAGTAAAGCAGCACCAGGCCCTGGTGCAAAAAGGGATGGGAATCTGGGTGTAAAATGTCTAATATGGGAAATGATCTTCAGATGGAAGTAAGATATTTTGATGGTCTACATCTGGCCCTTTTATTTCAGCATGTCATCAGGAACCACAGCCAGGCTGCAGTCATGAGACATGAATTCCAGTGACTTGTCTCCATATGGTTTTAAGGGGGAAAGCAACAGAAAATGTGATGGGTGAACTGTGGCATGTATAATGATAGTCCTGATCTTTGCTTAGTTGAGCTTAAGGCAATGTAGTCACAATCAGTGGGCAATTGATCCCAAGCAGTCCTCAGAAAAAAAAAAGTTAGGCTCGGAGTCCTGAGAAAAGCAGAATAAGATTTATAAGAAATAGCAGTCCTAATAATGACTTAATTTAGTGGCAACGTGTGTGTGTGTGTGTGTGTGTGTGTGTGTGTGTGTGTGTGTGTGTGTGTGTGTGTGTATTGTGAACAAAAACAAAGGCAAAATAGAGCCCTGAGGTGCACTGCAATCCAGATATTCCAGGTACCAAACTCTTGAAGCAATCTGAAACATAAAATGTAAACCACTCAGATACGGTGACCAAGCAGTTGCATTGTTGTCACAGGTGATCATTAAGGATCCTATAGACCACAAGTACCTTTAGGAGGTCATTTAGGAACAGGCCTGAATAAAACATTTAGCTACCACCATAAGAAGTCATTAACCACTGAAATGTGACCAGTCTTAATACTGTGCTTAGGCCTATAACTAGACTGGCAAAGGTCTAAGAGGTCATGTGAAGTAGGAAAAGCATTTGTGTACACTGCTTTCTCAGCAACTTTTTCAATAAATAGTAGGTTACAGACTGCATCATTGCTTTTCTATGCATACAGGTGATGTCTTTCTTTAGGGATATCGGGAACACACCGTTTTCAGAAATGATCTCACTATCTGGAAAATAATCAGACCAAGAAGTCAAGGAAATATAAAATCAGGCCAGCAGTGCAAGGATGCAATCTGTAGTTGACAGAACACAAATGAAACAGCCATCATGGCCTCATCATTAGCAAAGTTCCAGATAATCCATACAAAAATTAATGAAGTTTTTGAATGTATTTTAGAAGAATGTCTTATCTTGGTAACTTTATCTGCTAAGAAATATTAACCTTCCTCACAGTAATCTAAGGTAACATCCCTCTGAGTGGTAAGGCTGGCTAAGGTGCACAACCCCCCAACCAGCTGGAAAAGAACAGCTCGATGATTCAGTGCAGGAGAGGATAGTGAAGGGCAAATTAGGTCAGAGAGTAGATTGCAGCTTAAATTCAAGATGACCAAAGACATGACAAGAATGATGATGACAGTGAGGCCTTTTTTTTACCTGAAGCTGTTCTTTTATCATTTTTTGTTCAAATTTGATCCGAAATGAAGATAGTAAGTGTGTTGGGCAGTACTATGCATGCACAAGAGAAGAGGATGACATGGCCTAGTAGTAATATTCTGCTTTCATGATTTGCCAAATTAAAGTTTACCTAATGTGAAGCCAGTTTACTAACTAATAATTAAGGATAATGATAATTGCTTTATGTGAAGTATTACTTTTATTTGATATATATAACCATCAACATGTCTTACAGAGTCAACTACTTCTATTGATGGCAATGCATTGTCAGTATCTGTGATAGAAAGGCTGTTGGTGTCCAAGGATACTGAAGTTATAGAGAGTACTGTAATTGTGTAATATAAGAAAATAAATATGCGCTTGCTGAAAAAAAGTCAAAATTAATTTGAATCTTTGAGGCATTCAGAGGAAAATCGTTATTTATTAACCAAGGCTAAAGCTTTTTAAATATAGCTTGTTGTGTTGGATTAATAATGTCTGTTACAGAACTCAAGGTTATATAATAACAGAATTATATACACACTGGGCCTACATTGTGACTTATATCATGTGCGTATGGAATAAGATCACTCAGGAAACACAAGTGCTTCATGATGATTGTGTAACTGATTCTTAAGAGAAAGGTGAGAAAGGAACAGGCTGAGGACAATAAGATAACTTATAACAATCTGGATGAGCTGAAAATAAAAGAAGACAGAGAACAAGGTTGAAGTAAGAACTGTTTTATTACATTTGAAATTGTTAGCAAGCCATTAGGTAAAAAAATCTATCACTTATATATACTATTGAAAATATAAACATATGTTAAAATCTCTGCCGAATATATTGCCATCTTGTTTTCCAGTGCAACTTGAAGATTGAGGGGACAAACTTGTTATACCTTTTCATCTCTCATGTCTGTGATTTAGCTTAAGTACTGAGCAAGTCATGAGACAGGGAAATACAGTATGAGAGCATTTTTTTTTTACATTTCTTTAAAACAGAAACTTTTGCTGGTGATTTTGCACAGGGTAGAAGAAAAGTAAAAGCCATAACTACATTGACGGAAGTATTCACCAAGTGTGAAAAACATGTCATCGCATCAGAAATTTGGTTGAAAGTAAACCATTCTAACCATATGTCCATCTGCCAAGCAAAACATACAGTTGATTGACTTTTAATGGTTAAAATATAAGGTAATATTCTTCCTAGAAGCTATACAAGTAAAACAGGGTTGGTTATTAGGATATATGGGTCAGAATAATAAAGTCAAGTTGCCAGGGTGACTTCAACTGCTCTCAAAGCTGACTAATGTAATGGTTTACTGATCTGAATATATGACCTTGAGACTAGTATAGTTGTGACATACTTTGGCAAAAAGAAAAAATACTAACTTTGTGGCTGATTAAAGTGTCTGCATTAGAGAGGAGATCAGTTACACATTCATAAAACAGATATTCCACTGTTTGCTAGCTCTGGTGACAGCAGGAAATGAATTTTGCTCTAGCTCTGGTGACAGCAGGAAATGAATTTTGCTTGTCTTTCATCTGCCAAGGATGACACACATAAAAAGAGACATACTGATACTGAAGTAGCATTGAACCAGTGGATGAGAAAGCAAGCATGACTGCATTTCTTTACAGGTAAGATAACTGATTAGGTGGGTTCCATTGCAGTCATGACCTAGTTACAACAATACAATAAAAACAGCAGTAAGTTCCACTACAAGATAAATAATAAACAGTTAACAAGTCTATAAAAGTGTATATACTGAGTGATAACAGCCAAGAGTAATACTTTTAGTTATCTCAGTCATTGAGGACTTGGGTGTGTATGCTGAGAAAAGACTCTTCTTTGTCTACTGTGTCTCTCTGGTGTTTAGAAAATGATCAACCCTGTACAGCTTGTCCTTTGTGGTATCTCCTTAAGGCCCAAAGAAGTTATAGTCCTACTTTATTCATTCTTTATTAGGTTGACCATTATCCAGCTTGGGGGACATCAATGTTTCCTTACCAAAATTCCTTATCAAAAAGATATCAGGTCTCATTATCCTTAATTATTTTGATAGACTAAATATCATGTCCCTTTACTCATACTTAGACTCCTGAGGGGTGATAGTTATTTAGCAGTTTGTGATAAGAAAGAACTAGTGCCCTCTGAATTATTTCATCTAAATAGATTCAGCAGTAAAGGAAACACCTGCTCTAGAGAACAAAAACCATGTTAAAACATCAACAATACCAGATGATGAGACAGATACCTAACCCGAGATAGCCCCATTTTTAGAACAACCTGCCTTTACCTACCAAGCTGAGAGCTACTCTAGCAAACTTTAAAAACAGTCTGCATAACTGCATAGGTGATCACAAATTTTCACTTGGCATATGTAATGAATATCTGCCTAATAGGGGACACAGTTAGTGTCCCACCAGTACTGCATGATACAGGTGAGTTTTTGATGGTCTCTTTGGCTGCAAACATATCAAAAATGTATGAACATGTGAACTCCTATCTAGACTGCTGAAAGTTTTGATACACAGGGGGATTCAATAAACTCTGTGTAGGTTCCATGCAGAGCCTACAGAGTGTTTTTGTGTACATGATACTGCTCACAACAAGGGCATCATGCCATGCATATTAATGATGCATGGCTCAATGTCAGCAAGGATTCCCAGCTTGCATTAAAACCTGTACTCTGAATGTGGATCATACCTCCCAACCTTTTAATGCAAGAAATCTGGACAAAGACTAAACTAATGGGGGGACAAAGGGCCAGAAATAGAGATAGATTTACTATATTGTTCTGATAACTGCAGAAAGTAGGTAGAATAATAGGACTTGTGTTAACATGCATTTTTCTGAAGTATAGGGAGTATGAAACTGAAATGTATGTCATTATGTATTGACATCAGTTTTCAGTCATTTCCCAGAAAACTAAAAGTTTTACAAGCAACAGCCCAAAAATATGATGAAAGAAATCTGGACATTCTGCAAAATTTTTTTTTGAGGCCAGTGTTTGCGTGATGTGCCACTTAGCACAAACATGTTTGGCTGTGCACACCTGGTTTGCACGAAGTGCAGCAGTGCACAAACTGGAGAAATGGACCACCCTGGTTGAAGACAGGACCCAGACAGCCACAAACTTAAACTAGATGTATTCAATTAATACTATTGGGCATTGCACAAACACAGTAAGCTGCGTTGCACTGTGATTAATCGACAGAACTTTACAATACATACTAAGATAGGTCATAGCACATCAGTAATACCATTGCACCGGGTGTTAAGTGTAGGTGTGGAGTGCAAATGGTCTGGTGTTCTAGTACAGGATGTGCAAATTTTGTTTTACTGTTATGAAGTTGCAGATTATAGCAATGAAGTGCAACATACTTTTTTCTAAACCTTCTTGTGGCAATAGCTGTATGTGTAGGAGAACTGTAGACATGGTCCATTTGACTAGCACATTTACACAAGTGCCTGTATACAAATAACCATGGAATTGCACTGCTTGCCTCTATTGTGCAAAGCTTAATATCATGCAGACATGGTGCTGGCAGCGCACACTGTCACCTACCATGTTTGTGAGATGGTAAGCAATGTGTAACATTTTCATATGTTGCAAAAACCAAAATGTGCACACTCTCAGTAAGTGTGAGATGTACAATTGCTGGGAAAACATCAGGATATAAAATGCAACTGGTGGGAAATGCTCATTCTACATTGAACTTGAGCTATAGTAAACATGTCTGGTGTTGCTGATGAGGAAGTCCACTTTTGGGTACAGAGGTGGGGTGTCCAGAAGTCCAAAGTCTTTCTTGGACTCCTAGTTAAGGAGCATGGGCCCCAGTTGCTGCAGCAGGACTATTCAGGTTCAGAATACAAGTCTGAAGCCTGGAATAGTATTGGCAGGGCTTTGACCAGTGTTTCAGGTACCCCCCACACTATCAGCAATGCAGACATCACTTTGATGATCTCTGGAGGAGGAAGCGGGATACCCTTGACCATTGGACTGGAGAATTTAGGACAGGGGATACCCCAGAAATGTATAAGTATCAATTTCAGTGAGTAATTGTAAGAGTTAAAAGCTGAATATCATCAAGACTGCTATTCATAATGGTATTCTCTTCTGTTATGTGTTTTACACAGTTGCTATGGAGGAAGCCTGGAATGTCAGGTCCCATGCCACTCGTTTGTTAAGGATGCAACAACCATGTGGTACGTATGCATCAGAACAGTACTGTTCTAAATAGTAATTTAATAATAATAATAATAATAATAATAATAATAATAATAATAATAATAATAATACTAATAATAAAATAATACTTTTTATAGCAATTTAGTAGCATTAAAAGTTAAGGATCACTTACTTGAAGTTTAATACAGTTGCATCAAACTGAGCATGCAAATCTCAACTGTAAAATAAAGTATGCATGCCTTAGTCTGTAGCACAAAGCAACAGTTCCATATTCTCAAATAACAGTGAGCATGCATCTCTAAACTGTAAAAGAAAAGTATGCATACAGTAGTCTGTAGGACAAAATAACAGTACAGTATTAGAAAGTAGTCATCAGTTGTGGGTTTAAAAAACACACGTCCCAAATATACAATACTGTTAGGTTTTCATCATTGCAATATAACTTTGGACCTCTACACTAGTGACACAAATGCCCTTCTGTAAACTGTAATCAATATAATTGGAACATGCATATGTGCAATATATGTGCACATCAAGGACTGGCAAATGCAATCTGTATTATAGTGTGTCTCTGTTATGATCTGGGTAGTCTTATAAGTAATGACATCTGTTTGGGGTACTGTTAAACCTAAAGGTAACAGAATAGAGTCAAATAACTGTATTAACGCTTTGTATGTCACATATAAAGTTATTAATGTTCTCCCGTTTTTCCTCTCTCACCCCAACCATTTTCTCTCTCTCTCTCACTATTTTTTTTTATTTTTTTATTATTTTGTTTATCCCACAGTACAATAGGGTAGGCCTCTCCCATGGGATCCACCTGCCTCTACACCACAGGCTACAGCACCACTGCCCAGCACATTCGGTATGCAACCTGGTAGCACCCCCTCTGCTGTCCCTTGCACTACCTGGCCCCTCAGGTTTTCCTGCCCCACAGGATAAGCCTGGGGCTCCCTCCAGAAGCAGTGGCAGAGGTGGCGACTTTATCACCCAAGAGGAACTGAAAAGGATGGTGCATAGGATTGTGCGCCCGCCCCACTGACGGAGCTCCTGCTCCTGCTCTCCATCCTCATTCAGAGCACACTTAGGATATTCAGACATCGGGCACTGGAAGCAATGGCATAGTGAGGTGACAGTGATGACAGTCCACTGTGTGAGGACTAGATTCTCATTGTCAACCAGCTTGACATGGATGGGACCTGGATTTCCCACCCTCTCCTCAACCATGGAGTTTAACTTCCTCTTGAGTCCTTCACCTTCCCTGTCTCTTGTCTTGTTTGTCTTATCTGTCTGCAATTGCTTCCTCACCTGCCCAACTTACCTCACCCAGATATTCCACTTGATTCAGTCCAGTTGGTTATACAACATGATTGTGCTGTGGCCAGCCCTCTCTCTGGAGGTGACAGTCCAAATTCAGCTAATATTTTTCATATATGATCATGTTTTATTCATGAAAAAATTGATAGTTATGGTTCTTTCCTACATCCTTCCTGCACATTCTTGCCCTCCTTTAACTTTGTTCTTCCCCCTATTTGCTCCCCAGTTCACCACTTTCTTGTCTTCCCCATTTATTTTCTTTAAAGAATTATTGTGTGATAGTGTGCATTGCTCACAAAAGCAAACGAATGGTAAATGTGCTGCCATAGGTTCAGTTAGGTATCAGATGTATTTTATAAAACCAATAGTATCAGACACAGTTTAGCAAAGATTTCCCTTTGTACTTCCCCATGCTTGCTCCCCATATCACCCATATTTTCTCAATTAATTATGTATGATGCAGCAGTGAGCAATCCACAGCAATGTTTTATAAAGCATTATTGCATGATAGCCATTTAGGTTTCTAAAGCATTAGTGCATGATAGTGCACAATGGTGCACATGGCGCAACACTGTTAAGCAATGCTAATTCAAAAGTAGTTCAATGTATAGCTCTATTTGGAACCAGTACCATTTGGCCCCTGAAGGGAACCTATCACTGCATGAAGTAAATTAATACTTGCATCCAGAAATTCAGTTAAGTAGCAGGTGTATACGACACCAAATAAGTCTGCCCTTTGTTATTCAGTCTTTAAAATACACCTGCTACTCAACTGAGTTTGTAGCACCATCTGTTAATGCATTGATCCATTCAGTTTTGTGTTCTGATGGTACTGAGTTTGAATCCAGGTGTATGTAACAGTTTCAAATACTTTTATGTGTAAATCCAAGTGTTTTAGTTGGTATGGAGTCTCAAACATATGGCTAGATGGTACTGGTTTCCAGGACAACTGTATATAATACTTATAACTGCTTTTTGCCGTAGGCGCATGTTAGTGCTCAATGCACACTATCGTGCAATTATGCTTTAAAGAAAAGTAATGGGAAAGATAGGAAAGTGTTGAAATTGAGAGCAAGCTGGGAGAAGAGCAAAGTGAAAGGAGGGCAGGAATGTACAAGAGGGATAGGACAGAAACATAGCTATCCATTTCTTCAATGATAAAACATGATCATATATACAAAATATTATCTGAATCAACTCCAGGAAGAAGGGTGACCACAACACAATCATGTTATACAGCCAATCGGTCTGAATTAAGTGTGTCATGAAGACATGTGTGTGAAATGGAGAGCTATGCATGGGACAATTTTTTATTTGTGGGACAGGTGCCCTTTTTTTTGAGAGAAAGGAATGTTGGAGAGGGGATGTAGGTGTGTCTAGATCAGGTATGTTGGGTAGGTGAAGAAGCAATTGCAGACAGACAGGACATACATGGCAAGACATAGGGATGGTGAAGAACACAAGAGGTGGGTGAACATCATAGTTGGGGTGAGGGTGGGGACATCATGAACCCATGGATGTCAAGCTGGGTGACAGTGAGAATTGAGTCATCACCCACTGGACTGTCATCACTGTCATCTCACTGTGCTGATGGTTGCAATGTCTGATGTCTGTGTTTCATTGTGTTATTTAAGCATGCACCAACTGTGTGGCACATAATACTATGCAACAACTCTGGCAGTTTATCATGAGTGATAAACTCACCACCTCTGCTACTGCTCTCGGAGAGAACCACTGGTCTATCCTGCAGGGCAGAACTATCTGAAGAGCCAGGTAGTACAAGGGCAGCAGATAGGGTGCTACAAGGATGGGCACCAGATGTGCTGGGCAGTGGTGATGTAGCCAGTGGAGTTGGGGCAGGCAGGAGGATCTCAAGGGACAGGCCTGCCCCACTGTGCTGTAGGAAAAAAAAATTAAAAAAAAAAAAGAGAGAGACAATAAGAGTTGGGGTGAGAGAAAAAAAATGAGAACATTAGTAACTTCATATGTGACATACAAAGCATTTATACAATTATTTGACTCTATTCTGTTACCTTTGTTTTTAAGACTACCAACTCCTAACAAATACCTTTTTACTGTTAAGACTACCCAGCTCCTAACAGCTGCACAATGTACTACAGATTGCAACAAGTAATCCTTGATGTGTGCATATATTGCAAATATGTGTGTTGTAGTTAAATTGATTACAGTTTACAGCAGGCTATTGGTGCCACTGCCTTAGAGCTTTGAAGAGACAGTGCAGTACAATGAAAAAATAACAGTATTTTCTATTTGTGAAGTGTTGTTTTTAAACTCACAACTTCTGACTACTATCTAATAATGAACTGTTGTTTTGGCCTCTAGTCTAATGCATACATACTTTTCTGTTACAGTTGTGAGATGAATGCTCAGTTTGATCCAGCTATATAATAAACCAATGAAGTGTCTTTATCTTTAATGCTAAAATAACACTACTGTTTGAATACACACATATCACATGCTTTTCTCATCCATGCCAATCTAGCAACATGGGTTTGCATATTCACTTCTCCATCTGTGACACTGTAGAAAAAAAAGAACAGAACAGAATATCATTATGAATACCAATACTATTTCCAGCTTTTAACTCATACAAGTAGTCTCTGTAAGTGATATTTGCACATCTGTGGGGTGTCCCCAGTCTTACATTCCTTGATACAATGGTTGAGGGTATCTCTCTTCCTCATTCTGATGTCTCTGTAGCAATTCCTACATTGTTCACAAGTGCAGGGGTAGCAGTAGCACTGATCTGAGCCTGGGCCAGACTATTCCATGCCTCTGCCTTGTAATCTGAGTCACAATAGTCCCTCTGCAAAAGCCTGGCCCCATGTTCATTCACTAGGAGTCCAACAAACACTTTGGACTCCTGGATACCCCATCTTTGAGCACAGAATCTCAAAACCTTTCCACAAATACCTGCCATGCTTACCACAGATCAAGACTAGTGTAGAATTATGTTTCCTTCCAATTGCGGGTATCACACTTACTGGGAGTGTACACTTTCTGGTTTTGCAACATTTGAAAGTGCTACACAAACCTTACCATCACACAAATGTGGTGTGCAAGGGTGCACACTGCCAGGCAATGTGTTTGCATGATGGCCAATAGTATTAATTGAATGCATCAGTGTATGTTTGTTGCTGTCTAGGTCCTGTCTGCTATCTTGGTGGTCTATTCATTCAGTTTGTGCACTGCTATTCTGTGTGCAAATGAGATGAGCATAGCAAAAGCCATTTGTGTGAAGCAGCGCATTGTGTAAACAGTGGCCCCAAAAGAAAAAAAAAGGAAAAAAAATGGAGAAATAGTTGAAATGAGGAAAATCAGTCTATGACATACATGGTAGAAAAGGTTACTAAACATGAGATATGACTACATAGGTCTAGACCCCAAGCCTCACTCCAATGCACCATCAGAAAACAGGAGGGTGGAAGTATCCATCTTTGCCACTCAAACAGCTTTGCAGCAATGAAATTAAGGAATTCCTCACACAACCAAGTGTAACGGAATATACATTGATATCAGGCATAACCTGTTATTTGTAAATTTATTATATTTAATATATTTGCATGCAGTGCACTTAGTGATCACATAATCTGTTATGATTATTCCTTGCAAATATGCAACTTTGTTTAACTTTCTGTGTTTCTTGGTCACTCATCAGTTATCTGACCAGTACTCAGAGACATGCAGTGTGTAAGCCAGTTTATATTATTTACCTTAAAATGTGTGAGAATTTTAACTGGGAATACTATGATATGCAGTTGCCATCAAATGAAAGGCAGATTGGATAGCAAAAACAAGCACAGACTGTTGTTTTTTTTTTGGGGGGGGGGCAAATGTGGGTTCCTGTTACGGCACATGCAAGCGTACACTGTTCTTTTCACAGGGGTGGACCCAGGCTGAGCTACTGTTATGACACTAACAAGGATATGTTGCTCTTGTTACACTCCTTGTTTTTCATCCTGCCTGTTTGATATTTTGAAATGTTGAAAATTGCAATGTGTCTTAATACTTTCTAACTTCTCTCTGTTATGATTTCTCATTAAAAATGTATGGAGCTAAACTGAGGGCATGCAATGATCATCAGTACTTTGGGGAGGTATCAGTGTCTGAATCTTTGAGGCCTGAGGCCTACTACTTGCTAATGGACTCATAAAAGTCAAATAACTCTCTGCTGTCGCATGTTAAGTGTGTACAAATCCCACATCTTTTACTTGCTTACTGTACCAAGTGATGAAATACAAGGATATGCCATAATGTTATTACACAATACAGTACATGTTGAGGGCTTACCTTTTAAATGCAGCAGTTACCACAGTGTTACTTCAGGGCTGCCAACACATGGGGAGATAGAGGCTCTGGCTCTGAGATGAGGCCAGCAGAGGCCACAGAGTTCCTGTATTGTGTCCCTGTCCACCCTGTAGCACTCTACAATGTCCATGTTGTGTATGCTGTGATAAGTTAAAGGTGGCCTGAAAACTCTTGTCTCTCTCTCTCTCTCTCTCTTGGCCTATGCCTATTGGCAGCAGCAGCAGCATTGCCTGCAGCCTGTAGCACATACAAATGGAGTCAAGCAGCAGTAGCTCCTAACATTCTGCCTGTGTAGACTTTCTGTGTCTGTGCACCACTACTTTTGAAATCCACAGGAAAAAATGAAATGGAGTCTGCACGGTCGCTTTATAACTTGCTAAATAGCTCCACCAGATTGGTTGATTAGCATGCAATTCAGCTGCTTATGCTGTAATTATCATCTCTGAAACACAGGCTAAGCAGATGAAATCTATTGATAATCTATTCCATTCTAAAAAAGGCAAATGTGTAGCTAGCCAAACTGATGGTAAGGACACTTGTTACATGTTTGCAGGACTTCACAAAACCACAATATTCCCAAAGATATTCTTACAGAGGAGTATTGTACTCTGGGAGGTATGCTCCCATTTGGTTACCTAGATAATGCATAAGCTGGAATATATTAAAGAATAATGTGAAGCAAAGGCTTTTATGCTGTTATCTGTATGCATTAGTTAGAAGTGTACTGATGACATGGCCATGTTTATCAAGCCCTTTGAGAGGTACAAATGATCGACAATACAAGAAACTATAAACATTTCAGGGACAGGTCACTTGAAAACATGTTTAGGATTTTAAAGATGTTTTATTAGTAAAATGGTTCATGTGCCTGTTCTTTTGTGGATGGGGGAGCAAACAAATGTACTGTTATGTCATAAACTAGAATGGACTGTTCTTTTGGGGAAAGCACAATTGGGTTACTGCTATGGCCCATCCAAGGATATGTTGCTCTTGCTACTCTCCTTGTTTTGCATCCTGCCTGCTGTTAGTATTTCACATCTGTAGACTGTTTTATGTTTTGTCAATGGGTACTCCTGACTGCCTACCTTTACTGTTTTATCTGGTAACAGTTACTTTGTAATCATTCTGTTGTCTTTTAGGATACAAAATGTTGTTGAGGTGGAGACCCCTCTTCAGTGAAGCCGAGAATATTATTATTGTTGACTCGCTCCATCAACAGGGTGCATTTCTTATAGGAAGGGGTCATCCTGATATGCAAGAAAGGCTAAGAGTATGGCAGCAATTTATTGCCTACATCAATTTGATGAGTGAACACACCTGGAAATATGAGCAGGTGTGCCACAAGGCCACTGACATGATTATCTTTGCATGAAGGCATGCAGCTGCTGTTTTCCAAGACCAGAGGGTAAATGGGGATGGGCCTGCTACAGAACCACCTCTCACCCCCAGTGAAGATTTCCTAGCAAATATCCTCCAGCAGGATAACACAGCAGAGTGGATCACAGCATGTCATTAACAATGGCACCACTCCTTCTCAGCACTAGGAGGAGCTTCCAGGTAGGCTTTGTTATATGACTAGTTCAATACTGATGTATAGTAAAATAACTGAAATAAAAGTTAGTTCTGTGTCACATGTCTTTTTGGGGGGAGGGGACTGATGATTGCAATGTTGATAAGCTCAGTTTGGAGTTGTCAGCCACATTCTTGTTCAATGTACACTTAATTTAGATATACAGGACTACATGTAGTACACCCTGTCTTACTGTTAAATGTGATGATGTTGCCCTTACCTCTTATTTAACTTATTTCAGGACCATCAGGAATCCAGTGATGTATGCCTCCTGCAGATGGTAAGCCAAATAAATTTATTTCAGTACTGCAGATCAATTTAAAGAAATATCATAATGTGTCATTGTAGGCCTGTGGTGTGTATTGCTGTACTGTCTGTAACAGTGGCAGCACTGTTAGCCATGCAACATATACTGCACCATAGTAGTACAGGTATTAATGTATACCTGTGTTTCTCCCTTTTTATCACAGGTGATCATGACAGTGGGAGTGTGGGCCCAGTGCCACCTGATGTCAGTGTCTCATCAAACACTGATGATGGTGGCAAAACTGAGGCACAGTCAGGGGGTACAAAGGTTGAATCTGAAGCAGAGGTTGACATTCACCTGTCCACTTCATTTTCCCCATAAAAAGCCAGTAGGCCAATGCCAACCCAGTCCACTGAGCCCACAGATATTGGGATAGATGGAAGGTGAGGACACTGAGCAGGGAAGTGTGGCTACTGTGGCTTCAGTGCCTGTTGAGTCTGGCTGTAGCCAAAGTGTTGGCAAGTTGCCATGCAGGAGTGTTGATAGGGGTGCTTGGAGGGGATCTGCTGTCCCTCCTCCACCTGGTGCAGGTGTCTCTTTCTGTGCCACTCAATGTATGTTTAGGGCCGTCATGGAGGCAAACGCATGTTCAGAAAAGTTCTCCAGACAATGCTCAGGCTTGTGGATGTGGCTCTGGCTGATGTGTGACTGCCTCCATCTTGTCACCAATTCATGGATTGGATGAATTAAATGCTGGAACAAGGGGTGTCTGTGATGGGCTGAGGGGTGTCTGTCATGTAATGAGCAGTGTCTGTGATGGAACATCTGCTGGGAGGGGAATGGTGTCCTCATGGGTATAGGCCAGCCACATCTGCTGATAGCCAATGTGGCCATGTCCATTCATGATCCTGTAATGGCAGTAATTCTGTTGGTCCATCGGTGAGCATGCTGTCCACACCCAGATGTGGTAGGCCATGGGATTGTGGTCCTGGTCATTCCTGTGAAGGGAGCACATCCAGCAGACATCAGAAACATTCATGAAGCAGTACTGCATCTGACCTTGGGCATGGAGGTGCTAATGTAACTCCTGGCAGAGCCAGTTCTCATAGTTGGGGGTGACCACAATGAACTGCCATCTCTACTATGCACGACTCACATCTATCTGGCATACCAAGATATATTGCTAGCACTGAAGTTGGTTGTGTTTATGCAGACTATCACACACCACTTTCACATGAAGGACCCCTACAGACACACCCACACAAATGTTATATGGTTTAGCCTGCCTGCTTCTCTTTCTTACTCACACACACTGACCGAACTTGTGTGACAGCCTAGGTCTCCTGCCCATCCACACACATCACCATCTGCAAGTGATGATAAATGTGCCATATCCCTGTTTTTTCTCTTTATGATTCAGGGATACAAAATGTTTGTTTCTGGTGCACAGGGTGCATAGCTACATTAGTGCCTAGTACATCTGCATTTGTGTTATTGAACTGATGAATGTACCTGTCACTTATATTTTCCTTAAAAAATTATACAGTGGATAACATCATCATGTCAGTACTTTCTAGTGTATTCTGTTGTAAGGGTTGTGTAGTCAGTAACTGTAATGTATCTCATTACTTTTTAAGTTTTCTCTTTAATGTTTTCCAGTGCATACGTATGGTGCACATCATAAGACACACCATCACATTCAGATCTCAGGACTGTATGACAGCACTGTAGTCAAACTCATCAGAACAGTAATAGAGTATAATGCTCTCTTTACCATGAACCTCATCAGACACATGCAGTAGCTAGACTGTCCACAGGGCTTTCCTGTCAAGATGACACAGGGCCTACTAACCATGACATGATGTATGTGGATAGATTAACAGACATGTCACTGTCATCTGTCTATTATTGCATTCAATTGTAATTGTTATTATAAGCCTCTAAGTTTTGGTTTAAGCACGTGGGCTTCAGGCCACTTGTTTTACATTAGGAAGGTTTGTAGTCTACATTCTTGTGGGAAGAGATGGTAGCCTCTGCCCTTCTGAGCTGGGAATTGCTGGTTGAAGACTTATTGTGCCTATCATTCTAAGCATCTTTATTCTGGTTTAAGTACATGGGTTCCAAACCAGTTATTTTACATCAGGAAGTTTTGTGGTCTAGACTCTTGTGGTAGAAGAGGATAGCCTACACCCTTCTAAGCTGGAAATTGCTGATGAAGGCTTATTGTACATGTTATTCTGAGTGTCTTTGTTCTGGTTTAAGCACTTGGGTTCCACACCAGTTATTTCACACTAGGAAGGTCTGTGGTCTACACTCTTGTGGGAGTATTCTACTTAATTGCTGCTTTATTAACATTAATTCTTTTTAATTTGTGACTGTGATTTTTATACACTTTGAATTCCTAGTACTTCTGCATTTTATAGCATAGGCTAGATTCAGGCTTGACAAATCTAGACTGGTATCATTTGAGCACTAAAATCAGCTATCTTACATTAAGAAGGCACCCTGTACCCTTGTGGCAGAAGTGTGCAGCCAAGGACCCATCTGAGTTGGGATTGCTGGAATAAAGCTTAGTCTTTGGGCTTTCCCTTGGTTTTCTTGTTTAAAATTGTCTAACTTTGCTTGTATTTCACTGTTGTGTCTGGGTGAGTTTGCACTCAGTTTACTGGAGCTGCTCAGAGATTCCACTGCTGCCCTGTGAACAACTCAGTTGTGCATTGTGAAGCATTGACACAGTTTCCTACCCCTAGCCCTCCATAGAATAGCTGTTTTTTGTTAGTCTTACCGCAAAACTTGGTCCATCTAGCCCACTCCTCACTAGTTACTACAATATAGACCTTCCATAATGAACAGACAGTTCCCCACCATTTGTCTAGCCAGCCTAATTGACATGGGTATCCTGAGGCAATGTAGCAGTTGCATCATGCATACTGACATCCAGTTACTTCTAAAACAAACAAATACAACGTGTGAGAGCTGTATTTAATACTATGAATTTGGAATTGATTCTCTCACATAACAACAAACCTGATATCAAACAGGTTGTTAGCACATACACTTCACCTCTTGCACATAACAGGCTCACAACACATAAACCAACATACACAAGGTACTCATTAGAAGCCTACCTAATGATCAGAGAACTCCCAAGCACAAACCTACTGCACACACTGCAGAACCAACATAACCCACTACACATAATAATACACACAACAGTGTCTCAGCCAATTAGCCCCAAAGGCAAAACACCTCAAAACCAAATGTCTTAGTCGTAGGTGACTCCATAGTGAAACACACAGATGTCCCCCTAACCATGCTGGACAAGGAGAAGGTCACAATCAGCTGCCTGTCAGGTGCCAGTATCTGTGAGATCATGCATGCACTCAAGTCTCTCAACAAGTATCATTATGACTCTGTCATAGTCCATGTTGGAGTGAATGACTTAAGATGTACCTCACTGGACTACATGAAAAGAGACATACCTGAGATCTTAGATTAAGTATCCCAGGCAGATATGTCCCTAGCCCTAAGCAGCATTCTACCTTCACCCAGGATGATGTCTCAATATAAACAAAAAAGATTTACTTTAACAATTCTCTTAGCTTCTGGTGTCAATCCAGGAGGATTCAGTATCTGTCACCCTGGGAATATATGGTTGAAAGACCACTCTTTTTTGCCAGAGATGGTGTTCAACTGTCACCTCTTGGCTTTTGGTTACTGGAAAGGTACTTGTCTCCCCTATAGTGCCTTTCTTAGGCAATGTCATAACAACAACATTCTGTATGTAAAAAAAATCCACTAGAGACAAATTCAAGGTTATGGTACTTAATACAAGGAGTCTAAATCAGAAACTGTATTCACTGGAAGTACTCCCTATCTTGGAAGATGCTAATGTCTGTGCAGGCAAAGAGACATGGTTCAAGACCACAGACAGCCCCCTGGCCATGCAAGGCTACAATGCCTTCAACACGTTCAGACCTCAAAACGAGCATGAAAGAACCAAAGACTGAAATGTATACATGTTCATTAAAGACAAATACACCTTAAGACTGGTCAAAGAGTATGACTCCCTAGAGCTACTTCAAGTCCATCTAACTGTAGGTAAAAACCCATTCCATATCATTGTTAGCTATAGGTACCCCACCATGAACCACGAGAACCATGCTGCATACTTAGACCTACTACAGTCACTCATGTTACAGCCAAACAATGAGCACAAACATGCTTGCCCTACATTTCCTGGACTTTGTTAATACAAATGGCATAGAACAGACAGTCTGCATCCCCACAAGGGGATCTAATATCATAGACTTAGTACTCATCAATATAAGGTGTCTCTGCACTACCCCATGTGTGTTGCCATCCCTGGTAAGGTCTGATCATAAGTCAGTCTCTTTCAAACTAATGGTCATACTTGACCCACCCCCAAAGAGCAAAAAGGATGAAAAAGTTCTCCAAAGCAAACTATAGCCTCCTAAGTGATACCATAAATAGTTGCAAAACCCCTGCTACCACTGTCAGAAATGACTGCTATACAGAGGTGTACACAAATGCACTGTATAAACACCTATATAAATGTATAGACTCAGCTGTAGCTGAAAGGATCAAAACAAGGTCCTCACAAAAAACACAAGCCACCCTGGTGGGCATCAAGCATAAATTGGTTATACAACTAGTGGAAGAAACTAATGTCCAAGAACAAGAGGGAACTGACTCAGCAAAGGAAGGGCAACCTCCACACCTTGAACAAGCAAATTAGATATCTTGTAAAGTCCTATAAAGCCAATTATAAAGCTAAACTAGCATTCCTAGCTAAAGACAATCACAAGGCATTCTTTAGCTATGTCAGAAGTCTAAAAGGGAAGGACCAGCTTTATGCCAAACTCGTAGTGGATGATATCACTCATACTGATCCTGAGGACATCTCCAACCTACTAGCAAGTAGATTTGGGGCAAACTTCACCCCCCTGCCCACATCAGATATATTCCAAAACATAACTAGTCCTGTACCTAACATATCCAAAGATCAGGTCATACCTGCCCACTCCATGGCCAAACACATAGCCTCTATGCGACTGGATAACATCCCACACTGCCTACTGACTGGTCTAAAACAGGATCTAGCTGAACAACTTGACACTGCCTTCAACCACAGTCTAAGTACTGGCTTTGTACCAGCAGAGTGGAAAATAGCAACAGTAATGCCCTTGCATTAAGGGGATCCATCAACTAACACTGGGAACTATACAGCCATAAGCCTAACCAGCCGTATCTGCAAGGCTAAAGAGAGAATCATCATGGACCTTATCAACAACGACCTAGGTGACCTTCAAACTCTTGCCCGAACCCAATTTGTCTTTCTTAAGGGTAGATCATGCTTATTAAACCTGGTGGACTTTTTCAAGAATGTCACCAAACCTCTGGATGAAAGCAGATCAGTACATACAGCATATCTAGATTTAGTCAAGGCTTTTGACACAATCCCTCACTCAGGCATCAATGAGAAACTCACCCAGCTGATAATTAATCCATATGTCACTAGGTGGGTAAACAACTGGTCCACTGACAGAACACATACAGTAAAGTTCAGGATTCCACCTCTACAAGCAGACCAGTTACTACTGGTGTACTACAAGGATCTGGGCTGGGCCCCCTACTGTTTTGAATCTATTTCTCAGACGTCCAGGCAAAAATAGATGGCCTGTGGCTTACCAAGTTTGCCAATTACTGCAAACTAAGTGCATTCATTGAGTCCCCCAATGATGTTGACATACTACAAAAAGGACTAACACAGACAAATGATTGCTGCCAAAGCCACAGACATAAACTAAATGTAAGCAAATGTATTATCATCCCTTTCAGCAAAGGAGAATTCCTGCAAATTACAATATTAATGGTACCCCACCTTAGTTCAAACTCTGTGGTGACATATTTTGGAATACAGGTTGATAGCAACCTTAACTTTGATCACATGTGTCCACATTGGTAAGGAAGGCCTTCAATGTTGCACATGTCATAAGTAAGTGCATTGCATCCAGAACTAAGGATGTTATTACTCTCCTGTAGTCATCCCTCATCAGACCACTAACAGAGTAAAACACTCCATTCTGTATGTACCTCACCAGACAACTGCAGCAGCTGGAGAGACCTCAGAGGTTTCTCACCAAGAAAATTCAGGGCCTTCAACACATGACCTCTATGGACAGACTGAAGGCCCTGTCACTGTACTCTGTATCTTATAGGCTGCTGAGAGGCAACTTGTGCCTGGCCTACAGAGCAGTCTCTGACCCTGCCCTAATGGAAATGATGCACATCCACAAGTCACATGGGACAAGATTCACTTGCTCTATGGATCTTAACCTACCCTGCTAAATTAACAGGACATGCTGGAGAGACAGCTATGTGTCCCAGAGATTGCCACTCCTCTGGAACAAACTCCCAATTCACATAAAATAGAGCTCCTCAATGACCCTATTTAAGCATAACTTAAACAACTGGATGGGAGACCATAATTTTACCCCAGGGGTGCCACCTATGTCCCTCCTGGATAAGGACAGTCGGTGCTGATCCTAGACTTGCATGCAAATATAGACCATATAACCTGGTCAATAAGGGAACAAGGGTATAACATGGCTAGGCTTATGAAGACTCTAGGGCCAATAGCTTAGTAAACATCTATGAACCTAAGGTGATATCTGTCTGGGCTCCAGGCCAGTGTCTGATCATGCCCTGGTGGGATGAGTGCATATGCAATAATCTGATATAACCAATGACATTAGTATTATCTTTTGAGCATGTGGTGATATAAATGTCCCACATGTTGGTGTAAAATGCTCTCTGTAATGTCAAGTAACAGCTCACACACACACACACACACACACACACACACACACACACACTCAGTTGACTGCAGTGAGAATAGAACCCCTATCTAAGTACACAGACAGAACACTGCACTTTACACAAGCACCACGGAACAAGTCTGACTTTTACATGGCTGCAGGTCAACTTAAAGTGGGTGACATCAGCAGGCCATGTGGTAGACAAGACTTTGAAGAGCTGCCTGAAATGGACATGTATGCTTGTGAAAGTATCAAAATACTAGCAAACCATGCCATTGGAGAAGTAACTGTTGGATAGCACATCTACTCTGCTGATTAGAGACACACACACACGCACACACACACACACACACACACACACACACACACACACACACACACACACACACACACACACACACACACCAAGTTGACTGCAGGAAGAACAGAGCCCCTATAGAACACAGTATATTATGCAAGTGCCATGGAAGAAGTCTGATTTTTACATGGCTGCAGGTCAGCTTATTGTGGATGACATCAGCAGGCCATGTGAGAGACAAGAGTTTGTGAGGGCTGCATAAAATGAATGTGTAGGCTTGCTTGTGTAAGTATAAAAATACTGGCAAGCCATGCCATTGGAGAAGTAATTGTAGGATAGCATGTCTACTCTGCTGATTAGAGACATGAACCAAGTTGACTGCAGTGAGAACAGAATCCCTACCTATCTAAGTGCATAGACTACAGAACACAATACATTATGCAAGTGCCATGACACAAGTCTGACTTTTACATGGCTGCAGGTCAACTTATAGGGGATGACACAAGCAGGTCATGTGGGAGACATAGATTGGGAGGGATGTCTGAAATGAAAGTGCAGACTTGTGCAAGTATCAAAATACTAGCAAGCTCTGCCACTGGAGAAGTAACTCTAGGACAGCACGTCTATTTTGCTGAGTAGAGACACATCCACACACCAAGTTGACTGCAGTGAGAACAGAACCCCTACATATCTATGTACGCAGAATACTGAACACAGTACTTTATGCAAGTGCCATGGCACTAGTCTACCTTTTACATGGCCTGCAGGTCAACTTATAGTGGATGACATCAGCAGTGCATGTTGGAAAGAAAAAGGTGGGAGGCCTGCCTGAAATGGATGTGTAGGCAGGTACAAGTATCAAAACACTCAATTTATGGACTTGGGGCAGTAACTGTAGGATACACACTCGTTCTTCTTGGTAGACACACACCCACAAACATCCACAGTTCACTACAGTAACAACAGAACCCCTACCTAGCTAAGTACACAGACTCTAGAACTCAGTACTCTACGCATGTGCCACAGCACAAGTCTGCCTTTTACATGGCTACAGGTGAACGTATAGCAAATGACATCAGCAGGTCATATGGGGGGGGGCAACATGTTGGGAGGCCTGCAGACACATAGATTCATAGGTTCATATGAGACAAGTAGCCTAACAGCACTAGTGTGTGTAGAAGTCTAGTTGTATAAAAACACAAATTCCCTTGTTGAGCATAGTTGGATGTTTGAGTTTAGCAGAACAAGGTTATCAGCACCACCAACTGGCCCTGTCCATGAGGAAGAACACAACATTATATATTGCACCTTGAAGTGTGGTTGATATAAGTATGTTTAATAATACTGAGACCCCAGGGTTGTACTGTTTGGGGGGGACAACACATGTATGTATTGTGAATATATAACATATACTTAGACTGTTCTCTCAATTTACAGTGTTTTCACATGTAGTTGTATGTCATGTACAGGAAATGGACAATAAACACCAATAAGAAAGCATGATATATTCAGTTCCATACTGCAATGAGCAGCATTAAGGTATACACACAAACAAGTTATACCTGTTTGTGCATAGGTAAGTGTGCAAATGAAAGCTGCATTGCTAACGTCTGCCAAGCAGAATGGAATTGCATGTATAGGCAGTTGTGTATGTGCTTTTTGGAAAAGTTAAAGATACGCCGGTCCAGATAACAGGAATAAATTTACAGGACTATAGTAGACAGTATACCCGCAGTCATACATTTGGTCATAATAGTAATAATACATAGATTACTCTATCAGTAAAAGTAATACTATATGAAATATGCTGTATTTGAGCCCAGAACTATGTGTATGGCAGTCCTACACTTACACCTGTTGCTATAAGAATGCTGAGGAAACAGTTGTCTAAGTTGCACTTCATTGTTGCACACTGCAATGTCATAGCAGTAAAACAAAGGTTGCTCATTCTGTTGAACCCAGTGACATTTGTACTCCAGGCAGGGTTTTCACAATGCCCAAGGGCATTAATTGAATGTTTCTATGTTAGATGCTTTATAGCTTGTTGAATAGCCCCACCATCCTGAATATCACCTGCTTATGTTGTGATTAACAACTAAGAAAAACATCTGCTGCATTACTGTTACACACCTACATGCTGTGGCATGCACCAATGCTAAAATAAGGTAAATGCAGGTGATCTGATTATTACTTTTCTTTGTCCATGTGATATCTGTCTCTAATATGTTCCAGTATCTTTTTCTTCGAGGTTTGATTGGTTTTACCTGCATAGAACATATTCCATACTGTGCAACTTGCATAATACATTACATTTACACTTCAACAATCTGTATAGAAATCAAAATCAATATTGTATGGCAATGTGGGAGGCTTCAACTGTGAAGTGGATCTAATATATTTACAGGCAGAACAAGAGCAGCAGCAAAAAGTCCCTTTTTGATCAAACTCAAAATTCTACAACCAGTCTGCCTATAGCAAAGTTGTCGCTTAAGTGAAGCCTCCCACATTGCCATATGATATTGATTTTGATTTCTGTGTGGATTGTTGAAGTGTAAATGTAGTGTATTATGCAAGTTGTCCAATATGCAATATGTTCTATGTAGGTAAAACCAAACAAACTTTGAAGGAAAGGATACTAGAACACATTAGAGACATTAACAATGATAAAGATACAAGTGCATTTGCTAAACATATTTTGAATACTGACACTACTTACTCTTTTAAGTTTTTAGTATTGGAGTTAGTTAGTTTAAACATGAGAGGTGGGGACATTGTGAATAAAACTAAGGAATGTGAACTTAGGTGGATCTTGAAGCTTGGAGCTGAGAAATATCCAGGTCTTAATAACAATGTTTCTTTAAGACTGGTTCTTATTTCATGAGATTTACATCATTAGTGTATTGAGGTTTTGGAGGGGTTTTTAGGTATTTAAATGTCCTATATGTATTTTATAACTGTGTTGGTCTGAAGAAGCATTTGTTCATGAAAGCACTTACCAGTGTTTTTATTATTCAAATACATCTTTACCAAAGTCATGCTAGTCGGATTGTTCTTTTATATTGTGATTTGCTTTTTAGTTCTAATCTGATTGCTGCCTGTACATGTTTATCTACCCTTGGATTTATTCTGATATGTTTTAGGACATGTGTAATGCTATTGATCTGGAACTGGACTATAATCCTTCTAAGGATAATAGCTGTAAGATGCATTGGATGGATCATTTAGAATGTCTGCTGTATGTATTATTTATTTATTTATTTATTTCAGTTTGATTACCGGGGAAGTCCACTGGGCCAAGAAGTGTCCATTTTCAGTGGAGGCCCGGGGAGAAAAGCTCCACAAGCAATACAATGAAACATGGTTACATAAAGTTAATGGTAAAATACAAGAGTAAAGATTCATGCAGTCAATTCATTCACGAGAAGCTCCACAAGCAATACAATGAAACATGGTTACATAAAGTTAATGGTAAAATACAAGAGTAAAGATTCATGCAGTCCATTCATTCATGAGAAGCTCCACAAGCAATACAATGAAACATGGTTACATAAAGTTAATGGTATAATACAAGAGTAAGATTCATGCAGTCAGGAAATACATTTACATAAAATGTGCATAATGAGCAAGCATAATGAAGCAATACAGTGCAGAGTAAAATAACAAAAATACATAGATGTGCAAAAGTTTTTTTTTTTTTTTTTTTTTGTTACTGCCACTGCTGTATTGGAGGATATTGGGGAAGATTCTGCAAGGATGTCTGACTTTGTTACTGTCTTGAAAGAACTGGAGAGTAAGTTATATAAGTATAATGTTTGCAGTGGCAGTGCTTACACTTTGAAGCTGCCCTGCATCACAAGGTAGCCCCTTGAGGTTTAAGGATTATGAAAATGCCAACATATGGGGATTTATTTCCCCAAGTTACTGAAATGATGGCAGACACTGAATATGCAGCTGGGGCTGGACTACCTTAGACTAATGATTGATTTTTTTAAGCCTAATGAACTAAGTTTATTAGAAGAGATCACTGATTTACATATAAATATTAATGTGAGATATAAAGGAGATAGCTTTAAGGCTCGCATTGATGAAATGCTTGACAATTTGGCTGGCTATGAGGGTAGACTACAAGCAACCAAACAGAAGAAACTAAAGTGTGATATTAATGATTTTAGCAAGGGCCATGTTTTTTCATTGCCATGTATGGCTAGAACTGATATACAAATGTTGCCGGAGACTGCTTCCAATAATAATATTGCCAAAGTGACATCTGGAGCTGCAGGTAATTTAATGTCGGACAAACAATTAACTGCCAATACCTGTTTGCCTAATGCTGAGACTGAGGTCACACAAAATGTACGCTCTGTTCCATCTACATCTTGTACTAACCCATCCCCTCTTCCAGTAGCATTTGTATTACAAGGACCATTGTCAGTAGAAAAGAACTACAAAAAAGAACGCTCCAGGAGTCGGGTGAGGATGGGGCAGACTCGTCAGTAGACTCCTATGGAGAGGCAATCTGGCATGATGACACAAAACAGAAGTCAGACAACTTAGTTTTCAATATTTCTTCTTATACACTGATGACAGCTCAGTTATCATCACTTAATAAAGGGCTTTCTTTTATACCATCCAAACAAATGGATTTAACAGATGTTTGTTGGACTCGAGATTGTTTGCAAGAAATATTTCTTTTGAAGTTGATGTTTGCTGGACAGAACGTTGTCCCTGAGATGTTTAGGAGACCTGATACATTTATACCACCAGCTCATCCATTTGTAGAGGCATTTCTGAGCTTATGTGAAGAGCAGTTGTGTGATACATGGCAATCCAAGAATAAATCTCCATTTTATACTTTTGAAGAGAGACGAACATTAAAGGAACTACATGAACCAGATTTTCTAGATATTCGACTGGACGACAAAGGAGGTAACAAAGTTGTAATGGATAAGCAATTTTATGTTAGCAGTATTCTAGAGATGTTAGCCAATGAAAGTACATATATGCAGTTATGTGAGTATCAAGTGACCGGTCTGATTAATAAGGTGAATTTTTATGTATATGATTTGTTAATGACTAATATGATCAATAAGGAATTATTCAACTATTTCTCTATAGAGCATCCTATTATTCCTGTTCTATACAGACTACCTAAAATGCACAAGGACTCACTTCTACCACCTCTGCTCCAGACTGTATTCAGTAAAGGATGGATAATGGAACCGCTGCCTATGTTTGTGAAGAAGACTTTTAAACCAGTACGTGCATGGGTAGAGACTGCTCTGATTGATACTAAGAATTTTCTTCAGGATTTACATGCATGGTATATACAAGTGGATAAAGGAGGTGAACATGTTTTTGTCACTCTAGATATCAACTCACTATTTACAGTTATATCTAATGATGTGGATGTAGAAATCATCAGATAATTCTTGAGTAGATACAGTGATCTACCCAATAGTAGAATTATGTTGGTTTCTATGTTATTAGAAATCATTTTAGAGAATAATGTTTTTCATCTTTAGTTCCAATTTCTACCTGCAGAGAACCACAGTGGCCATGGGCACAGTGTGTTCAAACACATATGCAAACATGGTATTGGCCAGCTGGGAGCTGGATAATGTGTTGACTGGTAATTTGTTTACTCCGTAAATTAGTTTTTATCACCATTTTGTGGATGATATGTTTATGATCTGGAATGGGACAACTGAAGAACTCAATTGCTTTGTCGAATACTTGCACAACACTACTGACTTTCTGAGGTTTGCCTTCAGTTATTCTGACTCATCTATTACCTTCCTCAATTTCACAGTCTCTAGAACTTTGTTCAACAGCATGAGTGCGACAGTATATAAGAAGTCATGTAAAAGAATAATTTGCTGCTAAAATCTAGCATGCACCCAAGACATATACTGAGGAATGTACTGAAGGGACAGTTCATGCGAATGATGAGACTGTGATAGTGATGCAAATGTACGTGCTGCATTTGGTAAACTGGCAACTGACATTTTAGATAGAGGTTGTTCACAGAAGGAAGTTCAGAATACTATTGCCGAAGCACTTCAGCTCAGAGACACTACACCAAAACAATATTTTTCAACTAGAATGGATATAATCCCTGAACGTGGGCATGGTGCTTTTAATAAGGTTAGGTGTTCTTTTACTTTTTTCCAGCAATATCAATATGGTTTGTGACACTGTCAAGAGGAACTGGCCAATACCTATTGTCAATGAGGAGCTGAAGATCCTAGGAGATGCACCACGGTTTTCCTTCAAGAATAATATTTCACTTAAGGGACAACTTTGCTATAGGTAGACTTGCTGTAGAACTTTTACTAGGTTTGATCAAAAAGGGACTTTTTGTTGCCTCTCTTGTTCTGCTTGTAAATATATTAGGTACACATCACAGTTTAAGCTTCCCACATTGCCTATGATATTGATTTTTATGTGAATTGTTGAAGTGTAAATGTAGTGTATTATGCAAGTTACAAAGAATGCAATATTTTCTATGTAGGTAAAACCAATCAAACCTTGAAGGAAAGGATACTGGAACATATTAGAGACATTAACAATGGTAAATATACAAGTGTGCTTGCTAAATATAGTTTGAATACTGACATTACTCACTCTTTTAAGTTTTTATTATTGGAGTTAATGAGTTTGAACATGCGAGGTGGGGACATCATGAATAAAACTAAGGAATGTGAACTTAGGTGGATCTTGAAGCTTGGAGCTGAGAAATATCCAGGTCTTAATAAAAATGTTTCTTTAAGACCGGTTCATATTTCACAAGATTTACATCATTAGTTTAATGAGGTTTTGGTGGAGTTTTTAAGTATTTAAATGTTCTATATGTATTATATAGCTGTCTTGGTATGAAGAAGCTGTTGTTTGTGAAAGCACTTACCTTTTTCTTCTTTCAGCTTTTCCCGGTTAGGGGTCGCCACAGCGGATCACCTGTCTGCTCATGATTGGCAGTGGAGTTTTATGGTGTTGAGTTGCCAGCCCAGTGCCCAACCTTCTACAGAAGACACACACTTGCACGCACTCATGCCTAGGGCCAATTTTGAATGTCCAATCCGCCTACAGTAAGTCTTTGGGATGTGGGAGGAAACCGAAGCAGCCGAAGGAAACCCACATGACTACAGGGAGGACATGCAGACTCCACACAGAAGGCACCCCAGCCAAGGATTGAATTGGAGAACCTCTTGCTGTGAGGTGGCAACGCTAACAGCTGCACCACCGCGGCCACCCTGTGAAAGCACTTACCATTTTTTTATTTATTAAAGTACGCCTTTACCTAAGCTGTGTTGGTCAGATTGTTCTTTTATATTTTGAAAAGAAATTTAAACATAAAGCAGAGATGATACATTTTCACAAACAATAAAGATGATGAAACAGAACTTGTGAGTTGTGCACTTCTTACATGCCCCTTTACACTTCACAGACCTACATGTACATCTCTGTAAGTGTAAACTGACACACACCCTGATGTCATCATTCACTCTTGCCATGCATTCAACATGAACACTGTGGAAGTGCCTACAAAACGTTAACATCCCTACATTGTTACAATATTTTGGAATTCAGCAATTCTAATGGGCTTGGACCTCATCTGCTTCTTCATCATGCTGACAGCCCTAAATTTATACGGATGGTAACTGTGTAGTTAGAGAGACTGATGGGGAGCCCAGTGTTGTACACTAAAGGCAGGCTATTACTGCATTATATATCTGCACAAAGGAATGCGGGTTTTGAATAGTATCCTTCATGGGGTTTACACTTTTAGCTGCCTACATTAGTTATGAGTACATTCTTCATTTGTGGGTGGGGGTTGAAAGCTTCATTTATGCCATTTCACTTAAAAATGAATTGTTGCTATTGTTAATCTATTTTTCTAGCATCCACCATGTCTGATAATGAGACAGTGTGTGTGGGGTTACATGTTACTGTCTGTTCTATAAAAATATAGGGACGTTTACTTGCTGTTGTTTCCGTGTAGACTCCTTTCCGTGGCTGTATTCGGAAAACTTTCAATTACATGGCCAAACAAGAACTACACACAGTTGCTTTACAGCTTGTTCAATTGTTCCGCCATGTTGATTTGCTTAATTAGCATACAATTCAGCTACTTGTGCCATAATTTGCATGCCACAGAAGTTTCCATTTTTGTGCATGAGTGCGCGCCATTATGCAGAGTTTATTGAATCTAAAACTCTTCACTGGGCACGTGGTCAAAAATGATTGTGTAGGCTTTATTGAATCCCCCTGACAGAGTAATCACAACCAAATATGGAAACAACATAGCAAAATCAGAGATTTGCTCAGACTAAGTTATAATGTCAAATCACTTCACTTTTATTCTGAAGGTCAAGATGTGGATTAGTAGATACCTGAAATTTCATGGAAAGTGGTACACTACAATTTGCCTTTCAATGTGGATCTGTTTGGTTTGTAATTACAGCTCAAAATAGGAACTAAGTTATGATAATAAAGATATATTTGCCATTGTTTTTACAAGCAAATAGACTTTAATCTGTATTGGGAAAGGACAAAAAGCTCTCACAATTACAAGTGTGGGACATGCTGCTAATGGCCTGCTTCCTGTGTTACAGGGTTTGATTCCCTCACTGTGTGACCTTGAGCAAGTGACGTAGCTAGACTGTGCTTTGGAGCAGTTAGGAATTTGGCTAGGCTTTTCATTGGTCTCATGGACTACATGCCTAGAAAGTACCTATGAACTCCGATAGAATTGTTTGGTAACATGTTAGGGTGATTTTAAAGTAATGAATTTAAAACAAGCTGACAACCAAAGAATATGTGTGAACTAAATCTAAATAGCTAAAAATAAAAAGCTTGAAGGGAAAAAAAATCAGAATCAAAAGTTACTTTTCTTTCCAGGCTGCTGCCTAGAATGACAGTGTGTCTGGGGTTATTTTAAAGTAAACACTAGTGACTAGTCTAATTGACAATTTCAGTAATGTTACTCTAAGCTGGGTCATGTGACTAGGGTGGAAGATCTATACCCATCACAATGAAGGTTTTCCCTAAAGCTAAGACTCAAAGAAAGAATGTTGAATCTGTTAAAACTATTGCATGTGTCTGTGTGTATGGGGGACATACTTCTGAACTGCCTATCTTTGCAGGAAAGTCCCTATTTTTCCTTACGTTTGCTGCAACCCTCCTAAAACTGGAACTTCATAGTTTCAGCATTTAAAAAGTACCCCTAATTTATGCCTGTTTACTTATTTTTTGTTTTGTTCCTAATGGTGTAGGTGAAAGTTGACAGTTATGGTAAGGGGGAGGAAACACCACTGTGTATGAGTTTGTAGCAGTTTTAATGTGTTTATTCAGACTGCCTTCTAGAAGAAATGCATATCCAGGGGCAGCTCGTGGCATCAGACTGCCGGACTGCAGCCCCCTCAGCAAAAAAAAAAGAAAAAGTACCTTTTTGTGTTTTGTGTAGTAGACAGTATTCTTTTTTTTTTGTTTACTTTGTCTCCGAGTCCGCGACTCGGCAAGTTCCTTCCTGCCTCGGCAAGTACGCGCATGCGCACTTTAACTGCCTCGGGTTGCAGCGGTTTTAAATAAAGACTTTTTTTTGTTTTTGTTGCAGCCTGGTGAACTAATTAAGGCATCAGTGTGATGCCCAGAATTGGAAGGGGTTCGGACTGCGATGTCCACAGGCACGTACATGACATGCTTGGGCTAAATGCTGCTGATTGGTTGTCGCTCTCTTCCCGGGCTTTATGTGCTGGGAAAAGAGCGAGTATCAAACAGTTTCAGTTGTGGACTGAATGATTTGTGATCGTGACTGAGTCAATCACACAGGGAAGATCAAACTCTAAGGATTTACCTATTTTTATATATTTTTTTGGGCGGCCTAACTATATTAATTTTTGGCAGCTGTGCTGAAGAAGAAAAGTGAAGAAAGAAGTAAAACAATAAGTTAGAAGAAGAAGAAGAAGAAGAACAGAGTAGAGTACAGTACAGAGAGTTTTCTTCTTGGTGGTATGTATAATATACATTTTATTTTTTATTGTCCCAGTCAACTGCATCTTTGGGCATATGGCTTTGATCCAACTGAAATTAAATAATTGTTATTGTACATTTAGTCATTTATAAATATGTAAACAAATAGATGAGCCACTGAATTGATATTGATCATAAGCTTGAGTCTCGTTTGCAGATGACTTACACACAGGTGAATGTTGAAATAAGTAAATATCACTTACATGGAAATGTTATTATATTTAGACAAAAAAAAGTTTTGATATATTTTCATTAAGTTCACTCAATTAAATGATTGAAACTTTTTCAGGCCATGACAGAATGACATTCAATTAAAATGCATTTTATACATGACTGTAACAAAATGTCACTGGCATGTTTTGACAGATAAAATGCTTTTGTTAGAAAAGAAATATGAAGCTTTCCAACCTATCTCCATTACAAGTTTCAAGACAGTGTACTAGCACTGTTTCAGTCGAATGCATTGCATTGTATTTCCCAGACAGAGTGTTTCACAGGGCACTCTGTATTACAGGGACAAAATGTAGCATTTAAGCTATGCCATGTGTAACCTGAGACATTGTCCATTCTTGAACACTATGAAATATCACTTGGATAACTATCATTACTAGTAGAGATTGCTATCCTTAAAAAGTCAGATGTGACAGTGATCTTTTGGCAGTGCAAAGACCAGAAAACTTGCTTGCATGTTCATAGCTTATCTTTGAAGAATGCGTTGAAACAAAATGTGTTATAAGAGTTTGCTGGTCCTACCTAATGCAGAATGTCTAGGCATTGGTAGAATTAGCTGATCTATACTCCGCAGAGCTACCTAGTGCCTGTCTGTAATGAGGTGCCTGGTGCGTATTAGCCCAAAATGTAACAAATCCTCTCAAGCCTGTGGGCCATTAGCAAGCTCATCCCCTGCACTGGAAGCTTGCTTCTCACCCTCATATTTAAGACAATGCTTTAGAATGATAACATATCTCACTTTCCAGAAATGTTGATAACTCAGTCCTCCTCAACATACATTCCCTCAAAGATACTGTACATCAAACATATGTACAAGATATGAGTGTGCACACTGAGCATTCAGGTTAACAAGGCTGATTCATGCACACTGGGTATTTATGTATACAAGGTATACAGACACATTTTTTGGGGGTCTTTGTCCTACTTTTATTTATGGCTTTGTCCAGATTTCTTGCTCTAAGAGACTGAGACGTATGCGAGGTTGCTAATTAAACCCTGGTCACACCAGTATTACTAATGAGAACTTCTTACTCTACACCACTAAGCTGGCTGCCTGAGATTCAGTGTTCCTCAAGTCTTGCCTACCTGCTTAAGTTGTTTTGCATTTACCTTCAAGCACTGTGCGGAAAGGAACTGTGGACAGCCAAGGCTGTCAAAATCTTGAGAGGCTTTCATTATAGCCTTGGACCTTGGATGTAAAACTATAATTATGTTTGAAAATCTGGGTGCAAAAGGTACCACAGAAACAATGAAGGTTTCTGCAGACTTGTCTTTTTCTTGCTTAGTTGCTTGTGGTGTTTGTAAAATCATAAACATAATAACACCACCTAGCAGAGAAGTGTTCTGAATGAAAAAAAATGTTTAGCGAAACTAGTTGTATTCCCTCTTTTTGTTCTGAACCAGCACAACCTAGGTATTATAATGCATTTGAGTGACTCATAATTTGTTACAAAGGTCAGTAGCAAGTTTGCTGTATCTTAAACGTTACTTCCACAGGATGCATTGCTAAATATCCAATGTCAAGTCTGTTTCAACATGCTTTTGAGAAGATTCCATTCACAGTAGAGTGCTCGTGTAGACTGTAAGTTAACTATTTTGCTTGCGTAGTCTCATCAAACCTGCAGAACTTGGATTGAGTAGGATGAATTACTGGAGACTACTGCCTCAATTCTAACACAGTCTACCATATTCCTCCATCTGTTGTAAACATACAAATTACTCTCTGCATTTGTAAAAATAAATGTTTGTAGGGTTGTTAGACGTAATGCTTGAATGAAGAAAAATAATGTCATCTTGAAGGAAAAACCTCATCTGTTGAAGATAGGTGCATATTTAGGTTTAGACTTAAAAATGACCGTCCAGGTCACACTTCGAGCATGTATATTGTGGGTTACAGCTGTTAGTAAAAGCATGGATCCTCATTATTACAATGGGAATCTTATCTACTGTATAGTAAAGGATGTCTGCTGAATTATTAGAGTTTCAAATAACACTACTGAATAATATTTGTATTTTGTTTGAAAGGATCCTTCCAGTCTGTATCACAAGGATTAGTTTTTTTTTTTATCTACTCCCAAAACACTGTCACACAATCTTGTAACTGACGACTAGGAAGTTCCACGGTCTGAGTATACTACAGCAATGGCATGTACCTCCTCGTCACAAATAAAATGTTCACACTGTTCCAAAAAAGTTCCACGCTGAAAGATGTTACCAAAATAGATCCACAGCAATAATGGAATTTATTCTTGAAAACAGACAAACTAGTACAGCCAATACAACGCCATAGGAACAATCCAACAGATTTACCCGGGTTTCATCCGCCAAGACGAACTTCTTCAGAATAATCTAATCACTAATTACCTCCCCTTTTATATACACAACAATTTAATTAAATTACCTAATTAATTAAATAATTAAATATACTATTAAACTATCATCCTAAACATAAGTATACTACAATTTATTAAAATTATTCCATGTTATATAAAGATATAACCTAATATATACATATATATATATATTTATGAACAAACATAACCATTGTAAAAAACATAATAAATTAAAATAATGAATTGATAACAAAGTCATTGTTCATTGAATAATGCAATGCATGAACATGATACTAAGATGATGCAATGTGTGTATGATTATTTATAACCTCATAAGTACATACAAATACCCCCATGGACTATCCACCTTTATATATATATATGATGTTCCTTATTCAATAATTTAACACTAATAATCTATGAACATATAATAATTCATAAAGAAATATTATTGCAGTTTATGTGCAAGTGATTGAATAAACATGAAATATACATAAATATACTCTTATACCTACTACTTTCCCTTGTGTAAGAATTATTTTCTGAAATTATAATAATTTTTTTCTCCCCCCATTTATTTATTTAGTTAGTTATGTATTAAACTAAACTAAAATTAACCTTTAACCGGTAGTGTACAAGACTAACTTAACACCTACCCTTAATATGATTTTTCATAAGGATAGGTTTGATTGTACAGTATTCATTGAGTCCCGGCCAATTGTGGGCATTCAACAGGATCTGCCATTTTAACTCCTGTATGTCTAGATCATATTTAGTAATTCTTCCTTGTACATCATAAAGTAATTGTTCAATTATACAAAATTTGAATTTATGATCAGTATGTGATTTGATATGTCTCACTAAGGCATTGGTGGTTTTCATATGCTTTATATCCAATACATGTTCTTTTATTCTACTCCTGAACTTCCTACTTGTTTTGCCTATATAAAAGGCTCTACACTGTTGACATAATGCTACATAAATCACATTGGAAGTATGACAGTTGAAATGTCCTTTAATATTTATGTTGTTAAAATTGATTTTAATTTTATCCTGTGTATCCTGTAAATACTTACATGTTGTACATCTTCCACATCTAAAATTTCCAATTGGTCTATTATTATTATATTGTTGTACTTTAGTGTTATGTTCAAAGAATTCTTTGAAAGACACATCCTTTTTGTACACAAACTTGATAGGTCCTTGAAATATTGGTGCTGTTATATATTCACTAATATACAAATTCCAATTCCTAATAATAATATTCTTAATTATTGGGGTACAATCATCATATACTGAAATGTATAGGGGTATCTGATCCTTATTTTCATACTGAGTTTTATTTATATTATTATCATAACCATAACTTAAAATGGCTTGATATATTCCTACCCATCTCTTATTTTTCACTTCTTGTTTGATTGTTTCACATAGGATTTCTGGATATCCCCTGCTTAAAAACATACTTTGCATAAATTCCAATTCATCATAAAATTCCATCTCCTCACTAATCATCCTGGCTGCCCTGACCATCTGACCCTTTACAACACCCTTCTTTTGATGGTCAGGGTGCCAGCTGTCATAGTGAAGATAGGAGTTGGAAAAAGTTGGTTTTCTATGTATATTGGACTTTAAGTATCCCCTATGTTTATCAAAAGTTAACTCCACATCCAAATATGATATACTTTCATAGCCAATATGATGTGTAAATTTCAAGAATCGGACGTTTTGATTTATATATTCAAGAAATATTTTTAATGATACCTCATCGGTGTCCCATATTATAAAGATATCATCCAAAAATCTAGTGTGTGTTTTAATGTATTGTTTAAATGGACTATTGAAAATATAGTTGTACTCCCAATATGTCATTATTAAATTAGCATACATGGGGGCACATGCTGCCCCCATTGCCACTCCATCAGTTTGCTTGTAGTAATTTCCTTCATAATACAAATAGTTGTTATGTAGTACTATTTCCATTAGACCTATCAGGGTATTAATCTTGGTTTGGTCAAATGTTTTTGATTCAAAAAGTTGTTCTTCTAACCAAATCAACCCTATATCGTGGGGTATTGATGTGAAAAGATTACAAACATCTATAGTAACCATAATATCTCCATCCTTCATTTTAACTTGATTCAACATATTAAGGAAGTCCCAGGAGTCTTTGGTGATGTATGGGAATTTAGACATACTTAATTTAAAGTGACTATCTAGATATTGACTGATAAAACATGTTTTATTCCTCTTCCCATCCACAATAGGTCTGAATTGTAAATTATTCAGACCCTTGTGGATTTTTGGAATTCCAAATATTCCACTAATGACCGGAAAGTCATTAGTCAAATATTTGTGTTCGTCCTCTGTCAGTTCACCTTGCATTAACATGTCTTCTAATCTATTATCAATTCTTTTGTGAGCAATATTAATTTCATTTAGACTTATTTCAGAATAAGATTTACCTAACAACATGGTAGTCATATAAGAAACATAATCCCCTGTGTCAGTTATAACAACTCCACTGCCTTTATCAGGCCTCATTATTCTAATGTCTTTTATATTTAATATATGTTGAAATATTTCTTCATCACTTTCTGTCATATTACTATGTATAGGATTATTATATTGTTTGAAAAAATCCCTAATGTCCATTTCGGCCCGTTTTTCAAAATTAATTATTTTATCATTCATAGGGGGATTAAAAATACTAGGTTTACTCAAATCAATTTCTGTATAGTTCTTCCTGTTGTCCTGTACACTACCTTGAAAAATTAATTTCAAATTTAATTTTCTACTAAATAATTTCAAATTAATAATTGAGTTCACTAGTCTCCCCTTACGACAAGGTACAAAATTATATCCTCGTGAAAGTAAATTAGCATGTTTACTGTTAAATACATATTTAGAATAGTTGAATATTTTATAATCCCCATTGGTATTGGTAATAATACTTGGGTTACTTAAAGGTTCTTTATCAATTAATTCTAAATTGTCATCTGATGTACATGTATCTTCTTTGTTCAAATACTTATCAATATTTAAATCAATATTGAAATTAATAGGAATATAAAGTTCATCTCTTAAAGAGTTGATGTTATTCTCATTCATACCATCATTGGTGATGTTTTCACCTGTGTTTTCAATGTAACTATTCGGTATATTAGAAGAAGAACAAATAGTTTCAGGGTATTCATATATTGTCAAGTCCAATAATGCTTGATCATCTTGTCGTAACATGCCTGAGTCTAATTGTATATCTCCCTGACAGTTTATAACACTTAACTCTTCAACTATTTTCTGGGCGGTAAAGTCACTCTCATTCTTAACACAATTATATTCTTTAATATTGCCATGGTTGACATGATTCTTCGTACCACACTGAATACAATCATGCCCCGTCTGCCCGTGTGAATTGTTTACCATATCACATGTCTTATATATTATATGATCATTAAATGTATTAATATAATTCACTCTATTATCTACTTGCTCAGCATTACCATCATGAAATTGACTGTCCCCAGCCATATCATTACTAATTAATGCTCGTTGCATACAAGGCTGTAAAACATTAAAAACATTAACGTGTCCCAAACCTTGTTCACAAATGCCATGTTCGTGCTGAACCAAATCTTGTGTTATTGTATGTTGATATAAGTCCACAATCGGTGCAGCGATAGCATAGTCTATGTCCGTGGTGTAATCCGCGTTGATGTCAATACAGTATACGGATGGTTTCCTCATTTCCGACTCTTCCATCCGGCTTTCGCGTTGTTTACCGCTAAAAAAACTCTTTTTGGTCTCGCCCCTGTGTTTCTGTAATCATCCTCTCCATAGTTTTTTCCCCGATTGTAGAGCCTTTCCGAACGCCTTACCATTTCTGCGTTGTTCTGTTCATGGGGGCCATGTTGTTGCTGTTCCTCATTATCGGAAGTGATGTCATACACTTCCTGTCTTTGTCGGGTACGTTCCGTTTGTATCTCATCACCATGGTTATTATATTTGTGTTGAAGATAGGTGCATATTTAGGTTTAGACTTAAAAATGACCGTCCAGGTCACACTTCGAGCATGTATATTGTGGGTTACAGCTGTTAGTAAAAGCATGGATCCTCATTATTACAATGGGAATCTTATCTACTGTATAGTAAAGGATGTCTGCTGAATTATTAGAGTTTCAAATAACACTACTGAATAATATTTGTATTTTGTTTGAAAGGATCCTTCCAGTCTGTATCACAAGGATTAGTTTTTTTTTTATCTACTCCCAAAACACTGTCACACAATGTATTACAGTATTAGTCCCATAAAAGTTAACATCTTGAAGAATTGATGTAAAGCTCTTCATTGTAGACAAATGCATATTTAGGTTTAGACTAACATGTAAGTACCTACCCTGGTTGCACTTGCAACATACACACAGTGGCGGTTGTAGTGAAAAAGTACGGATTCATTTCATTACAATGAGAATCATTTTATCTGTATGTGTAGGATGTGTGCTGAAGTACCAGAGTAAAGTTTCACAAACACTACTGAATATTGTTTGAAGATGATCCTTCCTCTTTGTATAATGAGTACTGATGAAATCCCAAACTACTGTATCACAAAATATTATGACATTTACCCCACAAAGTTAATGTCTTAAAACACTGACTTAAAGAATTCTTTTGCAGGGAAAATCCCCTTCCACTCCCAAACTACTGCTTCTCAGTATGCTAAGTCTGAGGTTACACAGTCTTGGTGCTAACCGCTGCACCACCGTGGCCGCCTTACACAAAACAGTTCTGCAGTCCCTAAATATCTGCCATACTGACTGAGCATTTATTTCATGTAAATAAGTATGTCCAGCAATGATCCCATTGCACCATAGTTCCACCCCTTTTAGTTCACCACACCCTTTCCTGTTGGCCCCACCCATTCAGCTGTCTTCTGCAGCCCCCCTTTGATTTGAAGTCACCAGCCGCCACTGTGCATATCACATGATATGCACATCTCTATAGCTATTTTTTTTTTTGTATTGCACCAGCTAGGCCTTGGCATATTCAAAGTTGTATACCAAGTGTACTACATCTCCCATTTTCTAGTTACAAAATAAGTTGATTTTATAGACTTTCTGGAAGGCAGCACATCACAGTCATCATTTTAAATGGGTCTTAATGCCGGATTAAGCATGTCAAGAGCTTTTTTATATCAAATAAGATTTTTTTTTGTAAACGTGGAAGATAAAGATAGCACTAAATAAAACCTGAAAGGTTGCAATTATTAATCTGTCTTGAACTCTTCTCATATATCCATATAGTTTCTTCCATAATCTTCTAAATTTCAATAACTAAATAAAGTAGTTGGTTCACTGCAGACCCCTGATCTTACTTTTCAGATAATGCTTGCAGCATTTTTCTTGGCCTTATTTTGACAGGCCTATCACTGTAATTCTTGACTATCACAGTTCTCCCAGTCTATTTTCTTGCAACAAAATCTGTCATCTCACTCATTTGTTCACCTTCCTTGTATTTTGATGCATTTGGTTTATATAAATATATGTGATATATGCAATGCCACTTTCATCACAAGCAATCTCTTATTCTTTTACAAAGCACTAGTTTTGGCTTACAGAATTTACATTTGCCTTTGCATTGTTCAGATCTCCAGTAGAGCTGCAGAGAGTGTAATTTTTATTGACTATAATCTGATCTGAAGTACCCAATCAACTGCTAAGCTGTAACCATGCAAGGGTCTGATCCATGAAAATTTGCAGTCTCCCTTACCATGCCTATGGAGCAGCAATTACTTTTTTTTTCATATTATAGTAATCAAGAGATTCTATGCTGGTTGTACTGCTGTTGGATGGAGGGAGGTGATATCACTGCATACTTTTGGGTCAGTGTTTGTTTGTGTTAACTTGTTTGTATGTATTGTTGTCAGTTCCTGATGTATATTTAAATGTATTTAATTATATGAATATTTCTAAGATTTTTATTAATTGGAAGGGTACTGCTGCCATACAGCTAGGCATGGTAAGCAGAGAAAACCTTAATAGGAACTTTGTGGACTTGGACAGTGTGGTAACTGTGAAACATCCACGGTTGTAGCTCCATAGAGTTGGGGCCCTGTACACATTGTACTGTACCAATCACATATTTGTGAATTGTGGAAAATAAAGGGTTGTATAATATTCATATCTACTGTGTACCTAGATTCTCACAGGTATGCAGTATTACGCTACTAAGTTTGAGTTTGTCCATTGAAAGAATTGTGAAAGTCACAGGTTTGCACAGAATACCAGCCCTACACAATTGCAGTTATTGATTATGGATGCGGGTGGGTGGGAGGAAGAGGGCTATGTTCATGTGGTATCTAAAGAAGAAAGAGAAAAGGACCCCATTGTGCTACAGGTGACATTTGCTTGCATTTACATAGCCTTCATGTCAAGAAAGCCAGACAGTCGCCTGGTGGGAGAGGATATATATGCAGAACAAATACTACATGCTCGTACTAGTTTTAAAGAACCATGGGAAATGTCAACATAATGCTCAACTTCCAAACATTAAAATTCATAGCATTGGCCTTTACAAATCATAGCATAGGGTCAGAAAGAGTAGCACTTTCTAATTTTTCAAAATAGAAGGCCTTTATATACCAGACCCTATATGGTCAATGATAGTGATGCTGAATCAGCTTAGTTTATGTATTTAATAAAGTATGTTCTCATAAAAAGGTCTTATGGAATAGCATAAATCTAAGAAGAACAAGGGTAAATCTAAGGGTCAAAATTATAGTGCTATGCCTAAACCATACCAGTTGACAGGTGAGAATGGTAATCTCAAAACAGAATGAAAAATACTGTCTTAGATGAAAATAAAAAACTCTGCAGAGGACAAATTTTACAACTACATTGCATATTTCAATTAGTTTAGAATTCTGCTTATATGTGACACAATTATAATTCTTCTACATTTCATCAATCACCAGAAGTGACAATTTTTTGTATAAGCCTATACTAATGAATTGTATTATATAATTAGTGAATTAAATCAAATATAGTGACCGTAGAGGGCATAGTAAACTATAGACTACAAACTGGAGGTAAAGCTCTTAGAAAATTTGGATGGTTATGAATAGTTAGTTACTTGTTTCTAAAATAAATAGTACTGAACCTTCCAATCAAAATCATTCAGAACCACATGTCAACAGCCGCAATGGTACCCCATCACACAAAGGAACAACAATATTAATGTACCTCAACAGTGACTTCAGATCATACAGTTGTGGTAGGCAATTCAATTATTCCATTTACAGACAGCACTCATCACATTCGGTAAAGAATCAATGAGTGTGGACTGTCTTTCCTGGAGCAAAACGTAAAAATTTGCCAAGCACAATAAAAACACACACACACACGCACATGCACACACACACATGCGCACACACGCACACATGCACACACGCACACACACAGTTCAAGCAGTGGTAAATGATAATGACATTTAGACCATCCACGACAGATTCAAGTTGGTATGGCTACACTTTCCACTTCATTCTGTGAGTCACCACATTATAGAGACAAAATAATTGGATTCAACATTTGGCTATGTAGTCAGTGGCTATCATGCAATTCAGCTTGCACATGTATTCGTATAGATATGAGGTGTTCTAGCCTATTTTACAGATGATAGTCTCTCCTTATCTGTCAAGATGTATATATTCCTCCAGTATATGTTCTGGACAAGGGAAAAAACAGACTGAGATCAAAAACTGGTATCTAAACAGTTATACAATGTGAGGGTAGCTCTTCCTAATGAGAGAAACATGAACTATATAATGTGGAAACTATAGGCTTTCCTGTCCATGGAGGGAACAAAGGGTTGCATTTCCACTGAAATTTAGTTTGGACAGAATTTTGGCAAAGCGGCTAACATTGCTGCATCACAGCATTTGGCTTACAAGTGTGCATTCGGCATGTGTGTGTGTGTGTGTGTGTGTGTGTGTGTGTGTGTGTGTGTGTGTGTGTGTGTGTGTGTATACATGTTCACATGTGCATGTGTGCATTTATGTGCATGAACGTAAACCCATTCTATAGTACACTGATATTCCACGCAGGATTATTTTGTCTGCTTTATGCTAAATAAGTGCCAGCTTTTGCTCTGTCTTAACCATCGCACCGAAACATATAAAGTGTTTCAGAGAATGAATGAATGAAACTTGATTTAAAGAGCAGTGAATGACTCCTCATATTCACATTTATATTCATGAAACAGTTGAATCTTTATACATAAAGCATATGGATGATGATTTTCTCAATGATTATCCTTTCCTCAGAATTAGTCAAGCAGAAACAATTGTTTTTATGAGTAAGTGAACTTTGTTTCAGTATTATAAATCTTGTACCCATATCCACATTAATGCTTCAGAGAAGTCTTTAAATAATAAACCTTATTTTGAAGGTGATTGGTCATAAAAAGCATAGTCAAGGATGTTCTTTGTTATCATTACTGAGGATATACGCTAGTTACCTTCAAATTACTGGCTTCGGTTAAATACATATATAAACTTTCCATATTTTACAGGCAGGTACATCTTCCTATTCATAAACAATAAGTGTATATACATTTATATTGTCCTGTAAATGAATAAAATAACTGTTGTAAAGTCAGTATTAAAACACAAAACTTACATAACATTTATAATAAAATGTGGTATCAAATGGAAATCCCATTGGCATCTCTATTATTGGAGAAACAAAGTCCTTTGTTCTTATTGTTGCTCTTAGATCTCCGAATGATGGACCATAGTCATACAGACGTTTCTCTGAAAAGCATTAAAACTAAATTTTAAAATATGTTTAAACCAATGCATTAGTCAAAAGTTGCAATGCTTAAGTATGACTTGTAATGGTTAGCCATATTTCAGCTTCTATAAAGGGATACATAACATTTTAGAAGCCATAGACAATGCCTTTTATCTGTAACTGCTTATGTGAGTAAATCCATGGTTACTCTCGCATTACTGTGTGTTCTGTTTCAGCTTGACTTGACACAGTTCCCATCATCTACATCTGAAAAAAAGGTGAGTTAGGGTTTGGCTGATTTCTGCTTGGAATACATGATAAAGAGAGAAAGGCAGAGAGAGAGAACAGATAACACAGAGGACGATGATCGAGTCTTCAATCTTTACCACATTGTTATGTGTCTGAGACATGGATGCCTAGAAATTCACCTAGAGAATGAAGCTCACGAAGTGAATCTTGGAATCCATGTTAAGAACACATAATTTTAAGAGATGAAGAAGGCACATACTCCCAACAATGTTCAAATGGCCCCAAAATGTGGAACTATTTTAGAAATGATGAGACAGAGATTGGAGATAGCCTATAGACCCCCATATTGACCATATAACTGGCCTGCAGAAGGCATTTAAGCCCCCCAACATGAGTTTCTTGATGATTCTTCTTATAGACAAAATAACAAAAGCATCCTAGGAAAGCCCAGATGTGCTGACACCTTTATCAAAGAGACCGGACAAGATCCTTTGGCTACCAAAAGACTGGAATTGTTGGACTGTGACTCCCAAAACAGATTCCCTTGTGGCTGTTGTTAATTTTAAAAAGGGTCTGATCTCACAGAGCCTTTCTTTTCATCCACTGGAGGGAGAATCAATGCCTATGGGCAGATTTAGGAAACATGATTACACGTCTTCCACTTGCTCTGTGCCTGCCGTGACACATTTATTGCATACGGCTAGACCATAGCAACAGCTAGAGGACAAAATGCATCAGTCACTGGAACATTTCCTGGATGGACAGCTAAGGAAGAGGTACGGTTACAGATGGAAACTGTATTAACTGTTTCCAAATCCACAATAGCATCGTAATAGCAAATAATTAACTTTTGAGAGAAAAATTCCACAAATATAGCAATTATGTAGAAGGAGATCTGTGTCGTTTGTCAGATGTGACTAGCCTGAGCACATGGCAAATGAGACAGAAAGTCTATCCACAGTCATGTGTAAAAGGAAAGGGGTTAGTAGCCTGGAAAAGATTCAAAATTACAAGATCCACATCCTTGAGTACTTAACTTATGCACAAAAGCAAAGCTCACAATTTCTTCCAGTGCAAATAATTTAAATGATAAATGGCACACCATTATAACCACACAGTCCAAAGCATGTACCAGCACATACAAAGTCAGCCATAATTATACCTACTAAGATGCCCAAGTGATCTGCTGGACATGACTAGAGAGCTCCATATGTAATATGACACCTAGAATTCAAAACATGCTTCTGTTGCAGCAAATACTGGTATCCAAGTAAAGAGTGCACATAAACAGAGGGATGACACTAGCATGTCATTTAGGGTATCCATCACAAACTCTGGTTTACTCAGTGTTTGGCAGGATCATACTCTGATCAAACCTGTCTCATCCATTATGAGAGGTTGGTAATCAGGCATGTGTATCCCAGTACAAAGATAATGTTAATTTTGCTATACAGCTTTGCACCTTGCATATCTATGAAATGTTATGTTGGCCACAGCTCCACTGACATGCAAGCTACAGTGTGACCACCATCACAGTAAGAACATACTGTGCAGCATTAACAGAATAATAATGGTTACAGTGCTGTCAGAGACAATTACAATGCACTCCTTCACCTCTTTCCATTGTAATACTAACCCCTTCACCTACATCTTGTACATGTATTAACCCCACCAACAAACTCACACACACACGCACATTCACATGCACACACACACACACACACACACACACACACACACACACACACACACACACACACACACACACACACACACACACACACACATTCACACGTGCACACACACACACACACATTCACACGTGCACACACACACACACACACACACACACACACACATATTATATATATATCTATATCTATATATATATATCTATATATATATATATATATATATATATATATATATATATATATATACAGATAAACACAATTATATTTTCGATTTAACAAGAAAAAAAAAGATTCACAGATTGCTATTTAAGTACTCAGTGTGCTGCTAAAATGTATGAACTGCTGAGCAGTACTGTACATTTCCCTGGGTTGTGTAAGTTATGTACTGTCATGACTCTGAATCTGTTTATGAATTACACTTTTAACAGTACCATGCACCCCACAAGATCCTCAATGTATTCTGTATAAATTCTTGGCCTTGCCTATGAATGCTAGTTCTCAAATCACATAGATAATGCAGCAAATAGTCTCCTCTTAACAACTCCCATTGCTTTTCCAGCAATCCACCAACCTCACTAATTAACAGTCAATGATATTAGCCTTTTGTTTCCACACAGCTATTGTCCAGCAAGAGTGCATATTTTCTATTTCTTTGTTAAATCTGATTATGCATTTATCACTCCATTAGATTCCTTGTTTTACATATGTCAAGAGTTTTATCAAGCATAGCATTTCCAATATAAAATTGTTTGTGTTTTTTACATTTTAATAAATATCGTCACATAAATTTGTTTATCAGCAGTAGTATTTAATCAACCAATAATATCAACTGATTCTGAGCATGTAGTCATATCCTAGTTACAGACATAAACTGTACTAATTCAGAGAATGCTTATTCAGTGCACATACCAAGGAAAAGCTTTATAGGTTCATAGGTAGGTACTAGGCTATTGGCCCAAGGGCCTATGTAAGCCTAGCCAACAAAGTTCCCTGGCTTACGCCACCCAAGAAAGTTATTTTCCTGTACCACTGACGAGCAGAGACACAAGTGATCTCCGGGGTGTATTTCCTATTTCCCATCCACTCATCAAGATTTTTCTTGAAGAGTGCTAATGAAGAACTTTGCTTGACATAGATGGGTGGCCTGTTCCAGAGTATGGGAAGTCTCTGGGAGAGGAATCAATCCCTCCAGCATGTCCTGTTTATTGTGGTGACAAGGTTTAGGTCCCTAGAGCGTGTAGCTCAGAGGGATTGGGATTTCTTTATGTATAGCATGTCCAACAGCTCTGGGTTTGCAGTCTTTATTACATGCTCCAGGTACAGTGCATGTTGTGATTTAACTGTAAATGCAACATAACATGCAGCTTGGCTCACTCATCATCTCTGGTGTAGAAGTCAATGGACCAGTGGAACCTTCATAGCTATTAAAATTCATTAAACATTGGGTAGCAAGGGGTACCAAGGGAGTGGTGTAGACATGCCAAGATACTTGGTTGGAGGTAACACTGATGGAATTGTTACATATCCGGCAGCCACAACACTAACAATTGAAAGGATTACAGAATATTATAGCTAGCTGCTGCTGTAGTGTGCAATGGAAAATAACTTAAGGCTGCCTTATAGAAGTCTTAGACTCTTAACTACAGGCTCCACAACTCTGAAAAATAAACTGCGATTAGAATACAAATATTACAAAATGTCCCTCAAAGCTTGTTTGTATCTATCTATCTATATACATATCTATATATATATATATATATATATATATATATATATATATATATATATATATATATATATATACATCTCTCTCTCTCTCTCTCTCTCTCTCTCTCTATATATATATATATATATATATATATATATATATATATAAAAGTTTGCTATCACTTTAACGAAGTGCAGGGTATCGAGATGCACATTTTCAAATTGCAGTTTTCAAATGTGCAAAAAAACAAACCAAAAGTGATCGACTCCACAACAGCAAGTGCTAATGTGAATTCATTGTTGTGAGGTTAATATTCTGCATGGAGGTCTCACTACAGTGGGGATCGGGATATGTACCCATTTCCTCACTATAGGGCAATCTCGGAGTTTGTATATATAATTAGCAGGGGGTGTGGGGGTGCAGGGGGACTTACCCCCCTGCAAAATATTAGTTGGACATGTCTGGATGGTAAGGTACACTGGGTAATGAAGACTACATTGAATATAGACTTGTCGACATTACTGCTTTCGTCTTTGTGCTTACCCGATGTTTTCATTTTCAGGTTTATTTTTCCAGTAAGTCATTACTCAATGGAATGCCTTTCAGGGTTTTGATAGTAAACCTATATATATATATATATATATATATATATATATATATATATAATGTAAATATATATATATATATATATATATATATATATATACATGCATACATACATACACACTAATTCTGCGCATGCCTGCACACACACACACACACACACACACACACACACACACACACACACACACACACACACACACACACACACACACACACACACACACACACACACACACACACACACACACACACACACTCACACCATTTAAGGATTGCAGTTTTGATATTCAGTATTTCAGCAGTAGTTCGGGGACTAGAACTCATAGGTGGGCAGGAGGGGAGGTGTAGCAAGCTCACCAGCTCTTTTTCAGACTACATCTTAGCGCAAAAGGGGTGGGACAAAACTGGATTGTACCTTTAAAGTAAGAAGAAAGGGTGGAGGGGTATCACAGATACAGAAGAGGTGTTAGGTACATAAGCAGTACAAAACAATAAAAAGTATACAGAAAATAGTAGTGGAAATATCAAAAGTAACTCATAGCATGGCTATATAGTATTACTGTGAAGTGCAAGGAAACTTAGGTCTGCAGTCAGACTAAGAATGGATACTGATGGTAACAAAGAAGTACGGACCTGTGACTCAAAGGAGTGGGACATGGATATGCCCAGTTATGGATTATTCAGGAATGGAAGAGTATGAAGGAATGGTGATGATGTAGCAATTTACATAAAGAAGCTCATCAAATGTGACTTTTAGGAGAAGGAAGAACACCACCCCAAGAAGGAGGCAAAGGAACAGAAAGGATCAGAACCCAGAGTAAACACTCCAGTAGTCCAGGCAGATGAAGGTAGGAATACTGGACTGATAGTGTATTAGGCCAATATTTTACCAAGGGAGAATAGTGAGAGACTGGACTACAGAATAAATGAATGTGGGTGGGAGGAAGAGGGCTATGTTCATGTGGTATCTAAATCTGGGATTGAATTCATAGGGATCTAAACCTACCAGAAACTGACTAAAAGAATCCATGCTGCATCACAGAAGAAGCTTGATTTGACTGATGTCTGGACCATAATGACTCAGTCAACAAGGATAATACCCTAAAATAAAACATAGACTTATTGATGTAGTTTTAATCAAGGAAGTCAAACATGCTGAGGTTAAAGCTTATTTTGCCAACAATCATCATGACACTTTGCGGTATAATATTGGTTAGAGGGTAAGAAGACAAACACAATGGTGGGGCCAGCACTGTGGCATAAAGGGGATAAAGCCCTTAGTATGGCTCAGGCAATCTGTGTTCAATTAGTATCTTGTATGTCTCAGTCACTAGCTGGAAAGGATGAGCATGCCTGTCCAGTGAGATGGAGACTTGTCTTGGCGTTTCCTAAGGGAATACATGGTCCATAAAGAGAGGAGTTGCCCACAGACAGTTTCCATGGTGAGTGTAGGAGAGTTAGAAGGGACAAGACTGTAGGTAATAACACAGAAGATCTATTTCCCTCACAGAAGCAGCTGCGGCAAGACCACCCAAGACACCTTTAGGTCCCATGCTGACCTCACATTGGAATCAGTATTAAACTGAGAGATGAAAAGGAAGAACTGGTAGACCCATCAATGGACAGAGGCACTGGGATAGAGACCAGAAGAAATGAAGCAAGTGGGAAGGAACCATAAAATGTAATGGTGGGGGATTTTAGGGGAGTGAGATATAAAGATCTGGGGAGACGGTCAGAAATCAATCAGGGTGACTGCCAAAGAAATTAAGTAGTGATCAAGCTATGTGTTAGAGGCAGGGGTATAATACTCAGGACTATGAACAAGGGTTTATGAAACAATCAAAAAGAGGAGAAAGCTTGTACTGCAACACATGAAAATGAGACTAATAATTAAGCAAAGATGAGGAAATACAAGAATTGGAAGGGAGAGAGAGTGTAGCAGTCAGGGAAATGCAGTAGAAGAAGGCAAGCAGAAAGACAAACAAATGAGCTGAGGGCAGTAAAGACAAAAAGCAGATGAGTTCATAAAATGAGTCAATACAGAGAAAAAGACAATAAAGGAAGTGAGGACAGCAAAGGCATAAAATGTAGATGCGTTCATTCAAGGTTCAAGACAAGGGAAAAAAGGCATTTTAGATTTATAGCAGAACGAATGAGTGCAAAGACCTATTATAACCAAGCAAATATGAGAGGGACTATTAAAGAAGAAGAATGGGGCAAAACACAGGTAATAAATGGATGTTTCAGTCTTTCTCTTTACAGAGAAATGCAAGTAGTTTGCTATGTTGGGGAGAATAGATAGCATACAACAGTCTACACAGGGAGAATGCCGAGTTGGAAATGGCTTTCCTAAAAGAGGTTAAATGAGCTACATGTCAGGATCCACTGGAATCTGACTGTAGTACTCACAGATCCCACTGAAGAAGGTTTTCAACAGAACACTGACTACTGCAGATCCATCTGAAGACGGTTTTCAACAGAACACTGCCTACTGCAGATCCCACTGAAGAAGGTTTTCAGCAGAACACGGACTACTGCAGATCCATCTGAAGACGGTTTTCAACAGAACACTGACTACTGCAGATCCATCTGAAGAAGGTTTTCAACAGAACACTGACTACTGCAGATCCATCTGAAGACAGGAGAAGATCAGGAGATGATAACCATGTGCAGAAAGGAAAACATGACAAATCCAGGGATCTAACAGCTGCAGGGAAAGTCTTGGAGAGAATTCAGATGGAAAGTCTAATTTATTTACTACAGAACAACAGTCTGCAGGACAACAAACAGCAGGGGTTCACATCTAGAAGAAGCTGTCAGCCATTCTTGACCTAGTTGTGCATGTGGCAGTACATGGTAGATGTACTTTACCTGGAGGTCAACAAGGCTTTAGACATAGTACTGGACAGCATATTGCTAGGAAAACTAGAAGGGGTAAAGATGGGGTAGGGTCAAGGCAAAAGAAACAGACTGACTTATGGCTGGACAGTGGGACTCAGAGGGTGATAATGAGACTGATAATGTCAGAACAAGTAAAATGAGAAAATGATGGCTGCAGTAACACAAGCGTCTGCCCTGGATCCGGTATACTATGTTTGTTTCAGGCGCACAACAGCGTGTTTAGAAAACAGTCATCATCCTTGCTGATGATGCAGTTAGGTGTAGCAACCAAAGATGGGAGGAAGTGTGTATGTAAGGATTTACAATGGCTGTCCATGTTTTAACGTCTGTATTTAGAATGGATGATCATGTGAGGTACAAGGTGCAGTTAAATTTGATGCAGTCAAGCTCAACTTACCCCACTTGGGCCACAGGAGTAATAGAGTAACCTATGAGCTGGGCAGAAGAGAAAGGCTGGGAAAAATCAGTCAAGGGTCTAAAGGTGTTGATCACACCTGGACTGGTCCAGCAGGAACAAAATGACAGGTTGGAAAGAACATTCTAGAAGATGCTCAGAAGTCTATGATATCTTTTTACAGAGATTACAGAATCAAAGAGGTAATGCACTCATTCTGTAGGGCCCTGTTCAGGCAGCATGTTGAATACTGTGTACAGAATATACATGGAAAAGGATATCCAGTATTTATAATGAGTTTGGAAGGAAGACATCAGATGAACTGGGGAGGATATATACATAGATTAGAAAAGCTAGAACTCTTCTCACTAGAGAACAGAAGGGAACAAGGACATGGTATGGATGCAAATGGTCATCTCTTGGAAACGTGACAGTATTGTCCTGAACAGGAAAGAGAAAGTGGGAGGAAGGTGTTCAGGCAGCAGTCTGTAGGGATCAATTGCTCCACGGATCTTGTGAATGTATATTTTTAGGAAAGTCTGTGGACTCATGGGATGGATTACTAGAGTGGAGAGTGGAGAAGGAGGGACTCCACATAAACATTTAAGAGGACATGAGGCAGTTGTAGAAAGAATAAGGGAAAGAAGCAAGGGATGAAGGGAAAGAGAATACTGTATTTCCTTATAAGGTGAATTACATTAGTTTAATGTCTCCTTTTTTCATCAAACACAATAGTAAGTAAATGCGAATGGCCTAATTTATTTATTTCATTATTTATTTGACATTTGTTGACTGGGAATGTCCAACTGAGCAAAAGCCCTTTTTCAGCGGAGGCCTGGGGAGGAACTCTCCAAAAGAGCACAATTAGCTTACAACAATAGAGTTCACAACAGTAGACTATACATCAAATGAGACAGCACAGAAAAACAAATGAATACTAAAATAACTTTTGTTAGAGAAAATGAAATTATGAGAGTAGATTAATGAATGGTAGCAAAAGGAAGCATAAGATGTCAATGTACATAAAAAAAGATAGTAAAAGAAGCAAAAGTCTATTTACATATTACAAGAAAACAATAATCAAAGTATTTACAAGTTACTATTCAAACTGATCAAATATAAAAAGAAGAGAAAGGATTAGTTGTTAAATGTAAGGGTGGCAGAAGAGTTACTGCAAGAGCTGGGTGACAAAGAAGAGAAAGGAGAGGAAGATAAAAGAAACTAAAGATGGGGCCAAAAGTAGACTGAATAAGGGAAGAAGTATGAGTCATCAGAGAGTGAAGGAGAGAGACAATAGCTGGTGGAGTGTAAAGTTTTAAGGTGGGTTTCTACAGTGACATTTCCAGTTGCTGAGTAGGTATTCTTTAAGGGCTTTTTTGAATCCATATGTGTGCAGTAGTTTTCTAATTGTTTTGGGAAGTTTATTCCAGGATGGGGCAGGAGACTAGCTATAAGGATTTTGGCCTATAGATTGTTTCGGCTTATATATTTCCAAGTGTTGAAGATTATAGCTCCTAAGTGTTCTAAGTGGAGTATATAGAGAGATGAGGGAGGAGATACCAGGGCAAGGAGGGTTTGTTAAAGGTGAAATGAATGATTTAAAGTTGGGAGAATAAGAGATGGAGGGAATTCTAATTAGTTTAAAGCTCTGAGTGAATGACAGTGATGTGTTAGGGGTCTGATTTGCTGGAAACCTAGCTACTTTGTTCTAGGTGGTTTCAAGTTTAGTAAGCAGGAAGGATTGTAGGTTAGTTAAGATCTGAGAACAGTAGAGAAGGCTGGGGAGAAGGTAAGCACAGGAAAGACAGAGTCTAGCATCTGTTGTAAGGATTTTTTTATTCTGGTATAGTAAGCCAAGTTTTGATGAGTTTTCTTTATGCAGTGGTGTACATGCATGTCACATTTGAGTTGACATCAATGATGGCTCCAAATAGTTTGGTGTAAGTTTTGACATTTTACTGTGTTGTTAAGAGAAGTGATGGTAAATGTAAGTTTAAGATATATGAGAGATTTAGGGAGAAATAGAAGGAGCTTGTTTTTTGGGGTATTTAGAATAAAATGGTTATTGGTGAGCCAGTGTTCTATGAAGCTGAAAGAGTTTTGTGTAAGGGTGTGGAGATCTGACAGGGAATCATAGCTTGTGAAGACTGTGGAGTCAGCATGTATGAGAGAAGAGTTAGTACATGACATGTAGAGGTGGTTAGTGAAGAAGTTAAACAATAGGGGGCCAAGAATTGACTCTTGAGGTACTCCCATCTTGACAGGTACAGGGGAGACAGTGAGGAGAGCCATTTAACAGATTGCTGTATGTTGGAGAGATCACTAGAAAACCAGGAGATGGATGGACAGGAAAGATTGAGATTGTCAAGTTTAGAGAGAAGTATAAGATGTGAGACTGAGTCAAATGTTTTAGAAAGGTCAAGAAAACAACATGAAATTAGTTTGTTGTTATCTCTGGTAAGAGAGATATAGTGTGTAAAAGGGATAAGGGCAGAGATAGTACTGTGATAAGGATGGAAGCAATGTTGGGTGTGAGTGAGTAGGTTTTCTTGGAGCAAGGAGTTCATAAGTTGCTTATGGACACATTTTTCGAGTATTTTGGAGAGTAGAGACAGAAATTGCTATCAGCCTGTAGTTAGATAGTTCAGCAGACTTACCTCCCTTGTGAATAGGTATTGCAAAAAATTGCTTCCAAAGTGAGGCTGCAGTAGATTCATGTAAGGAGTGACTGATGAGGATGGATAAGATGTGAGCTATGGAGTTAGCAGATAGTTTAAGGAAGAATGAAAGCAGGTTGCCACAGATGGAGAGCAAGGCTTAAGCTTAAGAAAGAGTTTTTATGTAGTTAGTGGGAACTGGCTTCAGAGAGAAGGCATTGCTTGGGTTAGAAAGACTGGGGGTTTGGGGAGTTAGAGGAGTTAGACTTCTGTGTAAGTTTACTAATAGAGTCAATGAAATAAGAATTCAGCAAGGTGGCATTTTCTAGTGGAGTGTTATTAGGGCAGGGTTAGGTATTGTGGGGTTGCCTGGGTGGAGAATGTAGTTAACAGTGTTTCAGATACAGTCAATGATGGAGCTGGTATTTGTTGGTTTCTTAAAGTGAGTTGGAGAGAATGTCAGTTGACAGAAACCATGTAGGCTGATATAGAAACTAGGAGAGTTAGAGATTAAAGATAGCAAATTAATGTTAATATCTCCTAGGAGAATGGTTTCATTGGAAACATTGTGTGAACCAGGACAGAATCTGTTCTAATACTGGAATATTGTCACCAGGGGGTATATATTTACTGCAGCTATTGTTGGTGTTTTATGGTCATTTAGTTTGCAGTTGGCTCTTAGGAGTTAAGCAGAATGAAAGATAGGATGAGGGTTGAATATAGGGTATAGATTAAGGTGTTCAGAGTACAGTATGGCAACTCCTCCACTTTCATGCTGGGTCTGTCTGGGCGAATGATGTTGTATCCAGGAGGGAGAAATTCATTGTCTAAAATGTGAGGTTTAAGCCAGGTTTCTGTGAGTGTTAAAATGTTGGGAGTGTACTTGACCATCCATGAATGGGATTCACTGATTTTATTAATAATGCTACGTATATTAAGTGAGGAAAAAGATTAAATGCTTAGAAGGAACAATGGAATGCAGGGAGGCAAGTGATGGAGTTTGGTTATTGAAAGTGAGCTTAGAGAGAGGGCCTGATTTGGGATGAATGTCACCAGAAAAGAGTAAGGTATTGCAGGGGAAGTGTAAGTTAGTAGATGTGTAAAGGTAGAATAGGTGTTTATTTGTAGTTTTCATATGGAAAAGCGGATGAAAGGAAGCTTTGATTTTATGTAGGAGTGAGTTGGTAATAAGAAAATGTGAGGGAGATATGGTGAATGAGTAATGGATTTGTAGGTCAACTGAGTTATGAGTGGAGGTAGGACAAATATGTAGGGGATTGATTAGAGTGTGTTAAGAGGAGAGAAAGGAAAATAGAAGAAAAACAGGAGTAAAGAGAAGGGTGAGTAACATGTTAAGGTGCAGATAGACTATTAGAGATGTGGAGATTATGTGTGAAATGAGTCTGGAAAGATAGTGAAGAGAGAGAGCAAGAAAAGAGGTCAAATAATATATAGAGAAGGGTAAATATAAGGAGTATTAGCTGAACTGAGTAGGTGAAGAGAGTCAAGGGGAATAGTTAGAAAAAGGATACATCAACACAAACAGAAAGTCAGAGTATGTAAATCAAGTGAAATAACTACAGAAGATGGGGAGAAAGGTAGGAGGAGAATAGGAAAAGAGAGCAAGGTATATAATAGGTTCAGAAGGGGGGTTCAGATAGGGTGAAGTGTTGAAGGAGGGAAAATATTAGTGAGTGATTGGATGAAGTGTGTGGGTGGGGTGCAAAGGAGAAAAGTGAGAATAGCAGAGAGAGAGAGTTGATAGCGAAATTGTTGAAGGGAGGGAAAAGGAAAATGTGTGATTGGATAAGAAGGGAGGAAGAGGAAGTGCAAAGGGGACGTGAAATTTTTCTAGCTATAAATTTAATGAATCTAGGGGTGGGTGGGAATGGGGTTAGGGTAGGGGAGCGAAGTAAGCCTGAGCAAAGTGAGGGCAAACAGAGTGGGCTGGATCAGATCGCAGCTGATTGCACAAAAAAAACAATGGAAGTAGCTGTAAGATATTCTGCATTTTTGCAACAAAAGTACTAGAGTTACAGAAACTGATCGATATAAAAAACAATTTGAAAAATGAGATCATAAAAGTAATTTTAACTTCCATACCTCTGCAGATAAATCCATTGCCTTCATATCCCTTTTTGCAGGTACAGATGTAAAATCCTTGTGTATTGGTACAAACGGCATTTAGATCACAGGCACTTAGACCAGTAGAACATTCATCAACATCTGGTAAATAAAAGAACATAATTAACACCTTTTCATTATTGCTTTAGTAATACTAATAGAATTCTGTAAAACATACATGCATGAATATTCTAGGTTCAGAGTTAGAGCAAATTATCAAAGTAAACTATTACTAGCAAAGGCAGAAAAGCTGGTTTATGCATTTTAGGATTTATTGTTTCTGTAAAGTGTGCAATCTACTTGTAAAAGTAAAGCAAACTGTTTAATGTTTGTAGCTATAAAACATATAGATAAACAGCATTTGTTATAAGATGATAACATGTATGAAGTCTGATACTAAACACCCAGCTCCATTGACATACCAGAATGGCACTGTAGATCAGATGACCCAGGTTTGACTAGCAGCTCATGCATCTCGAGGAGCTGGCACAGAAAAAGAGCAGCAATGAAGAGGTTTTACCTTCTTACCTGTCTTCTGGTGGAGGAGTGGGTTGAATAGGTCTGGGCATGCCTTCAGTGTTTACAATCATCAATGGAGACAGTGGCTCACAGTGAAGGTGTCATCATGGGGGTGGGCTTATGGCTATCTCAGATGGAGGGGCATGGAAGTATCTCACAGAGGTGCACTGTAGATCCTTTCCTTAGATGATGTGGGTATGGGTGCAGATAATGTAGAAGAGTAGGGCTTCTACTTACCCTCACATCAGCTCCCAAGATGGATGCAATATGATGACTGTTCTCTAATTGTTGAAACATGGTATAGCACGTGGCACATTTGTGAGCAAGGATAGAAAGAACTTTAAACTGCCTCAAGGAGTCCATAGGCCATGGAATGAGAATATATAACTATGGGATGGATGAAAACAGACTGAAGGTAGCTGTGGCTCACCCGGACATTCAAGTACAGCCAAGCCAAAAGTTTAAGGGCTGATAGCTAATGGTGTGTGTGTGTGTGTGTGTGTGTGTGTGTGTGTGTGTGTGTGTGTGTGTGTGTGTGTGTGTGTGTGTGTCTGTGTGTGTGTGTGTGTGAGAGTGTGAGTGTGTGTGTGTGTGTGTGTGTGTGTGTGTGTGTGTGTGTGTGTGTGTGTGTGTGTGTGTGTGTGTGTGTGTGTCTCTGTGGCCGAATAAAAAAAAAAGATGTGTAACACTAAATATTGAAAGAAGAACATACATTGCATTGCTTTTCTGTGTCACCTTTTACTGTAAAATATTCATTTTGTTAGCTTAAGATTTTTCCCTTTAGCTGTATCTAGCTCTATATGATAATATCATTTTACCTATACAGGATATTTGGATAAAGTCTGTCAAAATTCTCCACCTATAACTTCCAAGTATTATGTAACATATTGGAGAATATGTTACCACATACAGACATTGCAAAAACATTGTAAATGCAATTTATTTTTAGTTTTGCATTCATTCTGTACTGCAAAATTCATTACATTTTAAATTTCAAAACAGCAGTCCATAGCAGTGTCAAGCAACAGAACAAGATCAACTTAAAAATTTGCAATGACCTTCAATATCAACAATATAGAATGAGAGAGATCTTTCACATCTGAATAATTAAACTGGATATTTTTTGTGCAGTCTAAGTAGAGGCAAAGCAGGCTCAACCAGCACCCCATGCCAGTCCCATAACCACTAGCATCCCTCAACTCCTCAAATGAAAAAAAGAGAGAGAGATAAATGTGTTATGCCTCCTGCACACAATTTCCAGTCCACACTTACCAGGCCTGCTCTCCAATGGCACAGCAAAAAAAAAAAGGGTCAGATCAACCTAATGACCCATGTGGCCAGATATACACATCCTACCACCTGCCCTAGCTCTTCAAAATAATAAAAAAAAATGTCCAGTCTTCTTAATGGCACACCAGCCAGGTAGCCAGATATACATCCCCTCTTTCCTGCACCAGCTCTTCTGCCTGAGGCTCCTGAAATGCAGGAAACACTATGTCTCATTTCTGTGCCCTGCCCCAACCCTTTTCAATCCTTTTTCCTAACATAATATAAAAAAAAATCTTTTTTTCTTTTGAACTGTAGCAAACTGCTTGCTATAAATGTAGGAAGCAGTTGCTACAGTTCATACCCCTCAGAGTACTACAGTGCTCAGGTTTTAGTTAAAAAAAAACAATATTTTTCCTCTTACTTTTAAACTGTAGCAACCAGTTATAACAGACAGGAGACCCCCCCCCACACACACACACAGTGAGTGATACAGTTTAGACCACACAGGCAGTGCTACAGCTCTCAGGTATGACTTCAAATACAATACCGACATAGGCTCTATTCATTAAAGACTGATCATGATTGATCGATTTTGCCCCCTGACACTTTGTGCCAAAGGCAGTTACCCCCTTTTGTGCCACTATAGCTATTCTACTAAGTATAAGTTCATCATCTGATGCCAAATTGAGAAAATGACTGAAACAGCTGAAAAAGCTGACTTATGGAGTAGCAGCCAAAACGGTTATGTATTCTAACAATTACAGTGAGGAACATAATAGAAACATTTTCACTAATTTGTGGATATGTTTGTGTGTGTGTGTGTGTGTCATACACACACACACACACACACACACACACACACACACACACTCACACATACACGTGCGTGTAGGGTGGTTCAGGCTGTAAGGCAGTAAGAAATTTCACTGTTGTATACATGGGTGGAAACACATAGCTGAAGTGAAATTCTTTAGCAAGGGCAAAAAAAACACATACACATCCATGTCTTTCCCGATTGAAACTACACCTATGTTTTTCCCTACTGAAATTAATATTGACATTGTCTCCACCTTTAACAAGTATTTTATAGACATCGCTACATTTATTTTTTATGCAAAACAGTCAACTTATACTCAGCAACAATGGCAAACATGACTTGTCTGGAACACTGAACCATCAGGAAGTAAGTACCACTCGAATAAATAAGCTTCTACAAAGCTAAGTCCTACATCACTAACTCCTGTCCTTCTTCCATTTAAATATCTCAAGACTCCTGGCAATACAATTACCTACCTTAATGCAATACTTATTAATGGATCCATAACTGATTGTTATGTTCCAGTCCTAAGGAAACAAGTTCTACAATACCTCTTCATTAGGGAGGTATAAACAATTCCCACATCCATAAGATATTTGAAAAATGTATACAAAAGCAGCTCTTACATCAATTTACAGTTAACTGAACATTACTTGACTAAAAATGAAACGCTTGAAAGAATTTAACTGAAGACTAATTGATTGAAAGCCCATTTGACTGAAAGCACACTCGCCTGAAACCTATTTAACTGAAAACAAATTGACTGAAAACTCATTTGATTGAAGCCAATTTCACTGAATCAAAACTCACTGGAAATATTAAACATAAATAAATACAACATAAAATAATGATTATGCAGGGAGGCAAGATGGACTTTCAGTTTATTAGTCTTCAGTCAAATTCTTTCAAACATTTCATTTTCAGTCAAGCACTGTTCAATAAAAAGAAAACTAGTGAACCTCAGTGGTGAATAGGTGGGTCAAGAACAAATGGAAACAGCAAAGTCAAAAAATAGCTGCACCACACCAAAACAAGCACACATATAATTCTTTATTACTGGTAAGCACTTTTGCAGAACTATCGGTTCATTAGACCATAAAAACACATTAAAAATGTACCTTATATAAAGAAGCATTAAAACATTCTACACTACCATTGGTGAGTTCCAAACCCAATTAGCTGTATGATAATTGATGCTCCTTAAGAATAGGTTTTAAAGGAACAGTGATGTTAAGACCAGGCGGTCTGTGTGCCTGTAGTGCAATAATTCATTTAGTTTTAGGTTTCTCTATCCTATTATTAAAATCACCACCTCTAACGTTGTCATGGATAATTTGTAAAATCAAAAAAGAAACCTTATCATGACCTGCAAAATAATAGCATGTTTCACTAAAGCACTGAAATCAGACTTTCTACATATGAAGCCTTGGTGTTCCAACATATGGTCTCTTAGTTGTCTGCTGGTTTTTCCAACATAAAAATGTGAACAATCCTGACATAATGCTAAGTAAATCAGAGCTGAACTTCTGCAGTCTGCATAAAATCATAATTCAAATTTATGTCCAGTTACAGGATGAACAAAGTATTCTGCTCACTGATAAAATTACAAGCCTTACAATTCCGACAAGTACAGTTCAATGAAACGGTAAGGACTAGGAGCCATTGCATAACCTTATAAATAACAATTTGTTATCATCTACATGACATGCTTTTCAACCTGGATTCAGCAGAGAAACTGTTACTATTGTACGCATTTCTGGAACTAAATGGCTTGCATTTTTATTCAGTTGGTCGTTGGTTTTGGCTCCTACCAACAATGCAGGATTTGGATCTATTAATGTATTTTATATGTCCATATTTTTATTAGATATAGCTCTTTATCTCTTTGTAACTTTCTTATTCTACAAATAGCTTCCATTCTCTTTCTATTTTGTTTAATATAGAGTTGATAGTGCTTGTTGGATAAAATTTGGTTAACAATTATCAATGATGTCATATTATCACTGTAACTTACAAAATTTTGATAAAATATTTAAAAAATATTCAATATTACATTTTGGGGGGCTATATAAAAATTAGCTAGCAGTCTCTACATGTATCTATATAATTTTATGCATGGGAAATAGCAGAATGATGTAAATATAACTACTACCTTTAAGACAGCTGAGGCCCAGTCTTATACTATACCTTGTTCACAGTTGTTGCCTTTCCAATTTTGTGGGCAGCGACAAGTATAGTAATTAACAGAATTAACACAGACTCCACCATGTTGACATGGACCACTGGCACAGTTGTCAATCACTGTGAGAAGAAAACAGAAACAAATTAATATATATAATATGCTGTCACTAATACAGTAAATAATAAGATATATAAAAATAATTATTTCAACAGTGTTTCAATATATATTATTCATTCTATGAAAAGGCAAACATTGGAACTTGGTGAGCCATCAGAATATCATTAAGAAATATGTATTCTTATTTAATTTATTTGGAAGAAAAATCAAACACTGTAGAATATAAGACTAATCTTTTTTATGTCACATAACTCGTTTACCATGTCCCAAATCCCTTTCCGAAAGAGCTATATGTGACATCATCCATCAGAATGTACTGGGAGTTAAATATAAATGATGTACAGTTGTTGCAGGCCTCTGCTCCCTTTCAGTGCTTCAGGAAATTTCATTTTAGAAAACTGACGTATCATTCTGCAGACTCTTAGAAAATAAATCAGTCTTATCAAATTTGTACACGTGCGAGGCACTGATAGCACATGTGAGGATCATGTGAGATGATGTACACCTTATCGGGCTCAGTAGTGATAAGTGTACAGGGTATGTAACTAGTAGCCCAAAACATTCACACAATGATTCACTCAGTCTTATAACTAACTCAAAAGAATGCCTTCCCCTTGAATTTACTGTCAGCACTTTCCAAATAGAGCAGTAGAACACTTGGACGTTTGAAGTTAATTTATTTTTTTTAATAAGTTCAAAGTTAAAATCAAAATATACTTTTGCACAAATGTCTCAACAGTTATTTGTAGATTTAACAAGACCTGATTCCAAATGTATGTCTATACTGTGCTAATTGAGTTCAGTGATACATGAAGTTTTTGAGGTAATTCAAACAGCATGTTTCAAACCTCGTCTGGCAATGGTATGATGCTCTCAGCAAAGTCAGCAAAAAGACTCCTGCTGTGATTCAGAAGGTCTTATCATGATGCAGAAGCCTTTTCTCAAAAGGGTTCTGAATCATAATAAACCTTTCCAGTTCTGAGACTGCTCTACCTCTGAGTTTTTGCCTCTTATAGGGGTCTTAGCACACTTAGCAGTCTGGTGAGTAAATCTGCCTGCTAATGTGTCAGTCTGAGGGAGTGGCTAATGCAAATTAGCTATGTGCTTTCCCCAAGAAATATTTCTGGATCACAAATTACACAGCCAAGTAAGTGAAATATTATGCTAGGAAGTAAAACTGTATGCCATCAAAAGATGGCAGTCGCGGCCACCCATTTACTTCTATGTGAGTACTCACCTGCATAGGAAAGTCCAGCAAAGCTGAAAGGGTAAGGTGAGGGGGTATGTCAGTGTGTGTGCATATGTGCATGCATGTGTGCATCTGCAATAGCTGTAAGGGTATGAATGCGAAGAAATTAATGTGTGTTTGTGCTTTGCATGTACATGCATGTATGTGTGTGTGTGTGTGTGTGTGTGTGTGTGTGTGTGTGTGTGTGTGTGTGTGTGTTTGTATGTTTGTGTGTTGGGGGATGCCTCTTAATGAAATCTAAGATGTAATCAATGAACTCTATTGATTTGGGAGAACTTCGTTACTTTGGGAGACTTTGACAACCTATCAATAAACTGGAGCACCTATACCTCTAATATAGGATACACCCAAAAGTTTTTAGATTTCTTAAACAAAACCTACTTAGAACAAATTGTTAACAAACTTACTAGAGGGCAAAATATTATTGACCTGGTCTTTATGAAGACATCTTTTTCATGAACTATTCCACTGGTATTCCTTACTCGGTTAAGTCAGAGCATAAGTAAATGACCTTCACTATTAGATCCAAATCTGAAGTCACCTATATATTCAAGGATTTAAAATGTACAAAGCTTGTTAAATTCTATGATGAAATTTCAAGAATCACTTATTCTAGCATAACCCCCAGACATCGCCTCATCTTGAAGCTACACAAATGCGTTCTGTTCCCACTTTGATGGATAGAATTGACAGTATTTACCAGATCTAAATATAATGGGAGGTTTAAAAGTAAATCAAGTGGTGGTCCACTGACAAAAATATTCTACAATAAAATAAAAAGCTCCTTAAAATGTATAGCAGATTTAAAGACCTTCAAATCAAGGACAACATTACATTTATTAAAAACTTAAAAAGAACTATTAAGATTAATAGTGAGGTTCAGTTCACTGAGGTTAACATATGAAGCCAAGGATAACTGCAGATCTTTCTTTAGTTATGGTAGGAAACTAAAACACTGCACCTAGCCTTGCACAGAACTTATTCAAGACATTATCAACATATCAGCTACCATTTTCACCCTGGAAATGACTATTCAAAGTCCATTTATGTCTGAAGACACTCAAACCCCCTCCCCCCATCATCACCATATATCATGTTCTAAAGATTTTTACTAAGACTAAAAATTCTTCCTCCGTGGGACCTGATAATATACCTGGCTGGTTAATAAACAGTACAAAACAAGCATTGGGTAGTTATTCTTTAATCAGTTCAACCAAAATTTAGCCACCATCTTCATCTCTGAAGTATGAAACATAGCAGTGATGCTACCACTCTACAAAGGTGGCCCCATCTCTGACCCCGGGAGCAAGAGGTCCATCAGCTTAATGACTCTCATATGCAAAGCCATGGATCATGTTATAACTGACCTGATTAACTATAACATGAAAAATCTCAGTAGGCTAGACCTGCATCAGTTTGGCTTTTCTTAGGGTGGTTCCTTTCTAATGAATTTGGTTAGCTTCTTTGAAAGTGTAACACAAACTGGCTTGATGTACACATGGTATACCTCACCCTGTCCAAGGCCTTTGACACTATACTGTGCTAGCATACTTAGCAAATAAATGCATTGCAAATAGATCCCCATGTGATAAGACAGATAGATAATTTATAGCAAATTGACTAAAAGATAGAACCAATGCAATGTAAGTTACAGGCACCTCATCAAAGAGAATGGAGGTAACTAGTGGTGCTCCACAGGGCTCTGAGCTGGGACCCCCACTTGTTTGACATTTATGTTTCCAACCTTCAGGTCACAAACCAAGACCTCTGGATAATCAAGTTTATGGATAATTTCAGACTGAGAGTTGTTGTTAAGTAACTGTCTTACACGGAAGCCCTGCAACAAGAACGTAAACTTGTAAACATCTTGTGTGCTAACAAAGGGCTTTAATTAAATAAAAATAAGTGTAACATAGCAGCATTTGGTAAACCATCCCTCACCCAGCATATAACATACATAAAATGTCATCATCATCGACCTCCCTTTTCCCACAGGGGTTAGGGTGTTGTGTCAACTGTTGCCATCTGTCTCGATTTAGTGACACTCTCCTACCATCTTTAACAGTCATGCCTGTCTGCACAAGTCTTCTCTCACACTAGATGTCCTCATTTCCTCTTTCCTTTTTCCTGTCTGTCCCAAGTCTTTATTAGATTGTCTTCTGATTTTCTGCATGTGCTTGAACTGCCATCTCTTTGACTGTCTCTGAAATTGGAGCTACTTTAGCTTGTGCTCTGAGATCTTCCTTGGTACATCTCTTCCACAATGTGCATCCTGCCACCATCTCAGGAACTTCATCTCCATCTCCTCTAGTTTCCTCATCTACTCTGCCTTCACTGCCATGTTTCTGTACCATGCAGTAGTGCTGGTCATACCACTGTTTTGTACACCTTACTCTTCAGCTTCTTTGGCATTCTTCTGTCACACACTACCCCTGACACTCTGTGTCATTTGGCTGCATCCCCTTTGATTCCAACTTTGACTTCCTCATTCAGACTTCCCTTCTCCTCAACCATCTCTCCCAAATACTTAAAGCTACATAACAGCTGTAAAATCTAAAATGTAAGGTGTACTAAACAGTGGTGTGCCCAGCACTACTGTACTGTGCAGCAACCTAGGCATAAAGCCAGCAGTTGAGGAAGCTAAAGGTGATGGAGATGAAGTGACTGAAATGGGTGGTAGGATGCACTGTGGAACAGGCATAGAAATGAGGACATCAAAGCACTGTCCTCATAAGGACAATACCTCACTGCAAAAGGAGAACTTTGTCAGAGACCTTAGTAACTGGGCTGATAACTCTCTCTCTCATTCTCTCTCTCTTCTGAGTATCACATAACAATAGTAGTCAAGAAGTCCTTTTACTCATCTCAGCTCAGCTCAACTAACATAAAGAGGACATCTTCTAGATTCATATAGTTCATTGTCTCATAATATTCCGCACTGATTAGCCTAATTATTAAATACAATGCTCCCTTTAGGATGCAAATCAGTAGACATTTCAAGCAACTTAAAATATCCCAAAGGCTCCTAACTAAGACAATGAATGGCTTAAAAGCCATAAACTACTAGAAAGCACTGAAAAGCACTCACCCTTTAATCAGTGTCTTATGGACTCCTTAGGGGAGATCTATGTTTTGCTTTCTGAGTCATTAAGGACTCAGAGTTCCAGGGATTTTTCCATCTCCATTCATTGAAGTTTCACAAATACCAGAACAAGGGATTTAAATCATTGCCAGGAAATAAATAAAACAAGATAGATTGATAGGGTCATTAAATGGCATTTCCTCCACCTCTAAAATAGACTCCTACTGCAAATTAAGCAGTGTGATACATAATCTTCCTTCAAATGGGAAGTGGACAATTGGCTAAATATTCACAAATTTACGCAGGCTTTTTGGCCTGGTTTTCCTCAAGAAAGAAGTTTCAGTCTGAGGGTGTGTACTGACAAGGAGTAAGTGGTCACAAGACTCAATTACCAGTCCTTCCTATGATCCTATGATCCTATTACAATGAAAAAGTAAGCACAGGTTAGCAAATCTGATAGCATACATTTTTTCCTCACAATACAACTTTATTTATAAGGAAAAGTCCTACTAAGATTTTCTTTCTCTTTACATATGCTAATGACTAAAATGAGTTTCAGCAGGTATCATTTTGATTACTAACATCTGAAAAAAATCAGTAAAAAGTCAGCAACAGTGTGTTTAGCTACATACATGTATACTAAAACAGTGTTACTCTGTTTTAGATACTTCTTAAAATTATATTACCCACTGTTTTGGTTGATTCTTAAAGTTATATGGATTTTTTAGATGCTTAATGATCATAGAAAAATGCAGTCATCTTTCTGACTGAATCTGTTATGTAGCTACGGCCTTTTCACCTTTGCAAAATTTGTATTTGGTGGATAGACTGCTTAAGGATGTTGATATCAGGAAAGCATTGTTTTTGCTTCTGATGTGTATAAGTTTTGTGCAACTTATATACATTCACTTTTTTCTATAAAGTTGACCATCTTACCAAGAAAGCCCTTAGTCATGACTGCAGTGTTGTATCCAATTACATTATTACTTTATATAATCAAATATAAGATCACAGTAACTGACAGGAATAAAAATTGTGATTGAATTTGCAGTGATCTCTTTCTGATGGCCTTGGCCAAACAGCACTTTCTTTACTTTTGACCAGTAAGGATTGTGGGAACTGTAATTCATATCCTTCAGAAAATGCATGCCAACACAAATCTTGTTATTCTGTCAACTTTCTAAATTTATAAGAGCAATATTTAAAATCTGGTCCAATTTGTTTGGCCTTGGTCCCCCCCATTTTGTCACTCTTAGTCCAGATTTATTGGACTAAGAGGTTGAGAGGTATGTCAATGTATCTTTGCAGTTTAGAATGATGGTACACTTTAAATGGATCTTTAAACTTGAATGGAAAATGAAAGTGCATTGGTTATAAATTTATAATGTTCATCATGAGGCAGTCTCATCTACTGGTGTTTATACCTGAAAGCTGTGCTCCTCTATAGAGGAAAGACATTAAATGGATGAAATCTGGAAGTACCAAAGCAATGTTTACCTGTCTGACAGAAGAGTCCAGTATATCCTGATCTGCAAACACATGCAAATGCATTTTCTAGATCTTGGCAAGTTGCTCCATTGAGACAAGGGCTGCTCAAGCACTCATTGATATCTAAAAAGACACAGATTCAGGTTCTTAATTTTCACAGTTAATGTGAGATGGACACTAATAAGCAAAAATAAATTATGCATATTAATTCCAGACTCAATAACAAAAATAAAACACAACTATAGTCTTATGCATTTAACAAACTAATAACTGAAAGCAGAAAAGTATTTGACACTGTCAAGGACAGAGATCAACCAAGTGTGTGTGTGTGTGTGTGTGTGTGTGTGTGTGTGTGTGTGTGTGTATGTGTATGAACATTGGTCTGTATGCAGGCATGGTTGCCATGATAATGGCATGGAAGTACTTCTTATCAACAATAATAATCAAATGCTGTGATATTTTATGTGATCCATACCTGTGACATTTTCCACTTTCATATTTGATAAGATATTCGTTTAAGTGCATAAGACAGTAGAGTTTCTTTCCTTGATAAATACAAGGAACTGCAATTTGCAAATATCTTCATTTCTAACAGAAAATATGTATAAAAGTGTAATCTCAGGGGACCACCTAATCTATATTCATCAGACAGGTACAGTGCTTTAAAAGAATGTCTGCTTCAAAAATATTATTACTTCACAAGGTTCTTACTTCAGATTCAGGAAAAGGAGATGGGTCAGTTAAATCTGGACTGTCTGCATACTATCATATCACCTCCTACTGGTTAAATCTGATCTCCTAGCATCTCACATATAGATATACATTGGAGGGTACCTGTTATGTCCAGAAGTGTCTTATTTTACTAATAGAACCCAGCCAAGTATGCTATTCCCACACATTGGAATTATGTGCAGGACAGGAAGTGACATCATCATCATCATCATCATTAGGGGACTGCAAACATATACAGTTGTACATACATATGCAATGTGCTCTAATATAAACTCATATACAGACAAAAACTGCTTGCAGGTGACCTGCATTGTCTTGGAGTAGAAAGATATCTGTAGTTCCAGCCACAGCAGGTAGCCTAAACTAAATATTGTTGTGTCAATGAGTTGTTCAGAAGTTCTGCCCTAGGAAATTCACTAGATCCTACAACTGATCCATGTGCAGCAGCACTGTATGATGTTTAAGTGTAGCACTGAATATATGGGTGACACCAACTCACAGATTAATGAGGGACACCCGGCAGATCTTGCACCTGAGCAGGCTAACACTATGCAGTCTGTGCACCACTTCAAGAGCAAATATGTGGTCACTGACACAACTGTAGATTAGGGTCTGATGACCTTTAACGTGCGTGCACTTGGGACTTTTGTAACTGACATTGTTAAACAACTTGCAAAAACATGATAACTATTACAAACAGGTGTGCATGTTAGACATATAAGCTTCACCATTGTGGTTGATGGGTGGCCTTTACAGACTGGGCCATCAATATAGTTTATTTAGAAATACTTGTCTGTACTGTAACACCTCCAACAGCATAATGTGGCCCACTGAGTAGATTTTCATTATTCTCCACTCTTCAGAGGCCTACAGGCAAATATTTTGTGATGTCCAGCACCTTGATGATCTCCCTGATTTAACCCTTTGTTTACAATGCATGAGGATGGATTTTAATAAGCTAGCAATGGCTGATTCTGATATAGAGTTTCTATACAGGTTATGTCAACATGCATGAAGGAGGTGTCTCCATATCTAACACATCAGGCTACAATCTGCATATATGCCTTTTTGCTTGTTGCTTTGCCATAACATTCCTGATACCACATGCAGACAACCAATAAGTAGGAGGGGTGTTGCATTTTTTATAAACATTCATCTAGGGCTTTTGAGCTTTGGACAGTAGGCCACAAAGAGACTTCCTGCAGCATAAAATGTGGCTGAGTAAAGCAACAACTCAGTGCTGACTAATCCATATGTCACACCTACACAAATTCTGCAATTCAGGGACACTGAGGAGAAATGTGCACATAATTACAGACTCTGCAGTTGTAAGTGGGATCCAGTAAGCCTGGCATTTATGATTGCATAAGGTAAGAGCTGTACCTCTTTGCACACTGACTGAACAACATGCCATTATATACAGTTCTCAGGTACACTGATGCTGCTACCCATCATGTGCTCTGGCAATATCAGTCAAAATGGTGCAGCGTTTTAGCTGTTCTAGACCCTTCCCTTTTATAATCAACTTTATTGCATATTTTAGGCAAAAAAAATCACAAAAAAATGCAGATGTGTAAGTAAATTTACCTTAACAGTAGATCACTGTTGTAGTAGACTAAGATAATAGGGTTATATCATGCCAAGGATATGATCACTGGCCAGCTTTCAAAACTTCTGGGCACCTGCTCTGCACCCTAACTGCCAGTGGCTCAAGCAGAGTCACATAAAAAAGCAGTTTGAAGCCAAAAGCTTCAGAGCTTTCTTGCTTCAAGAAGGATGGCAGAAAGGTTATAGCCCTGAAATGAAAAAAGCAAAGAAAAGCAGCAGGGATAAAATGTAAGAAACCATAAACACAGGGGTATTTACATCCACTACCTGACAATATGTCAAAAACAAAATGGGTTGGAGGGAGGAGATGGCCACTGCAACAGAGATCTGTTAGAATGTTTACTGTTACAATAGGTTTACTTTCACAACTGTATCATGTTCAACATTTAGATCACTGCTGAATTAGCCAAAGCTAATTGGTTAGATTACCATGACTTAGAAACAAATAAGGAGGACAAAATAATTCAAAAATCCAAGATCCCCATGCAAATGGCCCTAGCAAAGTTTGTTTTGTATCTGGAAAGGAATGTAGTTTGCAATTTTGTGTGAAAATATGTACAGAGGACCATGCTGCTGCCTCTAGAATACTTCTACAGTCCATCCCTTTCCAAATAGCTAGAGAAGAAGCCTAAGCGCTAGTTGAGTGTTCCCTAAGCCGGCATGGAAGGCATTTATTATGATGAGAATAGCAAAAAGAAATGGAATTAAACATCCATTTTGAAACTGCTTGATTAGACAATGATTGCCCCTATTTTACCTTCATATGAGACAAATGGTTGACTGGATTTCCCGAGGAATTTAAATCTATCCAAGCAGTATCTGTCCTGCCTGTAGATACCCAGAGTATGAAGGATTCTTTCTACCCCACTTTTTGGTTCTGGAAAGAATACAGGGAAATTAATAGATTACCTCAAGGTAAACTCTGAAACCACTTTAGGCATAAAAGAAGGATTTGTTCTAAATGAATCCCTGTCCTGAGGAAAATGAGGTATGGTTGACTCACCACAAGAGTTTGTAAATCAGATACTCGTCTTGGAAAAGTTAGAGCAATGAGCAATGTTTTCCATGTCAAGAACCTCATGAGTCCGGTAAGCTGGTTCAAATGGAGAACATGTTACTTTTTCAAGCACAAAATTAAGATCTCATTAAGGAGTTACTTGCTTTCCAGGTAGACGTTTATGTAAACGCCCTTTCAAAACTGCTGGACTTTAGAACAGGTTGCAAGAGTAGAATCCAATGGCAGACACTGCAGAAATGGCTGAAGGATGAATCTTGACAGATAAGTAAGAAAGGTCAATGGATAATAACTCAAATAGATAATCTAGGAACAGAGGCATCCAGGTTTTAAATGCCCTCTGGTTCCTGTCATGGTATCAGTTAAAAAATGTATTTTGCTTACACATGAATGATCTTCTACTAACATGTTTTAGCCTCCCATTGTAAGATGGACACCTAAATCATTTTCTCCCAGCTGTCTTGGACAAATTTCTTTATTTTATACTGTTGTACATGCTCCTGTAAAAGAACTATCAAAATGAAGTTATCATCTGGAGTATCCAATCCACTAGATGTGCTACTGGAATGTCTTACGTCTGCTTCAGTCAAAGATCGTCTTGTTGTTTTATCTGAGCATCTTATGCTCATAAGTACAGTTTTGAAGGCCCATCTTACCTACCACCAATCACAAGTTGACAGGTCCAAGAAAGAAATGGAAGATTTAAAGGAAACAATACATTCATTTTAGAAGGCTTTGGCGACAGTTTCTAGTCCAAAGAAGCAGTTGGAAGAAGTGTTATTACTACAGATAAATAAAACTGATGATCTAGAAAATAGATCTTGGAGGGTTAACATTAGAGTGACAGGGGTACCTGTTAATATTTAGTAATATGACTTATGGTCCTTCTTTGAGTATTTATTTTCTAAAGTGATTCTGCCAGTTATGATTAAAAGTGGAACCTACGTGAAAGGCCAATTTTCACAGAAATACCCTATCTGAACCAATCATTTTGGTCTGTCAATTTCTATGCATTAGAAATCTAGCCATCAGTACAAAGCTATATTGCACAGTACTCACATCTCAGAAGAGTATGGCAACAGATCTGTGTTGCTGCCAGCAAAAAAAAATCATGATCAGACATTTTTTCAGAGTATCTGATTCAGCAGATGAAAATTGCTGGAGTGCAGAAGGGCTTGAGAAACTGAATAAAAATGTTTGGAATCAACAAATAACATGAGGATTTCATTATAGTGACTGTTTTTCCTTCCCTCCTTCCTTGTTTATGCACCTATTTTATAATCTACTATTGTCATGACTCATTAAATAGAGTCTGAATCAGCTGCTGGTGAATAATATGTATATTGATGTACTTATAATACGTGTCTTTACTTCTCATCTAGAAATAGCATTTTCTTTAGAAAGTTGGTTATATGCTACCTAATTATAGTAGGAATTGTTTGGACTGCTTTCTTTACTACCTTCTCTTTCTGTCCTCTAACAAGGGTTTAAATAATCAAAGAAAGTCAAAATGCAGTATATTCATGGTGTTAGGTTGTTAATACAAGGTGATTAATGATGTTTTTTTCCTTCTCCCTTTGATCTAGGTGTGGAGTATTTCAGTTTCCAAATTTAGGTTGAGCAGCAATTGTCACCTCTTGTATGCTGTTCTTTCTAATCTTATTTGGGTGCTGGTGATGGGTTATTATATGGTAGATTAATGGACTGGGTACTTGTTCTTATTTGGGTGCTGGTGATGGATTATTATATGGTAGATTAATGGACTGGGGTACTTGTTCTTATTTGGGTGCTGATGATGGGTTATTATATGGTAGATTAATGGACTGGGTACTTGTTCTTATTTGGGTGCTGGTGATGGGTTATTATATGGTAGATTAATGGACTGGGTACTTGTTCTTATTTGGGTGCTGGTGATGGGTTATTATCTGGTAGATTAATGGACTGGGGTACTTGTCTTATTTGGGTGCTGGTGATGGGTTATTATATGGTAGATTAATGGACTGGGGTACTTGTTTTTATTTGGGTGCTGGTGATGGGTTATTTTATGGTAGATTAATGGACTGGGTACTTGTTCTTATTTGGGTGCTGGTGAAGGGTTATTTTATGGTAGATTAATGGACTGGGTACTTGTTCTTATTTGGGTGCTGGTGATGGGTTACTATCTGGTAGATTAATGGACTGGGTACTTGTTCTTATTTGGGTGCTGGTGATGGGTTATTATATGGTAGATTAATGGACTGGGGTACTTGTTCTTATTTGGGTGCTGGTGATGGGTTATTATATGGTACATTAATGGACTGGGTACTTGTTCTGATTTGGGTGCTGGTGATGGGTTATTATATGGTAGATTAATGGACTGGGGTACTTGTTCTTATTTGGGTGCTGGTGATGGGTTATTATATGGTAGATTAATGGACTGGGGTACTTGTTCTTATTTGGGTGCTGATGATGGGTTATTATATGGTAGATTAATGGACTGGGGTACTTGTTCTTATTTGGGTGCTGGTGATGGGTTATTATATGGTAGATTAATGGACTGGGTACTTGTTCTTATTTGGGTGCTGGTGATGGGTTATTATATGGTACATTAATGGACTGGGTACTTGTTCTTATTTGGGTGCTGGTGATGGGTTATTATATGGTAGATTAATGGACTGGGGTACTTGTTCTTATTTGGGTGCTGGTGATGGGTTATTATATGGTAGATTAATGGACTGGGGTACTTGTTCTTATTTGGGTGCTGGTGATGGGTTATTATATGGTAGATTAATGGACTGGGGTACTTGTTCTTATTTGGGTGCTGGTGATGGGTTATTATATGGTAGATTAATGGACTGGGGTACTTGTTCTTATTTGGGTGCTGGTGATGGGTTATTATATGGTAGATTAATGGACTGGGGTACTTGTTCTTATTTGGGTGCTGGTGATGGGTTATTATATGGTAGATTAATGGACTGGGGTACTTGTTCTTATTTGGGTGCTGGTGATGGGTTATTATATGGTAGATTAATGGACTGGGGTACTTGTTCTTACCCTTTTCACTTTTTTTCTCTTTTTTCTCCACCGTAGTACCAGTCCAGATTAATAGCATGAAGGTGGGTTATTTATTCAGTATGAATGTTGGGAACAGCTATCTACAAATTTGAGTTCTTTTATATATATTTTTCTCTCTGTTCATGGTAGTATAGTATTATCATTTAAAGCCAGAGACAGGAGAGACAAAGGGTATTATCTACTGTCGAGTTCCTAGATTAATAGCTGCCAGAAGCCTACAAGTGGACATAGGTGCTTAACTGGTGACCGTGTGTGTGTGGGGGGGGGGGGTCCCTGGAATTATTCTGCATTTAACTCTTTGGGATATGTTCCACTTAAGTTATGCAGAAGGTGTGGGGTATAAATCTGTATGGCCTGTGACAGGCATGCCTGTGGATATCATTATTTATTTTTTTTTCTGGGAAGATGGGCATAGGAGGAGTTCACATCCTATTTGGAGAGCTAGAATTTTGCAAAGGCTCAAAGAAGAAAAAGTGCACATTGCATATCTGTGATTAGCTGAACTTAAAAGTTCAAGACGGTAATAAATTTAAATCTAACCAGTAACCTGCTGTAATTCTGGATCATATGCCTAGTGGAGGAAAAAGAATGATCCTGTTTCTCTTCCACAGATGCTTGGTATTTCATAGATTCCAGGTTTAGGACAGCAGTAGGAGCAGGTGGTCAATTTCAGAAGGAACTATTAATAGGAAAACCTGAATTCTTGGCCATGTTTATGCACACAATGTGGTTGATGCTGTTTTTTTTTCACTGATTTCCTTGAAATTTAATGGGATTTTAAGCCCACTGATTTTAGCGTATTAGCAGGATATTTGAATTTGGTGTTAGATGAATGTCTCTGTTGGTTATATCTGAAAAAAGAATATCACATAAAAAGTCAGGAGGTCTTCAAAACTTGGATGTGTCAGGATGGTTGGTTAGATATATACTGAGGCAGCTCCACTTGGCTGAAAAGACTTCTACTTTTCTAGAAACCTGCCATAACAAGGAATTAAGATAGACATTTTTTTTTATCCTGGAACACTATAAGACCAGAATTTGCTTCATTAACATACTCAAATTATTCTTAACTACTGCACCAATCGATATATCTACCAAAATAATAAACTAGAGATGGGCATACTTTTGTTGTGTTTCTGACAATGATAGGAGAGTCCTACAGTCTAGAAAATCAAATGTGGTATGACAATACTTTCTCTGACACAATTATTAATACATTATGGTGGGAATGTTGTAATGCAGCTATAAGGGGGACAAAATAGAATTAGAAGGGATCAGAAGAATGAAAAGGGAAGAGCTCCGATGGCATAAAATTGTATTTCTTCAACAAATCCAACAAAAGATAATAGAGAAAGGGGAGGGATGAACTTAAAAATCAGGAATTTACTCTATCAATGGAAGTTACTTTGCTAGAGACCTCAAAAGTGGAGGCAGAACTCATACGTACAGGCCACTTCTCCTGGTTACATAGGAATGTAGTCTTTAAATGTATATCTTGGCTATTTAAAATTGACACAAATACATATTTGCTATCCACAGTTAAAATTATTAGGGGGAGCTAATCACATAAAAAATGAACTTCAGGAGAGATTTCTAGCATATTATTCTACCCTATATAGCGCACAATGAAATGGGTACATAATTTAGTGCTCTTGCTGGGTCGCACAATCATCAGAGAGGGTTAACTATCCTTGCTATTTCCAAGGTCCATCAACATAAGGCCCCTAGTATTTATGGCTTCACATATGAGTTCTACAAATGGGGTGGAGAAGAAATTGTATGGCTATTAACCAAGGTATTTAACCAGGATAATATTAATCAACAACTAGGGTCTTATTCTAATCAAGCAATTATAACACTTATTCCTAAATTAAAGATAAGCATTCCAAACTGGAGTGACTTCAGACTTTCTCTCATCAATGTGGACTTAAAATTATTTGTTAGTTTCCTTGTGACTAGATTGGATGTCTTCCTTATAGATATAATCGGGAAAGTCCAAAACAGATTCATAAAGGGAAGACAGGTGGTGGACAACTAGTGGATATTGATTACTTTCCTTAAATATTTGGGAGGCTAACAGTACATCTGGGATAGTGCCCTTTGATATTAGAAAAGACATTTGATTCTGTTAAATGGGATATTTTATTTCAAGTCCTCCAACAAGGGAGTGCTGGTCTCAATTTTTGAAAATTAGTTAAAAGATTGTATGCTTCTTCCTCTTTTAGAATCATGATTAAAAGAGTCCCATCTAGTTCTGTTGATCCAAAACCATATTGATGATGTAGTCTTGGGGAGCAAGGGAAGAAGACTCTCATCCATCTAGTCAAGTAGTCCCTTGCCTTTCAACTGAACTTTACCATACACTGTTTTGAGAATGAACTATTAGAAGAGTTGTAGCATTTTAGTGCTTCTGAGTTTGACACCCATAGGTTTTTATGAAAAATGGAGAAGACAAATCTCTGTAGAAGGTCTTAATTTAGGACACTTATTTAGGGGAAGAGGACCTAATGACCTAATATAGGGTCATCCCGAACCTGCCATATCTACAGCCAATAACACCAAAAACACTTGGTCAGTTTAATTAATAACAAAACAGATATATGTTCTTCGTTCTCTGGTCAATCTAGACTAGGAGAATTTTGAGACCCTAACATTAGAATTTGGCTTACCCAAATCTGAATGGTTTACTTATTGGCAGCTTAGATATTTGTGGAATAAAAGTATTTTTTGCTGGGAAAGAAAGGCAAAGTTTTCTCTTGGGACAAATATAAACAGTGAAATGAAGTAGGGTAGGTCTGAATTACAAAGATTTATGAGAGAATAAGGCTGAAGACCTTAAACATCTCATAACTGTTAATTGGAAAAGGTAAGATAATGTTTTCTAAAGGGAAATGGGAATATATTTGGAAGGCAATATGGAAACTGATGTTATGGCCCAAATTTCATGATAAACAGATGATAATTATGTTTAGATGGTATCAAGCCCCGTGTAGACAACAAGTATGGGTATATCAATGACCAGTGAGCGCTGGAGATGTGATCAGAAAGGGCCAGATAATCCTCAAATGTTTTGGAATTGTCCTAAGAGCCAACCGTGTTGTGTTTTTTTCAACAATAGGTTGAATGCTGATTCTTACCAAACCTTTATTTTGGGCTTGGTGTTTTGGATATTTGGATTGCTTTCAAGTGATATTCTTTTTTGGCAGAGGGAATCTTGAGGGTTATTGGGTCCTTGCTAGTGATATTAAGCTATTAAGCTTTTTTGTGCTAAACAGTAGAAGACATAGTATATAGTTAGAGAAAATGCCTAAATAACTCCATAAAGCACCATTTTGGTAATGTTTTATATTCCTTTACATATGCTGGTATCTTTGACAACATCCCTCCACAATGGACAAAGATGTGTAAAAGCTATAATTTTAATTTAATTATTTCCCTTGTGCATGTTTATGTAAAATTATATTGTGGAACCCAGTTCCACATATAGTGACCTTGGAAACTACCCTCCAATGGCTATCCACTACACACCCCCAAGAAACTATTATTCTAGGAGACTTCAATATCGATTGGAAAACCTGTTCATCAAAAACCCCAATTACCCACATTAACTTAAATGGCTTCTTCCAAATTATAAACTCCCCCACCAGAATTAATAAGCCCAACAATAAAGAAAGCACCCTAGATTGGATACTTATAAATAACAAACCTCAGTTTTTTTTATATATATATATATATATATATATATATATATATATATATATATATATATATATATATATATATATATATATATATATATATATATATATATATATATATATCAGGCACCCTACCTGAGAACACGAGCGACCACTTCCTAACATATATAATAAGAAAGAGGAATGACATGCCTCAGCAAATCACCCTTAAAACCGTTAGAAACACAAAAAACTTTAACCTCACCAATTTCCAGACCAAACTTAAATCATGCAATTGGTCCAACCTAAAGCTACTTCCCCTAGACTTAGCAGTCTCACACTTTAATACTAAGCTCCTAGCCATCTTAGACAGGCATGCTCCCAAAAGAAATATCAGAACCAAAAGCAAAATAGCTCCATAGCTAACCAAAGGTACTAAACAAAAGCTAGCTGCTAGGGACACAGCATGGACCTCCTGGAAATCCACCAAATCCAGTCAAGATCATATTAGGTACAAACAACTGAGAAACAAAGCCAATAAAATCACTAAGCTAGATAAACAAACTTACTAGTTCAGCTTACAGAAAAAGCACCAAAATCAGCCACAAAAAATCTGGTCAGGTCTCAATAAACTGCTCCATCCAGGTAAATCCACTACCCCCACCCCTAAAAGTGTAGCAGAGGCCTTCAATACTTTCTTTACAGAAACAATGCAATCCCTAGCTAATAACCTACCTCCCAACACCACAAACACCACCTCAGCCCCACTTGATAATGGACCCCCATTCAAATATGATCCAATCCCCACACACTATATTAAATCCCTACTTAAGAAACTCAAACCCACCACCCTAGCAGCAGACTTACTCCCTGCTGAATTTCTACAAAAGGCCGCAAACGAAATAGCATACCCTAGCTCCATCTTAATCAACCATACTCTCCATGAATTCTATGTTCCCTCCATCTGGAAAATCTCCCACATTATTCCACTTCACAAAGGGAGTAACTCCACAGAACTCTCAAACTATAGACCTATAGCCATTCTATCTCCCTTAGCCAAAATAATGGAAAAATGTATACATAAGCAAATTCTAACTCACCTTATCCAGAACAATCTCCTAGCCCCATCCCAGCACAGATTCAGACCTGCCCATAGTACCACAACAGCACTTCTCTCCTTCTCTCACACAATAAATCAGAACCGTAATCACAACATACTCTCCTCTGCCCTCTTTCTCGACCTATCCAAAGCATTTGATATGGTGAATCACCACCTACTCCTAGACACACTCAAATAATTCAACCTAAACAACCTAGTAATCAAGTGGTTCCAATCTTACTTGCAGGGCAGACAACAAGCAGTATTATGGAAAGACATTCTATCCCTCCTACTACCAATCACCCTTGGTGTCCCCCAAGGGTCCATATTAGGCCCGCTCTTTTTCATAATATTCCTCAATTACCTACCCAAAGTCATCACATAAGCAACCTGTATTCAGTATGCAGATGACTCTACCCTAATCTGTTCTGCCACCACCCCGTCAGACTGACAATCCCAATGCCAGAGCACTTTCAACAAAGTAGAGGTCTGGTTCAATAATCTCCATCTCCTATTGAATCCCAACAAAACCAAATCTCTATTTCTCTCCACTACCCGAAAAACCTCATCACCAAATATTACAATCTCATCCAATAATGGCACCATAATCTCTCCAGAACCATCCACAAAACATCTTGGTATAATAATTGATAATAACGTTACATTTGACACTTATATCGACAAAACTATCAAAACAGTTAACAAAAAACTAGGCTCCTTATATAGGATTAAACCATTCCTAACGCCACCGGCCAGAACAGCCATAGTTAGAGCACACCTTCTCTCAGCCCTTCTCTATGCCTCACCCATTTTCCTAAACCTACGGAAAGCTAACCTAAACAAATTAGCTAGCTGTTACAACAATATAGTTAGAGTCACCACAGCCTACAGAACCCATCACTGTCAAAATCTTCAAACACTGGACTGGCTAGAGCTACCCAATCAACTCCAGTACAACCAACTCATAGTTATTCATAAAATCCTCTACCAACCTAACAGTACACCCATTCTGGCAAATATTTTCACCCCTACTACAACCTACCATCCCTCCGCTCATCTAACAAGATGCAAGTTCAATCTGCCAAAGCCAACAACTCAGCTGGAGAATCACTTCTCTCCAACTCAGCTGGTAAGAAATGTAACACACTCCCCCCAGATCTTACCACTATAGCCTCCTTACCCCAATTCAAAATATCCCTAAAGAGTCACCTAAACAAGCATTGGCTATGTCCATGTCTAGACCCAGGCTAACTCGACATACATGCAACTCTTGAAGGTAAATGATGCAATTAGGAATAAACCTTCTACCTAAACCCACCCTAATTATATTTACTTCTCTATAATCTTCAGAACAACATTCACTAAATCTAACCTAACTTCCTATGCTCAACCTTAGAATGCTGTGTTGCTAACTCCCTATGCTAACCATTTAAATCCCTTGTCTTTACCTCCTCTTTTGTATCTTATTATCCTAGCTTTTCTACAAATATGTCTTAAACCCTTCTACATCTAATTTCCAAGAACTCTCCTTTTAACTAAATACCTTTTTCTCACTAACCACCTTTTTTTCTCTGAGTAGTCACTCATGACATCAATCTTAGTATCATGCCATTCTATACACTCAAATCCTTTGCTATGATTGCTGTACATATGTAATACTATAAACCTACAATGATATTAAACTTCAATGTAACCATGTATATATATAACCTCCTATTGAAATTTTAAGATTTTATATATTTTACTGTCATCTTTTTAGTACATGTGGAGCTTTTCTTCCCGGGCCTCCGCTGAAAATGGACATGTATCCAGTCGGACTCTCCTGGTTAACAAATGTAAAATAAATGAAATAAAATAAATAAAATTTGTTTTTTTTAATCAGTGATATAATATTTTTTTCTACATGTAAGTTGTAGATTGTTATCCCTTGGATATAGTTTAGTATATCTGATATGTTATTTTTCATACCTTGTTGATATGTCTATATGTTTGATTTTATTGTGTATTAATTATGGCAACTGCTGGGCATGTTTATAATGTGTTTACTTTCTTTTTTGTTTTCCGAAACAAATAAAATCTACTTTAAAAAAACGCTATCATCCAGGCAGTCAATTGAGATGTTTTCAGGTTTGGCAATATCAAACAACCACTGTCATGCATGAGGAAAAACAGTCTATGGTAATTGCCCTTAACCAATTTCAAAAAAATGGAGAACCACTGCTGCCTGGTCAAAAGGGAAACACCAACACTATCTTTATAGAGTCCTTCTGGATGTTTAGAAGAATCATTAGAATCACTGCTATCAGCAGAAAGGATGGAAAAACATACAGGTACATTCTCATCCATGAGAACGCATGTCATCCAGTCCTGCTTGCAAGGAATCCTGGAGCAGAATTTCTTTCACTGTTTGCTTTGAAAGGAAGCAGGCAGGCCTACTTAAGATGTTCCCCACAGTTTGATCAATTCCTGGAAGACCACAAGGTGCAATTTCCAATCAGGAGTATCTCTCTTGGTCCTGATCAGGTTGCCCGTTAAAAATAGTTTGCTCTAGTAGAATGTATGAGGTCTGATGTATGTGTGTGTGTGTGTGTGTGTGTGAGTGTGTGTGTGTGTGTGTGTGTGTGTGTGTGTGTGTGTGTGTGTGTGTGTGTAGATAAACGGGTTAGTCCAACAGATACAACATTTTCTTCATTCCCCGATTCAGGCTAACCGGGACCCAAACTGCACTGGCAAACCTTTGTTATAAGGCAGACACCATCAGTCTAGAGCATGCACACTAACACAGCCACAGAAATAAATACATGCAGCATTTAAACCTGAGTGTATGTCTTTGAGTCATGGAAGAAATGAAGATACGGTCTAACATGTATTGACATATAATGAGCACATTGAAATTTCATAGAGAAACTACCCTGTTTCTATTGAAAGCACAGTGTTTGGCCTAGACAGTGTATCACTGCTTATCAGTAACTCTAACTGCTGTGCCATGTAAATACACAAAGGCACACACAAAAACATGCACATAGACACACACACACACACACACACACACACACACACACACACACACACGCGCACACACACACACACACACACACACACACACACACACACACACACACACACACACACACACACACACAAAAACTAACCTGTGCACACATGCAAACACGTCTTGTATGTGTGTGCATACATAATAGATATATAAACAAATATATATATATACACACACACACACACACACACACACACACACACACACACACACACACACACACACACACACACACACACACACACTCACACACAGATCTCTTTTCAAATACCGAGCAACTGGAATCGTGAATTTCAAAATGTCAAGACAAGAAAACCGAAATGTCACAGTCTTGAAAGTTAACATTATTGCATGCTAGTTTCTTGAATAGTAGTGGAGTAAGCAGTGGAACATTTTAAAAGGTTAATATTTCCCTAAGGAGTTGTTTTACATTGTTACGTAAAAGAAAAAAAACATGGTGGACATATAGTTATACAGTATAGGTACAATCGTGTAATTGTGGAATAATTGTCTGTGGTTAGAAGATAAACTTGTTTTTTATTTGGCAGTTTGCCCTTTTCTTTAAGGTAGTACAATGTCAGAGTTTGTATATTTAATGTGTGGGGACGCAGGGGGGTTTGCACCTCTGCAAAAAGAATGGCAAAAATTTGAAGTGTTTTGGTAACAGGAGATGGTCATAGTAGTTCTGCATTATTTACAGATGTTTGCTGGTGTTTGGAGTTTAGAAGCTTGTTTTAATTTTGTAATATTTTGGAAAGGGATAGGGTTGTAGATGCTACCTTTAATATAGTATATTCAGTGTTTTAAATGTTGCGCTTTTGAAGTTTTGTTATGTTACACTGTTGGTGTTCTCGTCCCTACACCTCTTGTTCGGTATTTGAAAGTATATATATATATATATATATATATATATATATATATATATATATATATATATACACACATGGATATTTCTTGGAATCACTTTCTTCCATCGAATATTTCATTGGCCAAAGCAGGCAGTGAAGTTTAGGGAGTTTTCCATTTTCCCTACTGTTACACAGTCTTATATTTTGGATATATAAGTTGCAAGGACTGTGAAGATACACAGCCCCACAATGGGTTTGCAAGGAGGCTTCTACCTCCTGGAAAAAAAAAACATTTTGCATTTTGCATGGACCCGTACAAAACAGAAATACACAGTAAATCAGGAAAAGAACAGCAAATCAGTTCCAGCATTTTGAACAACGTGTTTTTTTCATGTGCGCTAACCCTGTTTCCCTAACCCTAACCCTGTCTGTAATTCTATCCATACACATTACTTTACTAAAAATCCTTTCCCAACAATTCCACTACACAAGACAAAAGGAAACAGAACATATACATTATTAAACATGTACAACACACAATGTATCTTTTACCTAAGTGTAACCCTAACTCACAAACCCTTGTAAATACACACCATCTGTTATAACACAGTCTTGCACAGATTCACCACAACCACTTTTTCATTCAGTCATTAATTTTCCTGCACACTCCTACTTACCTACACTATATAAACATTTAATTCAATGATTCAGACAAATGAGAATTCACTCATTTTTCTCTTCTGTCTTTTTTTTACATTCACAAAAACTTTTGAATCAAATGCATATTCATACTTTTGAGTCACACCAGAACAAACATATTGTAAGTCCCCAAGAACACTGAAAGCATCAGGTTATAAAAAATATGCTGGTTAATTATATTCATTCAACAAGATCAGGGAAATAGCAGTCTCAAAGCATTCAAAACAAATACTTCCTTGTGTTTTGCAGTTCCATAAGAAAACATCAACTTTTGTTAGTTTTATACAGTCAATATAGCCTCTCTAGTAAGTATGCTGTCTAAAATTGTTAATGCTGTAGACCTTGCCCAGACCCAGTTCCAGCTCATGATCATACACGGTCCTCTAGGTGCATTACATGAATTAGTCTCAACTGGGCTGATGTACTCTTCATCTCCTGCATCGTAATTCATTTCTTTTTTTTTATAACCTCCTTCTCTACATGTGAGACTGATGGCTTCTTTGCCTGACCTGATTGGATCATTCATTCTGCAATTGCAGGAGCTAGAATTCCCAGGTGAGGATTCAGCCCTACAGCCCATTGACTTTTGCACCAGAATCCCTCATTAGGTCATCCTCTCATGGTGAGAGTTGAGTCATAGGAAGCAGACAATGGTGACCTACACCCCCTCCAACACACACACACACACACACACACACACACACACACACACACACACACACACACACACACACACACACACACAATATTGAGGATATCACAATTTGTCACTGAATCTAAAGTAAAATAGTGACCCCAAATCACCCTACAAGTATTTTCATTGTGTTTGAAAATGGAAGTTCAACAACTTTGTTAAGTCGCTTCTGAATTATTCTCTCCAGACCTGCAAATGTAGAAATATCTGAGGAGTGGACTTGAGTGCACTTATGCAAGGCATTAGTTATAAGATGGCACTATGTATCAATAAGATATGCCACTATATGAAATAAATACAGTCCTATTGTCTTTCTAACATAGAAATAACCAGAAACACAGTAACTCACTCCTACAAGTTTCTGATCTGCTGTAACTCATATATAAGACTGATATTTTTAGAAGGAAATTGTCGTAGTTTACAAATTAGTCTTCAATACATGCAGTTGCCAAATGACTCTTGTTGATATCGTCCCCCAGTTTCTGGGAAATCACAGTATCACCTAATTATCTAAATCTAGAAAAGTGTTGAGATAAACTCTTACCCCACCTATAATTGAAAGGACAATGCTCAGGTAAAACATACCAAAAAAGTAATCAAATATCAAAATAGACCACTGTTGTAAATTAATATCACAAATTTTGAAATTGTTACTAACAAAGCCTGTAAAATTTCTGGGGGTAGCTGAACTGTTCCAACAGTGCTCTATCATCCCTAATGCATATTAGTAAGACTTCTAGATAGTCCTATTTTTATATCCCCTGTTATGAAAATGATTTCCAGGTCATCAGATTTAGAATTAAGTCTTCTATGTCAGTGCAAATGCATTTCCGATGCAAAAACTGATACTAGGTTATGTTACTGATAATGGTGAACAGAGGCCAAAAAAAAAAAGATTTATTATTTAACCACAGGGCATCTGTTTAGCAGTCAGCCTGAACTGTCTCTGCCAGCCAAAAAAAATTGTACAAATGAAACCATCTCCCTGATTTACTATGAAATTTAGCATAATAGAAAATGTGAGAATGTCATATGTAAAAAAATGTCATATGTAAAAAAAAGAAAAGAAAGACTTGTCTACAATAATATTGTTCTGCTGAAAAAAGCAACAATATTGGCACAGATCATCTGCAAGTTTTTTTTCAAAAGAAACAATTCCTTTACTGCAAATAAATATCAAGAAGACAGAAATATATATAAGATAGCTCTATCACTATGCATTCAACAGTAGAAATTCCTAAACGAAGAAAATATAATAATAATCACTTCATAATTAAATTGAATTTTCTTTAAAACATTATCTTGGTATTATGATGTCAAAAAAACTTTTAAAACACTTCACATTTACCACTAGAAATAAAGGCTTTGACCTTACAAATTTATATTGCTATACCTTTGTTGCAGAGAGTACCAGTCCATCCAGGTCTGCAATTACATTGGAAAGAGCCAACAGTGTTTATACACGAGCCTTTCATACAAGGTGATGATTTACATTCATCTATATCTGTAAACGAAATGAGAATTAAACTCCTGTGAACAAATCTCTTATAATATTTTAAAAGTACACTGTTCAACAAGTACATTGAAAGTAAGTCCATTTGCTGTTGCATAACTTAATAGCCAAGCAGATTTTAACACAATGGAATGTATTATCAGTTTCTGTAAATAAAACAAAGATTAAGTTTTCTAATTTTTTCCCAAGACTACCTCTAGGATTCTGAAAGATTTAGCATTATGTGGAAGCCTTTTTTGCCACTGAGGTTTTCCCCTGGTGGAGGCCTTAACATGGACAGTGATTCTGCAGATGAAACTACGTGCTAATGTTGCAGTCTTGGGGCGGGGGGAGGTAACTAATGGCAATCAGTCATTTGCTCCCTGCCAAAAATATTTCTGGGTCTATGCATAGTGTATGTATATGTGAGCATGTGTGTGTTTGTGCAAAGGCATGAATGAGCATGTGTGTGTGGTTCACACTAAGGTTGTTAGGAAGGGGATTTCTAGCCTAGATTGTGTGTGTGTGTGTGTGTGTGTGTGTGTGTGTGTGTGTGTGTGTGTGTGTGTGTGTGTGTGCCTTTCTCCTTGGCTAGTCACAGTATGATAGGTAGGTAGAGAATGCCAGGACTGGATAAGTCTTCCTGTGTAGTGTGTGTGTGTGTGTGTGTGTGTGTGTGTGTGTGTGTGTGTGTGTGTGTGTGTGTCTACTGGACTACTTTTTCAGAGGCAAGATCCCCATGGCTTAACTTAGAAAAAGCTAGATACTTAACAGACAATAAGTGTTTATATTCTGTTATTTAAAGAGGTAGGTTTCGTAACATAAAGGTATCTGTATGCTGCATCATCACATGCATCCTGATTATTTAAATTATGAACAAGTTGGAGTATTAACCTGTGAAACAGCCCTGCCCAGTCCATCCTGGTGCACAGGTACAGCTGTAGGACCCGGGAGTGTTTGTACAGGTACTACCATGGTTACAAGGGTTATTGAGGCATTCATTCACATCTAAAATAAAACAAAGCATTAATGTAAATAGAAGTGCATTATATCATTTTATTGTAATCTTCAGACAAAATAAATAGACTTTAACCATCATGCTTGAATCAGTCTTGTTTTCGTTTATGTATTTATTTATTTATTTTACAGTTTGGTTTTCTTAATTCTGTAGATCTTTATGAAATATGTCACATAATTCTAATTTTAAAAGAAAACAATTGGTTTGATTAACAGCTTAAATCTGTTGCATATGGTAACAAAACATGTTGCAGTGACAACCAGTTCACCTTAAATGATATTTATGAATTTCCTTACTGAAGAATTTAAGAAACACTGAATGTTACTACAGAAAACTCAGGTCCATAGCAGAACCACTTATCGTCTGGCTAAATACTGCATTTTCTCACCTTAGTATTTTATCTCTGTCCATTATGTGCTTAGACCTTAACACAGCCTTTTGTCTGTGACACTCTCCAACAGATGATTTCATATCTGTTCATTTCCTTTGCTGAAGCAATTTTTCCTTGAAAACGTTTGAAGTTCATACCTCTGCTCATGGCATAGTGCCTTTGACACTGTATCCCAGAAAATCATTCTACATAAACTGGCCTCCTGCAATTTCTGCCCTGAAGCCCTAAGCTGGTTCCATATCTACCACTCTAATCGAAAACAAGCCTCCTTATGGGACAATAAACTCTCCCCCCCAGCTTCCCATCTCTATAGGAGTCCAACAAAGATTGATCCTTGAACAACTAATTTTCACTATTTTTACTAATGACCTAACCTCCGCTGCTAACACTGCCAAAATGATGCAATATGTGGATGATGCCTCCCTCATCTGCTCTGTTCACACTATCGATGAACTTCAAATAAAAGCTCAGAATGCCATCAATAATATTGAAAACTGCTTATCAGTCCATCAGCTTATACTAAACCCCAATAAAACTAAGCTTATGGTCTTTTCAAATACCTCCATACTAAATAATCAACCACCTCTCTCTATCTTTTCTTCCAATGATACAAAAATAGAACTTGTCTAACAAACAAAACTTCTCGGGGTCACTATTGACAATACGTTGAGATTTGACAAACAAGTAGCACTAACAATTTAAAAAGTACATGTAAAACTCTATCTTACCAGCCATGCCAGACTTGCAACAACAAGAACCCACCTCTTATCTTCACTACTTTACTGTTCTCAGATATTCACCAACCTTTGCAAAACAGAAATGAATAACCTCGAATCTTGTTATAACAAAACAGCCAAATTTGCCTCCAATCAGCCTCAAAAATCACATCATTGTATTGCCTTCCACCACCTGAACTGTATAGAACTCCCAAACTTACTTACACTAAAATCAATTATTAATTGCCCAACAGTCATGTATAAACCTGATAACTGCCCAGCTCTTTCTGACTTTGTTCAACTCTATACTAACCTTGAGTCTCTTAGGTCAGCTGATAAAGTGATGCTCAGAAGTTGTCAAAACTCATAACTCAAATGGAGACTCCTTATACTGCCATAAAATTGCTAAATACTGGAATTCTCTTCATCAACATATTCTATCCATCACTAATATTCTTAACTTCAAACAGGCCCTAAAACAACACTTCTCAAATCATTGGATATGCTCCTGTTCTCCCCCAGACTAACCTGTTCCTAAGCTCCTTTTTCTGACTCTCTTCTTCCTCTCACATAGCCTCATGTCCTCCTTGGCAATGACACTTCCACCTTTCATTCGATCATTTGATTCTGCTTTTTTTTTAGTATTTAATATGTTTAGAAATAAATTCTTGTTTAATACTGTTTTGATCTGAATTCTCTAATGTAATGATGTTTTGTTTATTAACACTGATTGCTAATACTGTATCATATGTAACCACATGGTTCAACTTCACACAGTGTATTTAATGGCTTAATGTTTAACTATGTTACTTCTCTGGAGCTTTTCTCCCTGGGTCTCAGCTGAAAACAAGCTAATTTCCCAGTCAGACATTACCCGGTAATCAAATGCAAATAAATAAAATAAATAAATAATGATAGACATAAACATTTGCTATGGTCATTCTGGATGGATGTTACACAAATCTGCTATATAATGTTTTTTCTTTCTCTTTATAGTTGTGTGTTCTTTGCTCCCGAAAAGGTATAATGTATATTAATCTGCATTGCATTTCTTAGTTGTTTGATACTGTAAGAGAACACAGAAATTATGACTGAGTCTCTAGTCATAACCAGCTTATTATGTGTTCAAGACATGGATGCCAAGAAATCCTCTCCCTCTGAGAGAGAAAAAGAGAGGGTGTGTGTGAGCATGTGTGGTGTGTGTGTGTGTGTGTGTGTGTGTGTGTGTGTGTGTGTGTGTGTGTGTGTGTGTGTGTGTGTGTGTGTGTGTGTGTGTGTGTGTGTGTGTGTGTGTGTGCGTGCATGTGTGTGTGTGTGTGTGTGTGTGTGTGTGTGTGTGTGTGTGTGTGTGTGTGTGTGCATGTGTGTGTGTGTGTGTGTGTGTGTGTGTGTATGTGTGTGCGTGTGTGCGCGTTTGTGTGTGTGCGCGTGTGTGTGTGCATGTGCATGTGCGCTTGTGTGTGTGTGTGTGTGTGTGTGTGTGTGTGTGTGTGTGTGTGTGTGTGTGTGTGTGTGTGTGTGCGCATGTGTGTGCATCTGTGTGTGTTTGCATGTGTGTAAGTTATATTTTGTATGTAAAATACTTCCTCCAGTAACAATTGCACATTACAGCAGAAATTATTTTCACTAATATATATATATATATATATATATATATATATATATATATATATATATATTTTAATATAAAAGCAAATATGAAACAATTTAACACATAGCCCATTATCTAAACATCTGTGGTGTCAGTCCTCACAACACCCCCTTGGTGGGCAGTATTTTCCCCAATAACACCCACCCTGTTAGGTATTATTGCTTGCTTATCCTCATAGACTGTTCTTCGTAAAGAATATTGACAAAGAACTGATCTAAAAAAACTTTTAGAATGGAAATAGAACTCTGCCTCCCACAGGAACCAATACAGCACTGAGTATTTTATAACCCACCAGTGTAAATTTTGTGGCAAAAAAAAATTTGTGAGAAATTTTTTGAGAAACTTTAGAAATTATTTTAGATGTATAAGGTGTTTTGTAAGGTATATCTAAAAATATGGGTTATAGTGTGTTATTGTCCAAATCAGTGTTGTTATACAGTGATAGTTATTTCACACTGAATTGTCCTAATATTCTGTTTGGTCTTAGATAAACTGTCCTAGTTGCCTTTATAATCACTGCAGAGATACCTTGATCAAATCTAACATTTTAATCTTTATGTAGCCTTAGGTACCTCTCAGCTGTGACCATTTTGCATATATGACCATTGATTTTTTTTTATAATAATCTTTCACACTATTCTTCCTGATGAGTGGGCTACTGTACTTCTTCATATCAAACATGGAATGCTGTTGGTACATCATAGGTGTAATATGGAATGCTGTCAGTACATCATAGGTATAACATGGAATGTTGTTAACCAAAAATGTCTTTTTCTATCAAAATCAATGCTATTGGCAAGTGCAGGAAACAGCTATGAGGGCATCTTTTGCCCCCATTTATGCAGACCTCTTCATGGCATATGTAGAGGAACCCATTATTTATGATGGGACACATAATATCTACTTGGATGAAATGGACATATGGAGGAGGTACTTGGATGATTGCTGGATGGTGTGGAGGTCAGATGTGGATTACTTAAAGGAATTCATGGGAAATTTGAATGACAACAAATGGGGTCTTCAATTTATGGTAAATTACCATACAGAACACATTACATATCTAGATGTTTTGGTTAGTAGGAATGAGGATCACACATTACAAACGGAAGTTTTCCGTAAATACCCACAGTATAATTCCTTACTCCGTGCATCCAGGTTTCATCCTCCCCATATTACCAGAAATATCCCTAAATCCCTGTTTATCAGGATGAGGTGTATTTGTTCATAAAACTCCACTTTTGAAACTTTCTGGAAGGATCTTGTTAACATGTTTCGTGAAAGGGGCTACAAAATGGGTTATGTCCTAGGAGCTAGTAACTGGGCTGCAACCCTTAATAGGGAGGATTTACTCAAATACAAGTATAAGCCTCAGGGACCCAGTCCTGTTATATGATTTACAACCACATATGAAAGGAACACGGAAGTATTAACCAACAGTGTACAGAGACACTGGAATATATTGTTGGCTGATAATGCCCTATCACAACTTCTTGAGGATAAATGTCATTTTTCGTCCATAAAGGAAAGAATTTGGGTTCATATTTGAGCCATTACAAATGGGAAACTAGGTCTATCTCTACAGGTAATACTCAAACAACACTTCTAGGTGACAGATTGACTGGGTGTATGCCTTCTGGACATTGTAGTCACTGCAATAAAGTTATGAAGTCCAAACAATTTACAAGTAGGAATTCTGGTGTTGCTTTTGACATCATTTTTTTTGCAAATTGCAGTAGTGATTGGTTTGTTTATCTGGCCTCATGTAGTTGCTCTGCATTTTATGTAGGTCAGACCTCAAGGCCACTTAGATTGTGAATTTCTGAGCATCTAAGTGACATTAGACACAAGAAAACCAGCAATGCTTTGTATAAGCATTCTATAAATCACCCTACAGCTTCAATCAGTTTTATGATTATTGATAGGGTCATGGGGAATAGATCCAACAAAGCGGGATTGCATTCTATCTTGGATACTAGACAGAAGAAATGGATCATCAAACTGGGTGGACTTTTTCCACCTGGATTAAATGAATATTTATGAGGTAACCAATCACAGTATGTATTAAATTTGTAGTACTGTAGTATTGTAGTAAAGGAACAAATGATTGTTTTTGTCTTTAACACTCATGAAGGCTATGAAACTATTCTAGCCGAAACTAGTCTGTTCTTTTATGTAATATATTAAATATATTTGTATATTTTTACAGCACACAGTTTGCTGAACACTCTGAGGCCCACAGAGAGACCAAAAGGCAGCATTCGAAATTGATAGTAATTGGCTCCCAGCCAGAAGCAGAGGAATGTCCTGGAGTGTTTGTCCATTTTTATTTGGTAATATGCATCTTGTAGATCTGTTGAGCACATCCAATCATCTTTCTCCAGAAACGGAATGATAGACTGAACCGTGACTATCCAGAATTTTGTCTATCTGACAAACTTGTTTAGGATGCTGAGGTCCAAAATTAGCCTCCAGTCACCTGTCTTTTTTGGCACTAAAAGAACCTTGAGTAAAATCCGGATACTATCAGATCTGGTGGGACTATTTGGATGACTCTTTTTAGAAGCAGCTTTTGTATTTCTTGAGCTGATGCTTCCCGCTGACTGGGTGGAATGATGGAAATTTGCCTTTGTGGCTTCAAGAAAGAATTGAAATGGATGTGATAACCTTTGGTAATTATCGTCTGCACCCAAGAATCTGTTGTTAGGGATTGCCAGGCAAGGTGTTGCAGAGAGAATCATCCCCCATCTGCTTCCAGAGCTAAGCAATCAGGCTGCTCTTCAGGAGCGATGATAGGGCTGTCCAGGGAAAGAGTCTCAAGATCCCTGATTATGCAGACCCCCCCACTGCCTCTGGAGGGTTGTCTTCCTGATGACTTCCCCCTCTGCCCCAGGGGGAAACTCACCATGTTTGTCGAGGAAAGGACCCTGGACTTTCCAGTACCACATCTTTCTACTCTTCTGATTCCTAGAGAAGGACTGTTGGGGAGGGGTGGAAAAATGCACACCCACAGTAGATAGGGTCTTGTCATCCTTTTCACACCTGGCTAATGTGTCTTTTACCTTTGGGCCAAAAAGAGAGGAAGCTTCCATGGGAGCATTGAGAAAGGATGAATTAAAAGGGTCTGCAAAATCACATAGGCAAATCCAGACGTGACGTCTCATGACAACGCCTGCACCCGCTGCTCTAGCCACCCCATCGGTAGTATGAGAAATCAACCATATGGACGAGTTAGATATAGACTCTAGGATGGCAAGCTGTGAGGCAACTTTGTTTTGTACCTCATCAGATACTACTGTTGCTAATGTTCCCAAGAGATCCGTGATCAGGTCTCTCTAGAGACGGGTAAAATGTGCCAAGTAATTCAAGGACCGAATGGCAAAGGTCAATGAAGCATATACCCACTTCCCTAACCTGTCCATTGCCTGAGACTCCCTGTTTGGTGGTGGACAGTACGGCTCTCCTCGGTGAGTTCTTTCCTAGTGGCCACCGCTGCCACCACCATTTTGTCTACTGGTAAGGCTTTGGACCAATGGGGATAATTCTCTGGAGGGGAGAGAATTTTGTCTGGTCTCCAGTGGATAGATTCAATGGTGTCAGGATTCCTCCAAGTGAGCTGCATGATGAGCTGAACTAGATCATCTGCAGGCGGGGTCACCCAGGAAGTAGGAGGTCAAGCACAGAAAGCCTGCAAGAATACAGACTCTTCAGAGGAAGGGTTGGTGGGCTTCCAGTCTCCCCACTGCTTTAAAATTTCTAGTATGTCTCCAAAGGAAACATCTTCAGGGGTCGACTGTGGGGACCCTTCCCCCTCATCGTAATCTGTATCTTCAGTAAGGGATTCTTCAGAGGAATACATATGCTTCCTCTCACAGAATCTCTTATGGGGAACCTCCTCAGTGGGGCATCTGAAGAGGACTCCGAAGAGTAGGTGACCTGTGGAAGGGTATCTTGAGGTTTCCATGCTTGATGTCTCAGAGTAGTGAACTGTGTCAGGAGCTGATCCACAAGTCTCACTATCTTGAGTTCAAAAAGGCTCCCGGAGGAGTGGGTTGACATCCCAGATGTAGAATCAAGACATTCTAGAAAAGGACTCAATTGTTGTCCAAAAGGGATCTACCATCGGGGAGCATCAGACCAAGGTAAGTTTTCTCCTTCAGCGCTGTGGTCAAAGGACCAGTAGGTTGTGTTGGAGGGTAGTGACCTGAATTGGGAAGACTATTTTGGTGCTGAGGGGCATCAGTACCATAGTAGAGGTTGGTACCCTAGGAGTTGAAGTCTTGGATAGTTCCTTAATTGAGGATGGTATCGTAGAAGGGGTTAGAGGCCCAATGTCGATGACGGCACCATAGAAGGGGTTTGATGCCCCAGTGCTGAGATTGCAGAAGTCAATTTTAGGATGTTTTGCCTTTGGTTCTGTGGGGGACTTAACAGATTAGTCTCACTGGTATGTGGACAGGAAGGTACAGATTGACTCCTCTTTTTATGTTCCTTCTTAGGAGGGGTTGAGCCCTCTGCCTCAGATACAGCCTCTGAGAAAGGAGTTCTTAGGAGACCTTTTAGTATTCATTTATTCTTTCTCAGTCAAAGTGCAGGTGCTAAAGCCCTTACATAGGTTCATAGGTAGGTTCTAGGCTATTGGCCCTAGGGCCTATGCAAGCCTAGCCAAAAAGGTATCCTGGCTTTCGCCACCCAAGAAAATTATTTTCCTGTGCCCCTGTCAAGCAGAACCACAGAAGTGATCCCCGGGGTGAATTTCTTGCTACCCATCCAATCATCAAGATTTTTCTTGAAGAGTGCTAAGGAGGAGCTCTGTTTGACATAGATAGGTAGTCTGTTCCAGAGTATGGGAAGTCTCTGGGACAGGAATCTATCCCTCCAGCATGTTCTGTTTATTGTGGTGACAAGGTTTAGGTCCCTAGAGCATGTAGCTCAGAGGGCTTGGGATTTCTTTTAAGTGGAGCATGTCCAACAGCTCTGGCTTTGACATAGCTTTGTATGTTAGGCAGAGATCGCCTCTGAGTAGCCGATACGTGACGCAGTAAAGCTGGAGTTTTTTGAGTCGGTCTGCATAGGGCATCTCTTTGAGGCCAGTAATCCTCTTTGTGAGGTATTTCTGTGGCCTTTCCAGTTGTTGTAGACTTATTGTGAAATACATACCAAAAGGGGTGTTGTACTCTATAATGGGTCTAATGAGTGATGAGTAGAGGGGAACAATGACCTCTTTTTTTCTGGATGAGAAACCTTTTGTGATGAGGTGTGCCACGTAGAAGGATTTCCTGACCACCGTGGCAATGTGATTATCAAAGGAGAAACTACTGTCCACCTGTGTCCCAAGGTCTCTTATCACACTTTCAGTGTTAAGTAGACTACCGCCTATGTGGTAGTTCATGGGTACAGAGTTTTTACCAAAGGGGATGACAATGCACCTTTTGGCATTGAGCTTGAGACCATGGCTTTGACACCAGGCATCTGTCTCAGTGAGGCCCTTTTGTAGGATGTCCACATCATTAGGAGTTTTGATTATGGCTGCTAGTTTTCAGTCATCTGTGAATTTAGTTAGCCAAAGACCTTCTGTGTTAGCCTGTACTTCAGAGAAGTAGATACCAAACAGGAGAGGACCCAGGACTGAACCCTGTGGTACTCCACTTGTCACTGGTCTGAAGACTGATTTGGAGTCTGCTACTTTCACAGTGCAGGTTCTGTCAGTAAGCCAGTTGGCAACCCATCTTGTGACATAGGGATTTATACCTAGTTTAGTGAGTTTATCTATAATTCCAGAGTGAAAGATGGTGTTGAACCCCTTGGCAAGATCTAGACAGACTGTGTGAACCACCATACCCTCATCTATGGCTTTGGTGACTGCTTCAAAGACGTCTATCATGTTTAGGAGACATGATCTGCCTTTTACAAACCTGAACTGTGTGGGGTCCAGAGTTTGGAGATCTCCAATGTCTTTGTTTATGAGTTCCATGATGATATGTTCCATGGCCTTGCAGACCAGGCTCATCAGACTAATGGGGCGGTAGTTCCCAGGGTCTGTTGTGTCCCCCACCTTTGTGGAGTGGGATAACCGTCGTGGTGCGACATTCAATGGGCAGAAAAACGGAGGTGAGGCTGTGATTGAACAAGGTACTTAGGTGGGGTGCCAGTTCGTTCTGTAGTTCGTGTAGAAGTCAGCCTGGGATGTTGTCAGGTCCCATGGATGCTGTGTTCTTGGCTTTGGAGAGTGAGGTTTTTACCTGTGCAGCCATGATTACAGAAACTTTGCATTCGTCTGGTATAAAGATGGGCCCTTTAGGGGGTGAGAGGGGGGTAAAGTTAGCACTGAACCTATCTGCCAGGATGTTGGCAATATCAGTTGGTTCTGTATATTTAGTGTCATTGTGCTGCAACTCAGAGCAGATTTGAGTGTTTCCATTGAGATTCTTGACATAGCTATAGAATGCATTGTGGTTGTCTTTAGAATCAGTGGTGATTTTGTTTTCATAACTAGCTTTGGAGATTTTATGAGGGATCTCAGCTTCTTACTGAGGCTGACCAGAGAGGTCCTCCAATCATGGTATTTTACTCTTTTTTGCAACAGTTTCTTTCTTCTGTTGTAGAGTTTGTTTATGGCAGAAGACCACCAGATTGGCTTCCTTTTTTTGGAGGATAGCATCTTGGTTCTGTTAGGGATAGCACGATCCATGCACACGTGTAAGTGCTTATAAAGTGCATTTGTATAGGATTCAGCAGTCATACCTCCATTGTCCATCTGCATGGATGCTGTGAAGTTTGCCACTTCTGTCTTAAGAAGCGTGAAGTTGGCTTTGGAGAAATTTTTTACGACTGTTTTCCTAATGGGGGGTGGGAGCGGGATATGGATGTCTAGGGTGATTAGCTTGTGGTCGGATCTAACCAACGAGGAGCTGACCTCTGGTGTGGAACACCGGTCACCCATGTTGGTGATGACCAGGTCTAGGATATTGCTGCCCCTGGTGGTGGTGTGGATAAGTTGATCCAAGGTATTGGAATTGATGAATTCCAGAAAACGTTGAGAAAAAGAGTTGGTGCATGAGTAGTTTTCCCAGTTAATGGTGGGGTTGTTGAAATCACACCTTAATAATGTGTTGGGTTATACCTTAATATTTTCCAGTGTATCAAGAAAAGAGGAGTGGGAATCCTGGGGCATGGTGGGCGGTCTATAGCAAGCTACAATCTGGATTGTGGTTTTGCCCAGAGTTAGTTGAACATGGACAATCTTGGATGCATTATGCTGAGCAACTAGCTTGGAGATGTGGATATACTTAATGAATATGGACATGCCTCCACCTTTAGTGTTTCGGTCCGGGTTTGGTGGCCGAAAGGTGTGGTATGAATTATAGCTTGGTAATGTAGGGGTGCTCTCTAGAGCTTTGAACCAGGTCTCTGTCACTGCACAGATGTTGATGTTCTCCATTTTAAGGAGTGCCTCGAGTGAGTGCATTTTGAGGTTTAGACTTCTAGCATTGAGTAGCATTACCCTCAGGTTTTGCTTGCTTGTACCTGTTATGGTGGTGAATTTGTCATTTGAACCTTGCCTAAAAAAGGCAATATAGGGGTGGCAAGAGCCTTTGTCAGTATCTAGAATCCCAAGGGTGACATGTGCAGGCCATCTCTGGCAAAGCATCGTGGTCTGTCGTTCATGTCGTTCCAGGCAGACAGACACTGGATCCCCTTAGAATAACACCAGAAGCTTAGCCAATTGTTGAAGTCAGTCATTTTGTCCTTGTAATGTGGTATCATTCTGGGTGATGGCAGGATGCTACTCAGGGTGAGGGTCATACCTGCCTGGGCTACAAGATCGGAGAGCTCCTCCATGTCTCATTTCATGTAGTCCAGGGAGGTATGTCTCAGGTCATTCACACCTACATGGACAATGACAGAGTCATATTTGTACTTGTTGTGGAGTGACCTGAGTGCGTGCATTATGTAGATCCTGGCACCCAACAGGCAGCTGACAATAACTTTGTCCTTGTTTAGCCTGGTGAGTGGAACACCAGTCTGCCTGACTATAGAGTCACCTATGACTAGAGTGTTGGGTACGTTATGCCTTATGGGCTGTAGTTGAGTGGCACACTGAGTATGTGGGCTATGTGTCATTTGGGTTGTGTTGAGGGGTGAAGGTTACTTGCATTTCTGCATTGGAGGTCGCGTTTGTTTGGGCAGATTTTTACTGAGAGCCTCCACAAATGTAGGTGCGTGTTTTGTGCTTCTGTGTGTGTGTGTTTTGGTGATGTAGGTTTCGAGGGACTATGTGATGAGTGTGGTGCTGTGCAAGTGTTTACCTTCTCCTCCTGACTGTCTAGTTCAGTCTTCAGTGAAGAGAGCTTTGCTTCCAGTTTGGCTATATAAGTGCATCTCTCACAGGTCATAGTGTTGGGTGGTAGGTGGAGAGGGTTGTCTGTGTATATGAGGCAATTGCTGCACTGTCCCAAGATGCCCAGATTCATCAGGTAGACAGGAGAAAACACCGGGAGCTGACCTTTAGACATGCCTGTATAGGTGCTTATTTATTAAGTACTAAAAACTGTTTTCGTCTAGACAGGTGAGGAAAGTTGAGTGCTGTAGTAATTTGTAGCTTATTTAGTGCTTACAATGAGTTCTGAACAAGTGCTGAGTTCAAAGAAACAGATTTGAGTGCTAAAACTAAAACGCTGGCTAGTTGCAAGGGAAAATTTGAATAGCAGACATTATGGCACCAGGAATAGTTTAACCCTAGTTAAGTTGGGGGGGGGCTCAGGAGCTTACAAACAGTCCTGGATACAGCAAATCTGTATCTGGACAAGACTTGTTACAGGAAGGAGGACATAAGTCGCATGGGGGTTGAACGCTCAAGTGCGGTACCCTGATCCAATAAACACAGGATAAACATCCATCAGAATTCGGCATTTTCCTGCCACACTGATCACATTGCTTAAAGCCTGTTCTTCTGTTCTTATCAGCCATTACCAACAAATCAAGTAACAAGTCAGCAATGAAGTGAAAGCCCTGTCAGAATGACAGTATACAAAGTAGGCACACATACACACACACACACACACACACACACACACACACACACACACACACACACACACACACACAGTCAAGAAAAGAAAGGACTAATTTTTTTTTTTAATTAACAACAATGGTAATGAAGAAATAACCAATGGGTAAAGGGAAGAAAAGGAGAGAGAAGGGGGAATACTAGCAATGGTATTAGAGATTACCACAGAGGTAAGGGAGGCCTGTACCAGCAATGGTATGAAGAAATACCAAAATTTGGTAAAGAAACACAAAAGAGTCACTCAACAGGTAGCAAGTGTAAGCAAACTATAAACAACTAATATTAAAGTAGAAAAATCTCAAAAGTAGAGAAAAATTGTCTAAGTTGAAATATAAATTCTAAACCACTCAGCTTGAGAGCTGGCCTGATGCATCTTGATACTCTACACGGCAAACGAGGTCTGAGGTGATAGAGAGAGTGGCACTATAGGTAAGCTTAGCTCAAGAGATTTTTGGCTGGCACGAGCTTGGTATAATGGCCAAGTCGGTTCCGAGGACTTTACAGATACCCACCAGTAATGAATGAATGAAGATTAACAACATCAGTTGTAACAGTTTTCTTTCTATGTTTATGTGTATCAGTATTACGATGAAAGGTTATTTGAAAAAGAAGTATCCTTGTTATGGTTATGTGTAGAAGCATTATGATGAAAGAAGGTTATTCGAAAAATAAATTGTCATATATCATTAGCTCTATAGGTGTGAAAGAAACTCATGAAATCTGTTTAAATATCAGCACAGGAATTTCAAAATTTCACTGCTCTCCTAACTGTACCCTAATCTGTATACCTATTTAGACAAATATTTGACTAGTAAAACATTGAGTGCTTATGACTTGCAGCTGCATCAGCTTAATATACACTGAGCTAATATTAATTTGTGAATATTTAACTTCTTAATTTTGCAGTAAAAGTACCAGCCAGCGTCATGAAGTTTTTTCTCTGGTCATGCTGTATCTGCCATTTGGATAGAACATACTCACAAACTCTCATACATATACATTAACAAAACAAGTCTTTAATAAAAAGAAGTTATGTACTCACCATAATGTTGTTGCTCTTCATTTGTCTTCAACCTGTGGGTACTTGGATCTAGTTCGGATCCAACTCGGCTGCTTTTCCAGCATCTGAGCTAAGCTTCAAGCTCCTCCCCTACCCACAATGCCCCTGTCTCTCTCCTCCCTTCAGATCGAGTTTGCTATCTGTCCCAGCATCCCAATCCTATCTAAATTCTCATCTCATGAAAGGATCTCCCTAATCAAGCAGAGAAGACCAAAGGCATACTGATATGATGACCATTCCTCATCTAACCAGACCACCACACACCCTATACAAGGCAGGGGGAAGGAGGGAGGATGGTTGAAGACAAATGAAGAGCAACAACTCAGATGGAACTTTATGGTGAGTACATAACTTCTTTAACTGAAGTTGTCTTCATTTACTCTTCAACCTGTGGGACAGAGCCCCCAGCTACAAAACACCTGGGAGGCCCTCATGGAAGGATATTCCAGAGCATGGCAGAGCCAAAGGATGCCCTGTTCCTGGATAAAATGTCCAACTTGTAATGCGAGATGAAAGTTTGTGAAGAAGCCCAAGTAGCCACCAAGCAAATATCATCTAGAGAAACTCTAGACTAGAAGGCAGCTGAAGTAGCCATAGATCTGGTGGAATGAACCTTAATCTGACCTGGAGAGTTAAACCTCTATCTGAGTATGCCACAGAAATGCACTGGGAAATCCAACGAGCACTGATAACCTTCGATACTGGTTACCCTACAAAGGGCTTAGAATAGGAGATAAAAAGTTGGTCAGACTTACAAAATGACTTTGTCCTATGCAGGTAAAAATGTAGTTGTATGTGCACATCTAACAAGTGGAGTTGGTACTCTCCCTTATTTTGAAAATTTGAAAAGAAAACTGGAAGATTAATTAACTGATTAATGTTGATTTCCAAAGCTATTTTAGGAAGAAAGGATGGATTAGTACACAGTGACACCCTGTCTTTATGAAATACCAAATAGGGAGAGTTTGATCGATAATGCTTGAAGCTCTGAGACCCTTTTGGCAGATGTAAAAGCAACCAAGAAAGCCGTCATCCAGGACAACAACTGTAAGTCCACTGAGGCTGCAGGTCCAAAGGGGAAGAAACCAAGGCTTGCAGAACTAGAGTGAGATCTCAAGGAGGCATTGGGTCCTTAACCGGTGGCCAAAGTAAGAAGGTGCCTTTTAAAAAGGCTTTACAAAGCTTAGAAGAATCTAAAGAAGCCATGTGGTCGTCTACATGAAAGTTAGATATAGCTGCCAGTTGGACCTTGATCATAGCAGAACTGGCACCTTGCTGAAAAATACTTGCTAAATAATTTAAAATTGCCTGAACTGGAGCAATGAATGGGTCCAGGTCATGTTCAGAGGCCCAGATAGAAAATCGTTCCCACTTACTGGCATAGACCTGCCTAGTAGAAGATTTGAGAGCCGCCACCAAAATTCTTTTGACTGGTGAGGATAACCCAGGAGTCCTGACTATCATGGGAACTGGAGCAACCAAACTGTGAGCTTCAGACTGACCAGGTCTGGATAGGGAATCCCTGAGAGATGGGAGATGAGATCCAGAATCGGATCTTACGTCCAGGGCAGACACACAACCTGAGACCACAGAGAGGGGAACCATACTTGGTGCGGCCAGAATGGGGCAATGAAGATGACAGAGCTCCCCAGCCTGTGAGCTTTCTGAAGAAATGTTGGCATGAGGGACACAGGAAGATATGCATACAGAAGACCAGAGGGCCAAGCATGAACCAGAGCATCTCTGGGGCTTCCTCAGGTGAGGGGTTCAGAGTGAAAAACTCACTGCGCTTCACATTGGAAGGAGAGGTGAAGAGATAGCAGCAAGGCTGGCCCCACTTGGGAAAGATCTGTTTCCCTACTGAAGGATTCAGAGACCACTCATAAGGCATCATGATAGACCTGCTGAGCCTGTCGGCTAGAATGTTGGACGTTCCCAGAATGTGCGTTGTCACCAGAAAATGGCTGGTGGAGATTGCCCACTCCCAGACTCTCATGGCCTGTCAACACAGGGGACAAGATCTGGTTCCTCTCTGCTTGTTGATGTACCAGACCACCGACATGTTGTCTGTCTGGATAGCAATCATCCCCAGGGGAAGATGGGCATGGAAAGTTTGCAATGCTAGGAGCACCACCCTCATCTCTAGGATGTTGACATGCATTTGGGTCTCATAGGGATTCCACGTACCTTGAACTGTCCTTCCCAAGCTGTGCCCACCCGAGCAGGGAGGCATCAGTGGTCACCATGGCCAAAAGGGGAGACAGAAGATAGGGACGACCCCAGAGGAGATCCGGGGAATGGATCCACCACAAGAGAGAGAGTCCCTGCACACCTGAGATACTCGAATGGGGTGAGATAATGGAAGATCAAGGATGGAGCACTGAACCGCCGGGGTCCATTGAAGAACCCACATTCATAGTCGAGCCAAGAGTAAAAGAGCCCATAATACTAATTCTGCCTTCGACGACTGAGCTTGAAGGATACAGTGGAGATGTAGTTTTAGAGACTGGATCCTCTCTGAGGTTAGGAAGACCTTGGTTTGAATTGTATCCAACTGGGCTCCAATAAAATCTAGTACTTGAATCAGAGTCAGTAGGGGTTTGTTGAGATTGGTGGTTATGCCCAACTGATGGGCTGAGTGTAGTAGGGAATCCTCGCTTGGATGAGTTGATGCCTGCTAGTGGCAACAAGGAGCCAGTCATCCAGGTAGGGGAAGACCTGAAATCCCTGTATCTCAGGTGAGCCACTACCACTGCCATTACTTTGGTAAACATCCTGGGGGTTGTGGTGAGACCAAAGGGGAGTGCTCTGAACTGATAATGACTGTCCCCTAGTGGAACTTCGAGAGTGCCTATCCATCTTGATATAGTACTACATGTCCTGAAGGTTGACTGAGCACATCCAATAGATCCCCTGAAGAAAGGGCAGGATAGATTGAAAAGTGACCATTTGGAATTTTATCTTGCCAACTGACAGATTTAGAGTGGAAAGATCCAGAATGGGTCTTAGGTCCCCCATCTTCTTTGGCACCAAAGAGAATCTGGAATAAATGCCTAATCTTGTCTGTTCTGTGGGGGTGGGTTGGATGACTCACTTTTCTAGCAGCTTTGCAATTTCCAGTGCTGCTTCCTCCATTTGCATGGGTGGAACATCCAGAAGGTGCTTGGGTGGAAGGGGTAATTGGTTGAAAGGAATAGAATAGCCTTTGGATATGATCTGCAACACCCAATGATCATTTGTAATAGACTCCAGGCCATTGGGTGGAGAGAGATGCATCCCTCGACTGCCTCCAGAGCTGATCAGCCAGGCAACCTTTCAGGGTTGCTGAGGGGGTCTGTCCGAGAAAGACTCTCGAGACTCCCAATTCCTTAGCCCCCCTCTGCCTCAGGGACAGTGTCTATCGAATCCCCCTCTGCCACTAGGTGAAGGTGAGTCCTGAGTGTCCTGGGAGTAGCTCTGAGAACTTTGGAACCACACTTTCTTTGCCCCTCACTGATTCCTTGAAAAGGAACATTGGGGTGGATATGGGATCCTGACAGCAGACAGAGTCTTTCTGTCCTTTCCACTCTGGACAAGAGTATCATATACAGACTTTCCAAGGAGAATTGAACCACCGTACAGGGTCATTATAACAAGCTTGTGCCAGCCAAAAACCTCTCAAGCTAAGCTTACCCATAGTGCCCTTCTCTCTATCACCTCAGATCGAGTTTGCCCGTAAGAAAGAAAGAAGATGCTTTATCTGAGCAAATTCCTTATCACAGAGCTTGGACCAAATCATTACCTCCAGGAGTCTTTCAGCGGGGATAGTTGGGTGGGATGTAATGAATGAATGAAGATCAACAATACAGATGGAATGTTATGGTAAGAACATAACTTCTTTATCTGATGTTGTTAATCTTCCTTCATTCATTCATTACTGATGGGACATAGTCCCTAGCTACTTTATGTCCTGGGAGGCCCTATGGAAGGATATTCCTGAGCACCATTGAACCAAAGGCTGCCCTCCCCTGGAGACCAATTCCAATTTGTAATGAGTGATAAAGGTATGAAGAGTAGCCTATGTTGCTGCTGCACAAATGTCATCTATGGAAGCTCTTGAATGGAAGGCAACAGATGTTGCAACTGATCTGGTTGTATGCGGTTTTACCTTAGTTGTTAGAAGAACTTAGTTTTGTTGGTAGATAAAGGAAATACAGTCTCTCAGCCATTTAGCTAAAGTTGCTTTAGAAACAGATTTTACCAATTTTGGTCCTGAGAAGGATATGAATAATTGATCAGATTTCTGTAGTGATTTAGTTCTGTCCAAGTAGAAATGTAATTGTCTATGCACATCAAGCAAATGCAGGCAATATTCTCCTTTATTAGAAAAATTGGGAAAAAAGGCTGGCAGGTCAGTTGTTTGATTAATATTCAAATTCGAAATAACTTTGGGTAATGTGTTAAATATTTCTAATGTTGCTCTGACTAAAACACAAACATGTTTATTCAATAAAGGTCTCAGTTTTATCCCTGGTTTCTTTGTTTTGGAGGATGTGTTAGCACAGGAGGTTATGGCATTCTGTAGATTATTGAATCTTAGGTTGCATTTTCATGACAATGTTTCCAATTTGGACTCTGATAAAACATTTACATATCATAAATCTAGAATTATACCACCGATGCATCACAATGGCCACCTTTTTCAATCCTGTGTGCTCAAAGATCTACACTTCAACTACAGGGGAACTAATAATAAGGCAAATAATCTTGCAAAGACAGATATGGAAAGTCTACGTGAGTTGGTTGCTAATAAGGAATTGGTGATTCTTTCTGCCAACAAGGGAGGGGCTGTGGTAGTTATGAATTGGCAGCAATATGATGCTGAAGCACAAAAACAGCTTACAGATGGCAGATACTACATCAATATGCCTCTGGACCCTACATTTATGTTTAAAAAACAGATAGATGATTTTTAGAGTCAGCATTGCAGGAGGGAATCATTACTGATAAAACTAAATACCATCTTACAGTATCAGACCCAAATAGCCAATACATATACTTTCTCCCAAAAATTCATAAGGATCTTTTTAATCCACCAGGCAGACCCATTGTTTCTGGGAATGGTTCGTTCACATAGCCCCTGTCCCATTTCCTTATAATACACCTCCAACCTCTGTTGAAATGTGTTAGATCCAGGATTCAGGATACCACAGAGTTTTTGGACATTGTCTCTGGGATGCAACTTGAACAGGGTTGGCTTCTTTGCACATTAGATTTATGTGGACTTTACACGAACATTCCACACTGAGCAGGCATCGATGCAATAGAATTTTGGATATACAAATCCAGTCTGTATGAACCCATTTTTAACACCTTCCTGATATGTTTAACTGAGCATGTGTTAACCAAAAATGTCTTTTTCTATCAAAATCAATGCTATTGGCAAGTGCAGGAAACAGCTATGAGGGCATCTTTTGCCCCCATTTATGCAGACCTCTTCATGGCATATGTAGAGGAACCCATTATTTATGATGGGACACATAATATCTACTTGGATGAAATGGACATATGGAGGAGGTACTTGGATGATTGCTGGATGGTGTGGAGGTCAGATGTGGATTACTTAAAGGAATTCATGGGAAATTTGAATGACAACAAATGGGGTCTTCAATTTATGGTAAATTACCATACAGAACACATTACATATCTAGATGTTTTGGTTAGTAGGAATGAGGATCACACATTACAAACGGAAGTTTTCCGTAAATACCCACAGTATAATTCCTTACTCCGTGCATCCAGGTTTCATCCTCCCCATATTACCAGAAATATCCCTAAATCCCTGTTTATCAGGATGAGGTGTATTTGTTCATAGAACTCCACTTTTTAAACTTTCAGGAAGGATCTTGTTAACATGTTTCGTGAAAGGGGATACAAAATGGGTTATGTCCTAGGAGCTAGTAACTGGGCTGCAACCCTTAATAGGGAGGATTTACTCAAATACAAGTATAAGCCTCAGGGACCCAGTCCTGTTATATGATTTACAACCACATATGAAAGGAACACGGAAGTATTAACCAACAGTGTACAGAGACACTGGAATATATTGTTGGCTGATAATGCCCTATCACAACTTCTTGAGGATAAATGTCATTTTTCGTCCATAAAGGAAAGAATTTGGGTTCATATTTGAGCCATTACAAATGGGAAACTAGGTCTATCTCTACAGGTAATACTCAAACAACACTTCTAGGTGACAGATTGACTGGGTGTATGCCTTCTGGACATTGTAGTCACTGCAATAAAGTTATGAAGTCCAAACAATTTACAAGTAGGAATTCTGGTGTTGCTTTTGACATCATTTTTTTTGCAAATTGCAGTAGTGATTGGTTTGTTTATCTGGCCTCATGTAGTTGCTCTGCATTTTATGTAGGTCAGACCTCAAGGCCACTTAGATTGTGAATTTCTGAGCATCTAAGTGACATTAGACACAAGAAAACCAGCAATGCTTTGTATAAGCATTCTATAAATCACCCTACAGCTTCAATCAGTTTTATGATTATTGATAGGGTCATGGGGAATAGATCCAACAAAGCGGGATTGCATTCTATCTTGGATACTAGACAGAAGAAATGGATCATCAAACTGGGTGGACTTTTTCCACCCGGATTAAATGAATATTTATGAGGTAACCAATCACAGTATGTATTAAATTTGTAGTACTGTAGTATTGTAGTAAAGGAACAAATGATTGTTTTTGTGTTTAACACTCATGAAGGCTATGAAACTATTCTAGCTGAAACTAGTCTGTTCTTTTATGTCATATATTAAATATATTTGTATATTTTTACAGCACACAGTTTGCTGAACACTCTGAGGGCCACAGAGAGACCAAAAGGCAGCATTCGAAATTGGTAGTAATTGGCTCCCAGCCAGAAGCAGAGGAATGTCCTGGAGTGTTTGTCCATTTTTATTTGGTAATATGCATCTTGTAGATCTGTTGAGCACATCCAATCATCTTTCTCCAGAAACGGAATGATAGACTGAACCGTGACTATCCAGAATTTTGTCTATCTGACAAACTTGTTTAGGATGCTGAGGTCCACAATTAGCCTCCAGTCACCTGTCTTTTTTGGCACTAAAAGAACCTTGAGTAAAATCCGGATACTATCAGATCTGGTGGGACTATTTGGATGACTCTTTTTAGAAGCAGCTTTTGTATTTCTTGAGCTGATGCTTTCTGCTGACTGGGTGGAATGATGGAAATTTGCCTTTGTGGCTTCAAGAAAGAATTGAAATGGATGTGATAACCTTTGGTTATTATCGTCTGCACCCAAGAATCTGTTGTTAGGGATTGCCAGGCAAGGTGTTGCAGAGAGAATCATCCCCCATCTGCTTCCAGAGCTAAGCAATCAGGCTGCTCTTCAGGAGCGATGATAGGGCTGTCCAGGGAAAGAGTCTCAAGATCCCTGATTATGCAGACCCCCCACTGCCTCTGGAGGGTTGTCTTCCTGATGACTTCCCCCTCTGCCCCAGGGGGAAACTCACCATGCCTGTCGAGGAAAGGACCCTGGACTTTCCAGTACCACATCTTTCTACTCTTCTGATTCCTAGAGAAGGACTGTTGGGGAGGGGTGGAAAAATGCACACCCACAGTAGACAGGGTCTTGTCATCCTTTTCACACCTGGCTAATGAGTCTTTTACCTTTGGGCCAAAAAGAGAGGAAGCTTCCATGGGAGCATTGAGAAAGGAAGAATTAAAAGGGTCTGCAAAATCACATAGGCAAATCCAGATGTGACGTCTCATGACAACGCCTGCACCCGCTGCTCTAGCCACCCCATCGGTAGTATGAGAAATCAACCATATGGACGAGTTAGATATAGACTCTAGGATGGCAAGCTGTGAGGCAACTTTGTTTTGTACCTCATCAGATACTACTCTTGCTAATGTTCCCAAGAGATCCGTGATCAGGTCTCTCTAGAGACGGGTAAAATGTGCCAAGTAATTCAAGGACCGAATGGCAAAGGTCAATGAAGCATATACCCACTTCCCTAACCTGTCCATTGCCTGAGACTCCCTGTTTGGTGGTGGACAGTACGGCTCTCCTCGGTGAGTTCTTTCCTAGTGGCCACCGCTGCCACCACCATTTTGTCTACTGGTAAGGCTTTGGACCAATGGGGATAATTCTCTGGAGGGGAGAGAATTTTGTCTGGTCTCCAGTGGATAGGTTCAATGGTGTCAGGATTCCTCCAAGCGAGCTGCATGATGAGCTGAACTAGATCATCTGCAGGCGGGGTCACCCAGGAAGTAGGAGGTCAAGCACAGAAAGCCTGCAAGAATACAGACTCTTCAGAGGAAGGGTTGGTGGGCTTCCAGTCTCCCCACTGCTTTAAAATTTCTAGTATGTCTCCAAAGGAAACATCTTCAGGGGTCGACTGTGGGGACCCTTCCCCCTCATCGTAATCTGTATCTTCAGTAAGGGATTCTTCAGAGGAATACATATGCTTCCTCTCACAGAATCTCTTATGGGCTACCTCCTCAGTGGGGGCATCTGAAGAGGACTCTGAAGACTGGGTGCCCTGTGGAAGGGTATCTTGATATTCCCATGCTTTATGTCTCAGAGTAGTGGACTGTGTCAGGAGCTGATCCACAAGTCTCACTATGTTGAGTTCCAAAAGGCTCCTGGAGGAGTGGGTTGACATCCCAGATGGAGAATCAAGACATTCTAGAAAAGGACTCAATTGTTGTCCAAAAAAGGGATCTACCATCGGGGAGCATCAGACCAAGGTAAGTTTTCTCCCTTCAGCACTGTGGTCAAAGGACCAGTAGGTTGTGTTGGAGGGGGGTAGTGACCTGAATTGGGAAGACTATTTTTGGTGCTGAGAGGGGCATCAGTACTATAGTAGAGGTTGGTACCCTAGGAGTTGAAGTCTTGGATAGTTCCTTAATTGAGGATGGTATCGTAGAAGGGGTTAGAGGCCCAATGTCGATGACGGCACCATAGAAGGGGTTTGATGCCCCAGTGCTGAGATTGCAGAAGTCAATTTTAGGATGTTTTGCCTTTGGTTCTGTGGGGGACTTAACAGATTAGTCTCACTGGTATGTGGACAGGAAGGTACAGATTGACTCCTCTTTTTATGTTCCTTCTTAGGAGGGGTTGAGCCCTCTGCCTCAGATACAGCCTCTGAGAAAGGAGTTCTTAGGAGACCTTTTAGTATTCATTTATTCTTTCTCGCAGTCAAAGTGCAGGTGCTAAAGCCCTTACATAGGTTCATAGGTAGGTTCTAGGCTATTGGCCCTAGGGCCTATGCAAGCCTAGCCAAAAAGGTATCCTGGCTTTCGCCACCCAAGAAAATTATTTTCCTGTGCCCCTGTCAAGCAGAACCACAGAAGTGATCCCCGGGGTGAATTTCTTGCTACCCATCCAATCATCAAGATTTTTCTTGAAGAGTGCTAAGGAGGAGCTCTGTTTGACATAGATAGGTAGTCTGTTCCAGAGTATGGGAAGTCTCTGGGACAGGAATCTATCCCTCCAGCATGTTCTGTTTATTGTGGTGACAAGGTTTAGGTCCCTAGAGCATGTAGCTCAGAGGGCTTGGGATTTCTTTTAAGTGGAGCATGTCCAACAGCTCTGGCTTTGACATAGCTTTGTATGTTAGGCAGAGATCGCCTCTGAGTAGCCGATATGCGACGGAGTAAAGCTGGAGTTTTTTGAGTCGGTCTGCATAGGGCATCTCTTTGAGGCCAGTAATCCTCTTTGTGAGGTATTTCTGTGGCCTTTCCAGTTGTTGTAGACTTATTTTGAAATACATACCAAAAGGGGTGTTGTACTCTATAATGGGTCTAATGAGTGATGAGTAGAGGGGAACAATGACCTCTTTTTTTCTGGATGAGAAACCTTTTGTGATGAGGTGTGCCACGTAGAAGGATTTCCTGACCACCGTGGCAATGTGATTATCAAAGGAGAAACTACTGTCCACCTGTGTCCCAAGGTCTCTTATCACACTTTCAGTGTTAAGTAGACTACCGCCTATGTGGTAGTTCATGGGTACAGAGTTTTTACCAAAGGGGATGACAATGCACCTTTTGGCATTGAGCTTGAGACCATGGCTTTGACACCAGGCATCTGTCTCAGTGAGGCCCTTTTGTAGGATGTCCACATCATTAGGAGTTTTGATTATGGCTGCTAGTTTTCAGTCATCTGTGAATTTAGTTAGCCAAAGACCTTCTGTGTTAGCCTGTACTTCAGAGAAGTAGATACCAAACAGGAGAGGACCCAGGACTGAACCCTGTGGTACTCCACTTGTCACTGGTCTGAAGACTGATTTGGAGTCTGCTACTTTCACAGTGCAGGTTCTGTCAGTAAGCCAGTTGGCAACCCATCTTGTGACATAGGGATTTATACCTAGTTTAGTGAGTTTATCTATAATTCCAGAGTGAAAGATGGTGTTGAACCCCTTGGCAAGATCTAGACAGACTGTGTGAACCACCATACCCTCATCTATGGCTTTGGTGACTGCTTCAAAGACGTCTATCAGGTTTAGGAGACATGATCTGCCTTTTACAAACCTGAACTGTGTGGGGTCCAGAGTTTGGAGATCTCCAATGTCTTTGTTTATGAGTTCCATGATGATATGTTCCATGGCCTTGCAGACCAGGCTCATCAGACTAATGGGGCGGTAGTTCCCAGGGTCTGTTGTGTCCCCCACCTTTGTGGAGTGGGATAACCATCGTGGTGCGACATTCAATGGGCAGAAAAACGGAGGTGAGGCTGTGATTGAACAAGGTACTTAGGTGGGGTGCCAGTTCGTTCTGTAGTTCGTGTAGAAGTCAGCCTGGGATGTTGTCAGGTCCCATGGATGCTGTGTTCTTGGCTTTGGAGAGTGAGGTTTTTACCTGTGCAGCCATGATTACAGAAACTTTGCATTCGTCTGGTATAAAGATGGGCCCTTTAGGGGGTGAGAGGGGGGTAAAGTTAGCACTGAACCTATCTGCCAGGATGTTGGCAATATCAGTTGGTTCTGTATATTTAGTGTCATTGTGCTGCAACTCAGAGCAGATTTGAGTGTTTCCATTGAGATTCTTGACATAGCTATAGAATGCATTGTGGTTGTCTTTAGAATCAGTGGTGATTTTGTTTTCATAACTAGCTTTGGAGATTTTATGAGGGATCTCAGCTTCTTACTGAGGCTGACCAGAGAGGTCCTCCAATCATGGTATTTTACTCTTTTTTGCAACAGTTTCTTTCTTCTGTTGTAGAGTTTGTTTATGGCAGAAGACCACCAGATTGGCTTCCTTTTTTTGGAGGATAGCATCTTGGTTCTGTTAGGGATAGCACGATCCATGCACACGTGTAAGTGCTTATAAAGTGCATTTGTATAGGATTCAGCAGTCGTACCTCCATTGTCCATCTGCATGGATGCTGTGAAGTTTGCCACTTCTGTCTTAAGAAGCGTGAAGTTGGCTTTGGAGAAATTTTTTACGACTGTTTTCCTAACTGGGGGTGGGAGCGGGATATGGATGTCTAGGGTGATTAGCTTGTGGTCGGATCTGACCAACGAGGAGCTGACCTCTGGTGTGGAACACCGGTCACCCATGTTGGTGATGACCAGGTCTAGGATATTGCTGCCCTTGGTGGTGGTGTGGATAAGTTGATCCAAGGTATTGGAATTGATGAATTCCAGAAAACGTTGAGAAAAAGAGTTGGTACATGAGTAGTTTTCCCAGTTAATGGTGGGGTTGTTGAAATCACACCTTAATAATGTGTTGGGTTATACCTTAATATTTTCCAGTGTATCAAGAAAAGAGGAGTGGGAATCCTGGGTCATGGTGGGGGGTCTATAGCAAGCTACAATCTGGATTGTGGTTTTGCCCAGAGTTAGTTGAACATGGACAATCTTGGATGCATTATGCTGAGCAACTAGCTTGGAGGTGTGGATATACTTAATGAATATGGACATGCCTCCACCTTTAGTGTTTCGGTCCGGGTTTGGTGGCCGAAAGGTGTGGTATGAATTATAGCTTGGTAATGTAGGGGTGCTCTCTAGAAGTTTGAACCAGGTCTCTGTCACTGCACAGATGTTGATGTTCTCCATTTTAAGGAGTGCCTCGAGTGAGTGCATTTTGAGGTTTAGACTTCTAGCATTGAGTAGCATTACCCTCAGGTTTTGCTTGCTTGTACCTGTTATGGTGGTGAATTTGTCATTTGAACCTTGCCTAAAAAAGGCAATATAGGGGTGGCAAGAGCCTTTGTCAGTATCTGGAATCCCAAGGGTGACATGTGCAGGCCATCTCTGGCAAAGCATCGTGGTCTGTCGTTCATGTCGTTCCAGGCAGACAGACACTGGATCCCCTTAGAATAACACCAGAAGCTTAGCCAATTGTTGAAGTCAGTCATTTTGTCCTTGTAATGTGGTATCATTCTGGGTGATGGCAGGATGCTACTCAGGGTGAGGGTCATACCTGCCTGGGCTACAAGATCAGAGAGCTCCTCCATGTCTCATTTCATGTAGTCCAGGGAGGTATGTCTCAGGTCATTCACACCTGCATGGACAATGACAGAGTCATATTTGTACTTGTTGTGGAGTGACCTGAGTGCGTGCATTATGTAGATCCTGGCACCCAACAGGCAGCTGACAATAACTTTGTCCTTGTTTAGCCTGGTGAGTGGAACACCAGTCTGCCTGACTATAGAGTCACCTATGACTAGAGTGTTGGGTACGTTATGCCTTATGGGCTGCAGTTGAGTGGCACACTGAGTATGTGGGCTATGTGTCATTTGGGTTGTGTTGAGGGGTGAAGGTTACTTGCATTTCTGCATTGGAGGTCTCGTTTGTTTGGGCAGATTTTTACTGAGAGCCTCCACAAATGTAGGTGCGTGTTTTGGGCTTCTGTGTGTGTGTGCTTTGGTGATGTAGGTTTCGAGGGACTATGTGATGAGTGTGGTGCTGTGCAAGTGCTTACCTTCTCCTCCTGACTGTCTAGTTCAGTCTTCAGTGAAGAGAGCTTTGCTTCCAGTTTGGCTATATAAGTGCATCTCTCACAGGTCATAGTGTTGGGTGGTAGGTGGAGAGGGTTGTCTGTGTATATGAGGCAATTGCTGCACTGTCCCAAGATGCCCAGATTCATCAGGTAGACAGGAGAAAACACCGGGAGCTGACCTTTAGACATGCCTGTATAGGTGCTTATTTATTAAGTACTAAAAACTGTTTTCGTCTAGACAGGTGAGGAAAGTTGAGTGCTGTAGTAATTTGTAGCTTATTTAGTGCTTACAATGAGTTCTGAACAAGTGCTGAGTTCAAAGAAACAGATTTGAGTGCTAAAACTAAAACGCTGGCTAGTTGCAAGGGAAAATTTGAATAGCAGACATTATGGCACCAGGAATAGTTTAACCCTAGTTAAGTTGGGGGGGGGCTCAGGAGCTTACAAACAGTCCTGGATACAGCAAATCTGTATCTGGACAAGACTTGTTACAGGAAGGAGGACATAAGTCGCATGGGGGTTGAACGCTCAAGTGCGGTACCCTGATCCAATAAACACAGGATAAACATCCATCAGAATTCGGCATTTTCCTGCCACACTGATCACATTGCTTAAAGCCTGTTCTTCTGTTCTTATCAGCCATTACCAACAAATCAAGTAACAAGTCAGCAATGAAGTGAAAGCCCTGTCAGAATGACAGTATACAAAGTAGGCACACATACACACACACACACACACACACACACACACACACACACACACACACACACACACACAGTCAAGAAAAGAAAGGACTAATTTTTTTTTTAATTAACAACAATGGTAATGAAGAAATAACCAATGGGTAAAGGGAAGAAAAGGAGAGAGAAGGGGGAATACTAGCAATGGTATTAGAGATTACCACAGAGGTAAGGGAGGCCTGTACCAGCAATGGTATGAAGAAATACCAAAATTTGGTAAAGAAACACAAAAGAGTCACTCAACAGGTAGCAAGTGTAAGCAAACTATAAACAACTAATATTAAAGTAGAAAAATCTCAAAAGTAGAGAAAAATTGTCTAAGTTGAAATATAAATTCTAAACCACTCAGCTTGAGAGCTGGCCTGATGCATCTTGATACTCTACATGGCAAACGAGATCTGAGGTGATAGAGAGAGTGGCACTATAGGTAAGCTTAGCTCAAGAGATTTTTGGCTGGCGCGAGCTTGGTATAATGGCCAAGTCGGTTCCGAGGACTTTACAGATACCCACCAGTAATGAATGAATGAAGATTAACAACATCAGTTGTAACAGTTTTCTTTCTATGTTTATGTGTATCAGTATTACGATGAAAGGTTATTTGAAAAAGAAGTATCCTTGTTATGGTTATGTGTAGAAGCATTATGATGAAAGAAGGTTATTCGAAAAATAAATTGTCATATATCATTAGCTCTATAGGTGTGAAAGAAACTCATGAAATCTGTTTAAATATCAGCACAGGAATTTCAAAATTTCACTGCTTTCCTAACTGTACCCTAATCTGTATACCTATTTAGACAAATATTTGACTAGTAAAACATTGAGTGCTTATGACTTGCAGCTGCATCAGCTTAATATACACTGAGCTAATATTAATTTGTGAATATTTAACTTCTTAATTTTGCAGTAAAAGTACCAGCCAGCGTCATGAAGTTTTTTCTCTGGTCATGCTGTATCTGCCATTTGGATAGAACATACTCACAAACTCTCATACATATACATTAACAAAACAAGTCTTTAATAAAAAAAGAAGTTATGTACTCACCATAATGTTGTTGCTCTTCATTTGTCTTCAACCTGTGGGTACTTGGATCTAGTTCGGATCCAACTCGGCTGCTTTTCCAGCATCTGAGCTAAGCTTCAAGCTCCTCCCCTACCCACAATGCCCCTGTCTCTCTCCTCCCTTCAGATCGAGTTTGCTATCTGTCCCAGCATCCCAATCCTATCTAAATTCTCATCTCATGAAAGGATCTCCCTAATCAAGCAGAGAAGACCAAAGGCATACTGATATGATGACCATTCCTCATCTAACCAGACCACCACACACCCTATACAAGGCAGGGGGAAGGAGGGAGGGATGGTTGAAGACAAATGAAGAGCAACAACTCAGATGGAACTTTATGGTGAGTACATAACTTCTTTAACTGAAGTTGTCTTCATTTACTCTTCAACCTGTGGGACAGAGCCCCCAGCTACAAAACACCTGGGAGGCCCTCATGGAAGGATATTCCAGAGCATGGCAGAGCCAAAGGATGCCCTGTTCCTGGATAAAATGTCCAACTTGTAATGCGAGATGAAAGTTTGTGAAGAAGCCCAAGTAGCCACCAAGCAAATATCATCTAGAGAAACTCTAGACTAGAAGGCAGCTGAAGTAGCCATAGATCTGGTGGAATGAACCTTAATCTGACCTGGAGAGTTAAACCTCTATCTGAGTATGCCACAGAAATGCACTGGGAAATCCAACGAGCACTGATAACCTTCGATACTGGTTACCCTACAAAGGGCTTAGAATAGGAGATAAAAAGTTGGTCAGACTTACAAAATGACTTTGTCCTATGCAGGTAAAAATGTAGTTGTATGTGCACATCTAACAAGTGGAGTTGGTACTCTCCCTTATTTTGAAAATTTGAAAAGAAAACTGGAAGATTAATTAACTGATTAATGTTGATTTCCAAAGCTATTTTAGGAAGAAAGGATGGATTAGTACACAGTGACACCCTGTCTTTATGAAATACCAAATAGGGAGAGTTTGATCGATAATGCTTGAAGCTCTGAGACCCTTTTGGCAGATGTAAAAGCAACCAAGAAAGCCATCATCCAGGACAACAACTGTAAGTCCACTGAGGCTGCAGGTCCAAAGGGGAAGAAACCAAGGCTTGCAGAACTAGAGTGAGATCTCAAGGAGGCATTGGGTCCTTAACCGGTGGCCAAAGTAAGAAGGTGCCTTTTAAAAAGGCTTTACAAAGCTTAGAAGAATCTAAAGAAGCCATGTGGTCGTCTACATGAAAGTTAGATATAGCTGCCAGTTGGACCTTGATCATAGCAGAACTGGCACCTTGCTGAAAAATACTTGCTAAATAATTTAAAATTGCCTGAACTGGAGCAATGAATGGGTCCAGGTCATGTTCAGAGGCCCAGATAGAAAAACGTTCCCACTTACTGGCATAGACCTGCCTAGTAGAAGATTTGAGAGCCGCCACCAAAATTCTTTTGACTGGTGAGGATAACCCAGGAGTCCTGACTATCATGGGAACTGGAGCAACCAAACTGTGAGCTTCAGACTGACCAGGTCTGGATAGGGAATCCCTGAGAGATGGGAGATGAGATCCAGAATCGGATCTTATGTCCAGGGCAGACACACAACCTGAGACCACAGAGAGGGGAACCATACTTGGTGCGGCCAGAATGGGGCAATGAGGATGACAGAGCTCCCCAGCCTGTGAGCTTTCTGAAGAAATGTTGGCATGAGGGACACAGGAAGATATGCATACAGAAGACCAGAGGGCCAAGCATGAACCAGAGCATCTCTGGGGCTTCCTCAGGTGAGGGGTTCAGAGTGAAAAACTCACTGCGCTTCACATTGGAAGGAGAGGTGAAGAGATAGCAGCAAGGCTGGCCCCACTTGGGAAAGATCTGTTTCCCTACTGAAGGATTCAGAGACCACTCATAAGACATCATGATAGACCTGCTGAGCCTGTCGGCTAGAATGTTGGACCTTCCCAGAATGTGCGTTGTCACCAGAAAATGGCTGGTGGAGATTGCCCACTCCCAGACTCTCATGGCCTGTCAACACAGGGGACAAGATCTGGTTCCTCTCTGCTTGTTGATGTACCAGACCACCGACATGTTGTCTGTCTGGATAGCAATCATCCCCAGGGGAAGATGGGCATGGAAAGTTTGCAATGCTAGGAGCACCACCCTCATCTCTAGGATGTTGACATGCATTTGGGTCTCATAGGGATTCCACGTACCTTGGACTGTCCTTCCCAAGCTGTGCCCACCTGAGCAGGGAGGCATCAGTGGTCACCATGGCCAAAAGGGGAGACAGAAGATAGGGACGACCCCAGAGGAGATCCGGGGAATGGATCCACCACAAGAGAGAGAGTCCCTGCACACCTGAGATACTCGAATGGGGTGAGATAATGGAAGATCAAGGATGGAGCACTGAACCGCCGGGGTCCATTGAAGAACCCACATTCATAGTCGAGCCAAGAGTAAAAGAGCCCATAATACTAATTCTGCCTTCGACGACTGAGCTTGAAGGATACAGTGGAGATGTAGTTTTAGAGACTGGATCCTCTCTGAGGTTAGGAAGACCTTGGTTTGAATTGTATCCAACTGGGCTCCAATAAAATCTAGTACTTGAATCAGAGTCAGTAGGGGTTTGTTGAGATTGGTGGTTATGCCCAACTGATGGGCTGAGTGTAGTAGGGAATCCTCGCTTGGATGAGTTGATGCCTGCTAGTGGCAACAAGGAGCCAGTCATCCAGGTAGGGGAAGACCTGAAATCCCTGTATCTCAGGTGAGCCACTACCACTGCCATTACTTTGGTAAACATCCTGGGGGTTGTGGTGAGACCAAAGGGGAGTGCTCTGAACTGATAATGACTGTCCCCTAGTGGAACTTCGAGAGTGCCTATCCATCTTGATATAGTACTACATGTCCTGAAGGTTGACTGAGCACATCCAATAGATCCCCTGAAGAAAGGGCAGGATAGATTGAAAAGTGACCATTTGGAATTTTATCTTGCCAACTGACAGATTTAGAGTGGAAAGATCCAGAATGGGTCTTAGGTCCCCCATCTTCTTTGGCACCAAAGAGAATCTGGAATAAATGCCTAATCTTGTCTGTTCTGTGGGGGTGGGTTGGATGACTCACTTTTCTAGCAGCTTTGCAATTTCCAGTGCTGCTTCCTCCATTTGCATGGGTGGAACATCCAGAAGGTGCTTGGGTGGAAGGGGTAATTGGTTGAAAGGAATAGAATAGCCTTTGGATATGATCTGCAACACCCAATGATCATTTGTAATAGACTCCAGGCCATTGGGTGGAGAGAGATGCATCCCTCGACTGCCTCCAGAGCTGATCAGCCAGGCAACCTTTCAGGGTTGCTGAGGGGGTCTGTCCGAGAAAGACTCTCGAGACTCCCAATTCCTTAGCCCCCCTCTGCCTCAGGGACAGTGTCTATCGAATCCCCCTCTGCCACTAGGTGAAGGTGAGTCCTGAGTGTCCTGGGAGTAGCTCTGAGAACTTTAGAACCACACTTTCTTTGCCCCTCACTGATTCCTTGAAAAGGAACATTGGGGTGGATATGGGATCCTGACAGCAGACAGAGTCTTTCTGTCCTTTCCACTCTGGACAAGAGTATCATATACAGACTTTCCAAGGAGAATTGAACCACCGTACAGGGTCTAATGGCAACGCCTGTCCCAGCAGCTCTAGCGGCACCCTCAATGGCATGTGAGAGAAGCTGCATAGAGGTGTAAGAAATCAACATGAGGGTGGCCATGCAAAAAGAGAAAACCTTCTGGTCCTCCACCATCATGGACCCTCAGGTAGACCCAGCAATATCCTTGACAAGGTATCACTGGAGTATAATCACGTGTGCCATATAATTCAGAGCATGTACTGAAAACGTGGCTGAAGTCTGCACCCACTTCCCAAAGTGATCCATCGTCCTGGACTCTCGGTCTGGTGGAGGGACCATGGAGCTCTTCTGCATGAGCTCCTACATAGTGGCCACTGCCACTAACATGGCATGTATGGGTGATCCCTTGGTCCAGTGGGTCCTGTCTATGGTAACGTTCAAAACCTTGTCAGGGTGTTTGGGGATTGACTCCACCATGTCCAGTTCCTTCAATGCCCGAGATGTAACTAGATCCACCAGTGGATCCATGGGAGGGGGCACCCAGGATGTACTGGGTCTTGCACCAAATGCCTCCATGAACACTGATTGTCTGAGTTGGGGTTCTGGGCAGACCACTCCCCTCGTTAACAAAGGTTCTCCATGATGTCTCCAAAGAAGACATCCTCGGGGGTTAATGGAGGGAACCATCCCCTTCCTCCAAATTGGTGTCCTCTATGAGGGACTCTGGTGGGGAGTCAATGTGCCTCCTTTTGCACATATGTTTTTGATGTACCTCCTCAGGGGGAGTTTCTGGGAAGACTCAAAAATGTCTGGGTGCTCCCATGTGGGAGCTTCCTGTGGCAGACAGGAGGCAAGCTGTCCCTGAGATGGCAGGATGGCAGAATCCATATCAGAAACAGAGGGAGCCAGGGTGGAGTCCAAAGACGAGATAGTCAAGGGTCTAGATGAGATCAAGAGAACCCTCTCCACCATGTCAAAGGCAGAGGGTGAGCAGGCCATCTGAGAAGAAAGTACAGTCAGATCTGCCACCCTCTGGATCAACAGGGGAGTTGGAGCCAAACCTCCAGATGCAGAGACTCCGACTAGAAGGCTCTGCTCTAAAAGGCTCGGAGCAGACACCCTCCCCTCGGATCCAGCACTGAGGCTATGGCTCAGAGAGCCAGACAAATTCGAGCTCATCGGATTTGACCCACTCAAGGTAATGGCCAGCATCGAGGTACAAGGTATCATCGGTGATGACCCTTTGAAGCCGAGAGTCCTCGGATCCATAGGCTCCAAAACCGCGAGTCAGATCTGAGAAGGAGTAATTGGTAGGAATGTGGACTGTATGCTCCCTGCTCCAGAGGAAGAGGGGGCAGGGTAGACTCCCATCTGTATCTGAGTGTGGATAAATTTCCACATCACCCTGTTCACCTCTGCTTCAGAAAGGCTGTGAGTGGACTGTGATAAAGAAGCCAATGATACTGGCCTGGAGAGTCAGTGAGGAGAAGCCAGGGCTGGCGAATGGATCCAAACCTCCTCCAGCTCCAGTGATAAAGGAGGGGAATGGAGCCAGGGAGACTCCAGTCGTGGGGTCAAGAGAACTTTGGCTGGGGAACTGGCGGAGGCCAAGTGATTAGGGAATCACTTCCTCAGCCTCTCCCAGTGTCTATGCTTGTCCCTGTCCCTGGGCCTTTTGGTGGGAGTTTGAGTCCCAGTGGCCGGGGCAGGGACAGAAGGAATAGTAGTCAGGGTAGAAGAGACCTGGGCCCCAGATGTAGGGGGAGAAGGCCTTTGACAATTAGCTTGTTCCTCCTGTCCATCAATGTGTGGGGGTTGAAGCCCACGCAGATGGAACAGGAGGACTCGAGGTGGGAAACCCCTAGACATACTATGCACAGAGTGTGGCCATCAGCTGGAGAGAGCTTATGGCCACACTCCATGCACTTTCTAAAGCTTGGTTTCAGATTCTCCAACATAGTCACAGAAAGGAGGCCCAACCAGAACTAAGCTTACACACACACACACACACACACACACACACACACACACACACACACACACACACACACACACACACACACACACACACACACATACACACACACACTAGATAGAAGAAGATTAAGAAAAGAAGGTTTTTTTTTTGTTTTTTGTTTTTTTTTTTTTGTTCTGATGAAACAGCACAGGACAGGGCAAAGATAGGAAGGAAGAAATGTAAGTAAAGGTGGAACAGAAAAACACAAAAAGCTAATCACTTACCAGAAGAAAGCTCAGAGCAGCAGCTCACAATGCTTTTTGCTAGCACAGCAAATGAGATCTGAAAGGAGGAGGGAGACAGGGGCATTATAGGTAGGGGAAGAGCTTGGAGCTCGGATCAGATGCTGGAAATGTGGCTGAGTCTGATCCGAGCTGGATTCAAGTACCCAGTGGTTAAAGAGCAAATGATGACAACAACTTCAGATCAGAATGTTTTACTACGTACTTATGTCACATTTTTTTGACATCTTATTCTCATTGTGTTTTCCTAAAAGATCCCAAAGAAATGGTTTTATGGCTACAGCAGAGTTAGATGGTAACAGCTGTAGAAAATGTATTTCTATTTTGCTCCTTTGCTATTGTTTTAAGATTTGCATTCAAAGAAGCTCAAGTTTTCATTGAAAATTATTTGCAGAGGCTCCAAAACCACGGGTCAGATCTGAGAAGGAGTAATTGGTAGGAATGTGGACTGCATGCTCCCTGCTCCAGGGGGAGAGGAGACAGGGTAGACTCCCATCTGTATCTGAGTGCAGATCAATTTCCACATCACCCTGTCCACCTCTGGTTCAGAAAGGCTGTGAGTGGACTGTGATGAAGAAGCCATTGATACTGGCCTGGAGAGTCAGTGGGGAGAAGCCAGGGCTGGCAAATGGATCCAAAGATCCTCCAGCTCCAGGGAGAAAGGAGGGGAATGAAGCCAGGGAGACTCCCGTCATAGGGTCAAGAGAACTTTGGCTTAGAGACTGGCGGAGGCCGAGTGATTAGCGGATCACTTCCTTGGCTTGTCCCAGTGTCTATGCTTGTCCCCATCCCTGGCCCTTTTGGCAGGAGTTTGAGTCCCAGTGGCCGGGGCGGTGACAGAAGGAGAAGTAGTAGTTGGGGTAGAAGAGGCCTAGGCCTCGGAGGTAGGGGGCGAAGGCTTTTGACAATTAGTTTGTTCCTCCTGTCCATCAATGTGTGGGGGTTGAAGCCCACGTAGATGGAACAGGAGGACACAAGGTGGGAAACCCCTAGATATACTATGCACAGAGTGTGGCCATCAGCTGGGGAGAGCTTATGGCCACAGTCCATGCACTTTCTAAAGCTTGGTTTCAGATTCTCCAACATAGTCACAGAAAGGAGGCCCAACCAGAACTAAGCTTACACACACACACGCACGCGCACATGCACACACACACACACACACACACACACACACACACACACACACACACACACACACACACACACACACACACACACAAACACAAACACACACACATACACACACACACACACACACACACACACACACACACACACACACACACACACACACATACACACACTAGATAGAAGAAGATTAAGAAAATAAGTTTTTTTATTTTTTTTGTTTGACGAAACAGCACAGGGCAGGGCAAAGATAGGAAGGAAGAAATGTAAGTAGAGGTAGGATAGAAAAACACAAAAAGCTAATCACTTACCAGAAGAAAGCTCAGAGCAGCAGATCACGATGCTTATTGCTAGCACGGCAAATGAGATGTGAAGGGAGGAGGGAGACAGGGGCATTATGGGTAGGGGAAGAGCTTGGTGCTCGGATCAGATGCTGGAAAAGTGGCTGACTCTGATCCGAGCTGGATTCAAGTACCCACTGGTTGAAAAGCAAATTAAGACAAGAACTTCAAATCATAATGTTTTACTATGTACTTATATCACATTTTTTTACATCTTATCCCCATTGCGTTTTCCTAAAAGATCCCAAAGAAATGGTTTTATGGCTATAGCAGAGTTAGATGGTAACAGCTGTAGAAAATGTATTTCTATTTTGCTCCTTTGCTATTGTTTTAAGGTTTGCATTCAAAGAAGCTCAAGTTTTCATTGAAAATTAGTTGCATTAGTTGTTTGCTTGTAAAGATAGATACTTTTGACTTCATTTATTGCATCATCTCTAGGTGATCTAGCAAAGAAGAAGCTAGAACTTTTTTGTGTTTAATTTCAGTTGTATGAATATGCTACAATGTCAGGATGTTATAGTGCAGAAGCAAAGGGCATATCTCACTTCCTAATTCTCATAAATGTCTAACTGTTTGCCTACTTTGGCTATTAATAACAGGAATGCATTAGGCATCAGTGTCTGTACATATTCCCTGCATATTAGGAAGAGCCACTTTTTCCAAAAGGCTATTTTTTCTTCCCTTCTATCATACTGCGTAACTGTGGTCATGCCTTGATATTGTGTTTCCTATATATCCTGCATACATGCTTGGTAAGATCTGCCTAAAGTACATATTTTGGGACATAGAAATGTGTATACATGAACAAAGTACAATTAGACAGGCTTACCATCACACTTTGACTTATTCGCAATATTTACTGTATAGCCATAGTTACAGTCACAAGCATAACTTCCAGGACTGTTAACACAAAGTTGGCTGCAGCCACCATTTCTGGTAGAACATTCATTGATGTCTGTTAAAAAAGAGAAAGAAAGAAACTTTGAGTATGAATTTAGATGCTTTTCATTGATGATGTGATGAATTTGTACATTTCATTTCTCCTTTAACATAAATAAAGAAAATATATCATATACATTTGACAACAACAGTGCCTCTTTGATGTGGAAGCAAGTATAGATCTGGCTCTTCTTTTGGTCTAGTACTACATAAACAAAATGTTTGCCACATGAACTTTTCCAACAAACCAACTGCATCATTCAACAAACAAGAACCTGCAACATGAAACATGACAGCAAAATGTGAGTATAAATTAGTGTGCATTTTTCTATTAAACTCTGTTCCACTCTTTCACTCTCTGCACACCAATTCTCTTATTACTATATTTGATCTTTGTAATTTGCTGTTGTCATCAATCCAAGTACTTGGCATACAAATAATATATCATTACAAATGATTGCATATGTATATAGTATTTACTAAGTTAAAGGACAACAATGGGTTATTAAAGCAGATTGCTCAACCTGCTGTCTCTTTTAGTTTCTGTTCTTTGATACAGCCTTGAAAAATCACCCATGCAGCTTTAAAAACTAATCCACTCAACTATTTTCCCTGTTAGGCTGCCTACCTTTCCGTACTGTTTTACTTTCACTTTGAAAACAAGTTGAAAAACCTCTAGCTGGCTCTGAAATGATGATGTCATATCTGCCAGAGCTCTTGCCCTAGCTACCGGGATGTTTTCTCCCCCAAAGTGATATAATCCCTACCTGATTTGAATGTTGTATAGTAGAGCCAGTGGACCTCACACATTGTGATGTCAGAGCTGCCTTGCCCAGCCCACTCTTAACCTAGCAACAATGTAAAATTATGACCTGACTTTTCTGAAGATCCCTATCGATATGTGATAAAGTACAGGCAGAAGCACAGTAACAGCTGCAAAAACTAAGAGCATAAATTTGCAATGACCATACGTAGACACTAATTGCATGTTTTTACATAAGACGCAGATGTCTGTCACAATTAATCGACAACACTGCATCAGATTACAAGAAGTATGCCATACCATAATTTTCTTAAATTATCACTTAAAAAAAGTATATGGGTCCTGTCGTGCAAGTCTGTGAAATATTTTGTGTTTATAGTGCATCATTTGTTAGCCATTTAACCAAACAGGAAGGAAAATAAGTGATTATCCCCAGTGCTGTGGAGCTTGGTTTTAAATTCGACAGGAGGAATGCAACAAAAAAGTCTCCCACTGTAAGGAAGGAAAGGCTGACAAGAAAACAGTACATTAGTCTGGTCACCTGCTGTGAGCTGTTATCACATGCAGATAATGGGTCAAATTACCCTTACTCTTTTACAGCTAGGGAAGGTAGGTGTGAAGGGTGAAGGGAGATACCTTGAAGAACTAGATTTCAGCCTTCACAAAAGAAATCAAGTTAGCATTTCTAAGAAGAAAGAGCAATAAAATGCACTTTTCAATTCTGTTCTGTAGCATTTGCACTGCTTGTGTTTGAAGTAGTCATTAAAAAACTATAAAATTTTAACCAAAAGTAGGTGACTATAACACAGCAGTGAATGCCTGTAAAATCAGTGCAGTGACACGAGCTATAGGGAAAATGTGGCAGATCTGATGCAATTTTTTGGAGACAAACAATGCATTCTGGGATACTTAGAGGCAGACTAAACAGTCAGAATTATTTCAAAATGCCAGACCCCATGTGGTCAGAGTCAGAAATTGCATATAAAAATATCTAAAAAGCTCTAAATAGTCCCAGAGTGGTTTTCTGAATCTATGGGTGCAGTTGTCCTTTAAATATTGTTTTACGTAAAGGATTGTACATGAATGACTATAAGACCTCTTTTTTCAATGTACTCTTTGATGGTAGGGCTATCTGGCAAGGTGAGAGAATGGAGCTGAAGGGGTGTGGTAGGAAACTACAGTTTCTAGATAATTCTGTGTTCCCTTATCCTTTTATGATTTGCAATAATACTTGGAATTGTCAGGACAGATGATCCTGGACTGCCACAAGAATTGAATAGTTGAGCAAGGTCTCAGTGGTGCTGTGGCTATGGTTAACTAGAATCCAGTTCTCAAACTGTTAATGAATAATACTGCTTCCAGGTGGGCAGCCTTTCTTAAGGTTATTCCATTATATTTGTTCCATCCAGCCCTCTGATTATTCTGTTGAACTTAGCCATATTTAAGCCTGAACTGACATGATCTCTACAGCAATCTTGAAAAGGAGTGCTTCAGGGTCTGAAAATTTACATTAGTAGCAAAAAGGTAATCATTTTTCCTCTTCAAGTTATCCTCATTTATTCTAAAAGGTGGTCCAAAAGTATTTGTCTCACCAAATGTGGTATTTGTAAAGGATGTCTTTGCATCCTCGACAACACCCATCAACTGGAGCCATGTGTGATGACATAAAGTAATAGCTGTGCCTGTATCCTTGGCTAATTCTTTAACTGAGTTGTAAGCTAATCTCATAATGAGGTTGTGGAGGGATGTGATCACAGTCACTGTAATAGCTGTCAGGCAGTCAGCCCAATGGCTGTGCCATCTCATCTGCTAGCTCCCAGTGGAGTATAACCATTTGCAACACATAGTTTACAGTACATAAATAGAAGGTCCAGGGCACATGAGCACTTCCAGAGTCTGTCCATGAGCCTTGATTCCTTATTTGGGGGGGATGAAGAGCAAGAGTCTGCAGGATGCTACCCTTTTTAAGAGCAGTTGCAGCCACAATGTTATCAGATTTGGGAGCACCTATCCAATAGTCTATTCAGTTTGAAGCCAGCGGGAGTTGTTTGATTTCTCTTCAGGATAAGTTCCACAGTACCAGAACATTTCAGTGTATTTCTAACCAGAATTACACTTTTCTTTGTATGTGGAATAACCCACCAAGATGGTTAGGTGGGTCCAAAATTTCAGCTGCATAGTCTTTTTTTACAACGGGCATGGGCTGTATTGGCCATTGTCCTCTTTGCATTATAATTTCTATAAACTTCTGAGAGCACTGATAGATGGAGGAGAGCCATGGCTTGTTCAATATCAAGAGTGGAGACTCAAAAGAAAAGAGAAAATGGGTCCAAAGATTTGAGGAAACGTGTAATACTGTGGGTCCAGATACTGTGGGAAGACCCTGCATAAAGCTTCTAGGCACTCTTCTTTGCAGTCCAAAAAGATGGATAACTACAGGCCCATGCAATGTAACATCTGCATATTGGGTTGAGGACAGCATTGTCAAGGGATCAGTTCATGGATGCAGCAAGTGAAGAATTCTCTGTGTCAGCACCAATACAGTTGTTGAGGGTGAAGGTACTGACTCCAGCTACCAAGGCCATAATCTCCCAAGACTAGCATTGTAACAACAGGCATAGTATCACAATCAGCCCTGAAGGACAGACCTTCAAGAATATGATCAACAGAATGATAAAATCAAATCCTGTCACAGAGGCATGCAACTCTGATGGGGCTACCCTGCAAAATCCAGTACTTACTTATGTAAGACCACCATCAAGCTCAAACCTAGGGACCTAACCCCCAAATTTGAGGTTTCTGGCTGCATCAACACTTGCAAAAGTGATACTGAGATTACTTTTGAAGATATGGTTGATATCAGAGTTGGTGATCTTAAATGATCATGGCCCTGAAGTCAACAGCATAGATGACATGGACACTTTTGCTAAAGATGACATTGGCATTTGTTGGCTTAACATTGAAATCTTCAGAACTGGTAATGGAACTGAGAGCATCCATGAAGAAAAATAAAAAGTTCTTTCAGAAAATGAAGAGCTGAAAAGACACCTCTATTTTTCCGAATTACACTGGGAGTTGACTCAGCTGACATATTTTTTCTGGTCTTTAATAAAGGCCCCTACAAATCTGCTGTACTTAATTCTGCTGGAGGAATGAGTACAGCCTGGGTCTTACTGGAAGTGTTCTTGCCAGTAGTGGTCTTATATCCATGATATGAGCGACCTTTATTTCAGGAAAAGAAGTCAAATTAAAAGTTATAATAAGTTTAATATGAGACTTCTCAGAAATGGCTACAACAGACAGTGTTGTAAGTACCTCAGCAGAATGATAAAACCATGTAGCATAATCCTTTTTTGGGGTGGGGACCTAGAGAGTTTTGTCTGATTTTTAGCCTTATGCTTATTTTTTCTTTTTATGTTTGGAAGAGTCTTTCTTAGCAATCACTGGCTGAGCCTTAGCAGTTATGTGAGTCAAATCTAAAGAGGAATTTGAAGTCAAAATCTCCATCAATGGGAGGAAGCATGGGGCATTTTTCCATTTAAAACTATTTTAATTTATTTATTCTGTCTCTCAAAGTATTTGGAGTGAAACCTGTACAAATATCACAAATTATAAAAATGATCCTTTGCTAAGCAATGCATGTACAAGGGGGTACCATTCCTGGGGTGGTATCTTATGACCACAGCATCATTTTCTAAATGCCTTACTGTCCATTATTCAAGAAAATACAATAGCTAAATAAGAGCAAACCACAAAGCAAGAAAACCACTCACCACATAACTACACTATCATCTAAAAAAAAAAAAAAAAAATCAAGGCAAACATGTACCTTAATGTCTAGTGAGAGTACAGGGGAAGATAAGTAACTGAACAAAAACAGAGAGAACTGACGTTTGATGTTTACAATTTGATATTGGTATTCTGTTTGAAATAATGAAAAGTTCATATAGCAAGTTTAATGCTAATAATTCATGAAATCATTTCATATGTGTAATTCCACAAATGACCTGCACAAGTTTATGTCTTTTCATGACTTTTGAATCCAGAATTCAGCTACAGGACTGCATGGTTATGTAATTCCCAGAATTCAATTACAGGATTGCATGGTTATGTAATTTGCAGAATTCAATTACAGGACTACATGGTTATATGATTATTAGACTTATAAGGGGAATCAAATGGTTTAGACACATGTAAGTTGGGCTTCCATAGGCTTGCAGACATTAGAAATTAGTGAAAGGCTGCATTATGAATTTTTATGGTCAGTAACTCTAACACAATTTTTAAAAGGAAAATTTCTACAGATAGAGCTGATACAATATGAAGTCACATTACTGTGAAGAATAAGTATTAATAATTACTAAAGGTATATCAAATTGTTTTCTTTGTTCTAGGAAATGCAATGAAAGCAGTTACATTTTGATCTTTGTGAATCAAATGAACTCATATGTTTACAAAATAAGCATTATTTTTGAATTTATTTCAAAATGTCCACTGAAAGCAAAATTGAGACAATTCAGACTTTTTATAAAGGTATATTTATTGTGTATTGTATTTGCTGACTCAAGAAAGAAGGTAAGGCCTTGCTGAGTCTAATTATGATAGCTGCCAAAAAAACAATTTCTAGAAAATGGAAATCAGAGTTTAAACTGACGTTACTAGATGTACTGAAGATAGTAACAGAGTTAAAGCAACCAGAACTGGGATCTTTAGAAAAGGGTAGGAGCAAATTACATAGGAAAAATGGGAAATGTGGGATCAATACATACAGAAGAGGAACAAGGTGTAAAAGAAGGCAGGATTTGAATGAAGTATGTAATGGTTAACTGCCAATGACTGGATATATTAAAAGTGATGTATAATGTTTGCAGTTACGGTTATGTCACATGGTTTGTTATGTATAATGTTTCCAACTGAGATTGTGTCACTATGGTTTATTGTCATTTATACAAATGTAACATGGCCTATGTCATACATGATAATTTAATAAAGATGTATCTTGCTTAAAAAAAGAAAGGAAATTATTAACTTCTGTATTACATATTTGTACGCTGAGTTTTTGTTAGGTATTCTAACTGTGATGCACACAGAAATTTAACATTAAGCTATACAAAATGGATATCACTTGAAGTAATTTGTAAACTTAGGTGCAGCAGATACGGGCACTGACTATGCATAAATACATTCTGGATAACATAGTGAAATGCTACATTTTAAACAGTAGTCCTACATGGGGTAAGAAAAGTTTATGAGTGTATTTTGAGACAATGTTTTCCTTTGATAAAGTAAAATCCACAAATTAAAATATTTTGCTTTCACGTGAGCTATTATAATTTTATAAGAAAGAAGGTAAGATTTTTAAGTAAATCCATATTTTTCCTATTATCATGAGAATGGATATCAAACGTGAATTGGGAAGAAAATTTAATTAACCAGAACCTTTATATGACAATCAGCACATCTGTATTTGTTCAACATGCTTTCACATTGGAGAGGTGAGGTAGAGAGAGTATGCATATCTCCAGAATCGTGTAGAACTTAACTACATGCCATGCCTATCTCCAGAATCATGTAGAACTTAACTACATGCAGAGCTCAAGAAAAACTTTCCAGATATCCAGAATAATGCAGACAAAATGCTAAAAAGTTGTCACCATTCCAGAATCCAGAAAACATTGAGTTTTATATCAGACAAATGAGAGGGAACTGGGAATAACAAAGGCTCATGGCAAGAAGAATCCTGTTATTTTTTATTTCTTTGCATAAAGTTAAGATTTGAGTGGATAAACCACAAGTTGTTATATTGCCAATACAGTAAAGAGTGCAAACTGTTTTTATGTTTACAATAATATTCACATATAAGATTTAAGTTGTGTTAATCAAAAGATTCTAGCTTTGACTCTTAGCCATCTACAGGAGTGGCCTTAGGTCAACTGGTGCCCTAGGCAGATGGCACAACTGCACCCCCCAACACACCAGCCAGTGCCCCCATCCTGGTCTACCTACACCAAACAAATACTGGTAAAGTGCCCCCACTAAAGCGGTGCCCAAGGCGGCCGCTTAGTTGGCCTATGCCTAAGGCCAGCTATGGCCATCTAGCAATTACTAATCTGACAGATACAGAAGTTAACATTTTATACTACATAATGAAATTCAAATAGTGGCATCTTATTTGAAATTTGATGTCTCAGTAAAATTACAGATAATATGCTAATATGTTTATTTTACAGTTCCCAAAGAACAAGTTAACTTGGTTTTCACAAAGAATTTCAAAATTAGTGAAATTATGGGTTGTTGTTGTTTGTCTTTTCGGCTTTTCCTGGTTAATGGTCGTTACAGCGGAAGTCCAATCCGCTAATGATTGGCAGTCGATTTTTATGGTGTCGAGCTGCCAGCCCGATGCCCAACCTTCACCTTAGGCACGCCCATTCACACATGTCTTTCGGAGGCCACTCGACAACGTGGAGGACATGCAGACTCCACACAGAAGGCACTCCAGCCGAGAATCGAACAAGAGAACCTCTTGCTGTGAGGCAACAATGCTTCCACTGTCGTATGAAAATCTTGATTCTTGAAAAGGGTAGTAACCAATATGCATTGATAAAGCATTGCATATTTTCAAACTGAATTAATGTGTTACCATTGGTAATTAATATATTTATGATTTCTTCCAGGCATATATATACATGCATATACATATATATATATATATATATATATATATATATATATATATATCAAGTCCAACCATAAACTTTCGTGTAGGAACCTGAAGGCATTCACAATATCTGACGGGGATTTGTAAATGATGCTTTACTTTTTGTTCCCTACTACTCTTGTGTAGTGATGTATGTTTAGTTGTTTCATAACGCTACACATAGTAACGTTGGGTCTCTTATGTGTACTTTAGATATATTCTAGAACCCTTACGCTTTCTAAGCAGCGATGTACGTTCACCTGCATTAACACGCTGTATACCACAACGTTGGGTAGGGCTTTATTTGTTGTTTTTGTTAAGAGTATATATCTGACTTGGATTTGTAAATGATGTTTTGCTTTTTAATGTATGATTTTATATACAATGATGCTATGAATGCAGCGTGACTGCTTTAGTTGTTATTTGATTGGTTAAGAATTTGACCAATGATGTATGTAGCTAGTATTTTTAAACATGAACAATGGCGTGTACTTCAAAAGTCTGAGGAAGCCTTCGGGTGAAAGCGCTAACTACAATAAAAGCTTTATTAGTGTGACCTAAGTGTTTTCGCACTTTTACTTTATTTTCCTATTGAAGAGTTTGATTTTGTTTACTAAGATATTGTGAGTGCCTTCGGGTTCCTACACGAATGTTTATGGTTGGACTTGATACATTAATTTTATCGATAGTAGGAACCGTACTCTGTTGGCTGTGTGCCTTTTGTTCTGTTGGCGTTATACTTTATATATATATATATATATATATATATATATATATATATATATATATATATGCACACACACACACACACACACACACACACACACACACACACACACACACACACACACACACACACACACACACACACACACACACACACACACACACACACACACACATATAGTATGCATATATACATATATATGGGTTTTCACTAGAAGAGTTATAGTTTGTCAAATTACAGTTCCCTGGGCTTTCTCCTATTAACCTGGTGAACTTGAGCATCCTGAGGCAGTGTAGCAACTGCCTCATGTACACCGACAACCCTTTCCTCTTACATCCCAACACTCAGATTTGTGAGAGCTTCACTTGTATATCCAAAATGGAAGCCACGCACTCTCCAGCCAAGACTGGAATAGCTGGTCAAGAAGAGAAGGTCAACACTTGTATCACACCACATGGAACATATAGCCCTCCAGAACACCCACCATCACAACCTTCACATAAAAACACAAACCACACACCCACCTTCGTGGAGGCTCTCAATAAATATTTAAACAAACAGCAGAGACCTCCAAGGCAGAAACACACTCGACCACCAAAACATAACACTAATCACAAGACACATAACTCTCCTAAACAGTGTGCCACTCAACCAAAGCCCCTAAGGAAAAACAGCAAGCCCAGCACACTAGTCATAGGTGACTCGATAGTGAGGCACACTGATGCCCCACTCACTAGAGTGAAGAAGGATAAAGTAATAGTCAGCTGCCTGTCAGGTGCTAGAATCTACCACATAACACACTCACTCAGGTCCCTCAACAACAGGTACAAATATGGCTCTGTCATTGTACATGTGGGTGTGAATGACCTGAGAAGTACCTCCCTAGACTACATGAAAAATGACATGGAGGAGCTCTTGGTTAATGTAGCCCAGGTGGGTATGACCCTAGTCCTGATCAGCATCCTACCATCACCCAGAATGATACCACAGTACAAGCAGAAAAGGATTGATTTCAACAATTGGCTAAGTTTCTGGTGTCATTCTAAGGGAATCCAGTATCTGTCTGCCTGGGATGACATGATTGATAGACCTCAATGCTTTGCCAGAGATGTCCTGCATCTGTCACCCCGGGGCTTCCGGATACTGGCCAAGGCTCTTGCCACCCCTACAGTGCCTTTTTTAGGTGGTGTTCCAAAGACCAAATTACCACCATAACAGCTACAACAAAATGCAATCTGAGGGTCATGCTGCTCAATGCTAGAAGTCTAAATCTCAAAATGCACTCACTTGAAGCACTCTTTAAAATGGAGAACATTGATATTTGTGCTCTAACGGAGACCTAATTCAGGGCAACAGAAAGCACCACTGCACTACCAGGCTATAACACATTCCACACCTTTCATTCGCAGAACTTGGACTGAGGCTCCAAAGGTGGTGGTGTTTCCATACTCATAAAGGATGCGCACACCTTCTGACTGGTAGCCCAACATAATGCATCACAGATACTTCAGGTGCAGCTTACACTGGGTAAGACAACGATTCAGATTATAGCCTGTTATAGGTCCCCAACCATGAACCAAGACTCACACTCCACGTTCCTAAGCACCCTGGAGAATATTAGGGTCCAACCTAACACTCTCATACTGGGCGACTTCAACTTCCCTTCCATTAACTGGGAAAACTACTCATGTATGAATACACTTGCCCAACATTTCTTGGAATTTATTAATTCAAATGCACTGGGCCAGCTTGTTCTTACCCCCACTAGAGGTAGCAACATCCTTGACCTGGTCATTACTAACATGGGCGACCATTGCTCTTCACCAATAGTCAACTCCTCCCAGGTTAGATCCGACCACAAACTAATCACCTTGGAAAGCCACATCCCACCCCCCACCCCTCAAAAAGGTAACCACCATGAAAAACTTCTCCAGAGCTAACATTGGGCTCCTAAAACAGAGGTGGCTAACTTCATGGCACCCATGCAAATGAAGAATAATTGCATGACCGCCAAATCATGCACCAATGCACTGTACAAGCACATACACAAATGCATGGATCACGCCATATCCAATAGAACCAAGACGCTCTTCTCCAGAAAAGGAAGTCAATCTGGTGGTCCCCTGCTATAAACATACTCTACAATAGAAGGAGGAAACTGATGCTGAATAAGGTGAAGTCCCAAGACTGGAAAAACTCCCTTATCAGCCTCAACAAAAGTTGAGATCCCTCATCAAATCCTCTAAAGCTATAAAAACAGAATTGGAGCAGATAGTAAAGACAACCACAAGTCCTTCTATAGTTATCTAAGGAATCTCCACGGCAATACCCAGATTTGCTCTGAGCTACTGCACAACGGCACCTCCTATATCGAGCCAACAGATATTGCCAATATACTGGCTGACAGATTCAGTGTCAACTTTACCTCTGTCTCCGCCCCAAAGGACCAATCATAATACCAGTAGATTGCCAGACACCAAGTATTACTGCTGCACAAGTTAAAACAGCACTGTCCAAGGCTAAGAATACAGCTTCCATGGTACCTGACAATATCCCTGGCTGCATTCTGCATGAACTACAGAGTGAACTGGAACCTCACCTGTGTGCCCTATTCAATCACAGCCTCACCTTAGGCTTTGTCCCTACCAAATGGCACACTGCTACAGTCATCCCTCTCCACAAAGGAGGAGTGGCTACAGACCCTGGGAACTATTGCTCTATTAGCCTGGCAAGGCCTGTCAAGTCTGATATGCCAAGCTATGGAATGCATCATCATGGACCTAATAAATAAGGATATAGGGAATCTCTAAACTCTGGATCCCACATAGTTTGGTTTTGTGAAGGGTAGATCATGCCTGCTCAATGTGGTCAACTTCTTTGAGTCAGTCAATGGAGCTGAGGATAAAGGTAAGGTGGTTCATACAGCCTACCTTGATCTGGCCAAGGCCTTTTATACTATTCCCCACTCAGGAATCCTAGAAAATCTCACTAAGCTAGGCACCAACCCCAATATCACTAGGTGGGTTGCAAACTGGCTTACAGCTAGAACTCACACTGTGAAAGTAGCTGACTCCAAGTCAGACTGCTGACCAGTAATGAATGGAGTCCCACAGGGATTGTTTCTGGGTCCTCTCCTGTTTGGTATCTATTTCTCAGAAGTCCAGGCCAACACGAAAGGACTCTAGCTGACAAAGTTTGCAGATGATTGCAAGTTGAGAGCCATTATTAACTCTCCAAGTGATGTTGGCATCCTACAGAAAGGACTCACTGAGACCAAGGACTGGTGTCAGAACCATGGCCTTAAGCTCAATGCCAAAAAATGTGCCATCATCCCCTTTGAGAAAAATCCAGTTTTCATGAATTACTACATTGATGGTAGTCCACTGAACACAGAAGGTGTTATAAGAGATCTGGGAACACAGGCTGACAGCAACCTCTCTTTTAACCACAACATTGCCACTGTGATCAGAAAGTCCTTCTATGTGGAACATCTGATTACTAAGGGTTTTGCATCCAGAAAGAAAGAAGTCATTGTCTCCCTCTACTCTTCCCTCATTAGGCCAACCATTGAGTACAATGCCCCATTTGGCATCTACCTCACTAGACACCTGCAACAACTGGTCAGGCCGCAAAAAAGTACTTGATAAAGATATGGACAGACTCAAAACCTCCAACTATTTTATGTCTTATACTGCCTACTTAGAAGCAATCTCTGCTTGACTTACAAAGTCATGTCTGACCTAACTCTTTTAGAAATGCTACATCTAAAGAAATCCCAATCCCTCTGCACCACATGCTCCAGAGACCTGAACCTCATTACCACAATCAACAGAACATGCCAGAGGGACTGGTTCATAACCCAGAGACTGCCCATGCTATGGAATAGACTTCCCATACATGTCAAACAGAGCACCTCACTGCCCCTCTTCAAGAGAAATTTTGATGAGTGGATGGGAAATAGAAAATTCACCCCAGGGATCACTCCAGTGGCTCTGCTCAGCAAAGGCACTGGGAACTAAGGTGGGGTGGCACAACGCCAGGGTAATCCTATGGGCTAGAGTTGTAAAGGCACCAGGGCCATTAGCCTAGTACATAACTATGAACCTATGAACCTATAAGAAGCTGCAAAGGACTGCATTTTGTGAAGCAAATATATATTCAGATTGTTATAGATAAGTTCAATAATATGTTATCAGTAAATTTTAATTCTACTGAGAAGGAATATGGATGCAAATTTTACTACTTAAGACAATGGAGGGTGTTAAAGGAAAATGCTTATCCAGCCACTGAACAAAACATTATATTGGAGGAAGGGAAACACACTGCATTACAGACATCTGGCCACAAATTAACCACTATGAAAATAGGAGTATAGTTAAATAAATTGACATACTCATCAGTCCAATGGTTTAGATACAGATTAGGCCTAGTAACATTACAATTTGCTGATTTGTTCATTAGATTATATTTGAGCACACATCAAGAACTTTTGATATGAATATCACGGGGCCTGTTATATTACAGAACTGTTACGAAATTAGACAAAAAGTAGTGATGCAAATTATAAAAATGAATATAATGTATCAGAAGCAATTAGATGTGGCCTTCACGCTTCTGCATTCAAAGGGATGATTATCTATGAAACATGAGATAGTAATAGATAGTCTCCACAAATGTGTTTAATATATATACATATATATAATCCAAAGATTAATTTTAAAGAATAGCAACACAGCTGACATTCTTCAGATATCAGACTGAAAAGTAAAGTGGCATGTTTATTGTTTCATACTATTCAAGCAAGATCCAAAAAACAAGAACGGTAGGACACTGCTGAAATTTCTTCCTCCTTTATTAAAACACACAAATAACCAAGGATGAGCGCTTTCGGGTAATAACCCTTCATCAGATAAATTGAGAACAAACATTCCAACAATTTCAATTATCTAGCAACCAATGAGTTGTCAGTAAAAATTCTGCCTTTTTTGCAAGGCGGGCTTTAAAGGTACACATCATTTAGCCCTGGATTCCTGTGAGCCATCAATTCCAATATCCATTTAGATTCTAAAGACTCTGTTAGAAGTTTAATGTCCCCTCCTCTGTTGTTTTGTCTAACATTTACTATAGCTCTAAAATGAAATGTATGTGTAGGATTCATTTCAGTATGCCTATAAAGGGCATTATGTAGATCCTTATTCCTTATGGAAGATAGATGTTGTAGTGTCCTCACCTTAAACATGTTGTTAGTCTTTCCCACATAGAACCCAGGACATTGCAAACATTCTGCCAAATAAACCAAATTACTAGTCCTGCAGGTGGCCCTTGCCTTGAAGTTAAAAACCTTACCACTAACAGGATTTACAAAGGTGGTGTCCTTGTTGATAGAGGAACACGCTTTACAAAAACCACATGAGACACTACCTACTGTATCCTTGAATGGTTTAATTGTGGTAAAAGTTTTTTCTCACATAACAGGTCTTTTAAATTTTATTCCTCCTATAGCCAAAACTAGGTCTAGTCCCTATAATACTTCTTAGCTTATTGTCACTCCTTAAAATATTCCAATTTTTATTAACTATACCCCTTATATCATCTATATTACTACTATAAGTTAGAAACAGTTTGGGGTCTTCCGATCTATACTTAATGGATGGAGATGCCTTTCCTTCTCCTATCCTACATCTGAGCCACGGTTTAAACCTATTTTCCCTTTTTTGTTTATTGCTATTTACAACCCTATTTACTAATTCTTCTTTATAACCCCTATCACAAAAATTACGTTTTAACTTAGTCACTTCTTTCTCATATTGAGTGTCCTCCAGGCATAATCTAGATGTCCTACCTATCTGTCCCTGGATAATATTCGGAAACATAAAACGAGGATGCATGCTATCAAAGCATAACAAAGTGTTCTTCCAACACTCCTTCCTCTGTAGACAGGAAGAAAAACCTGTCTCGGTATGTGAAATACATACATCTAGAAAATCTATCTGTGTATCTGAGTGATTTGATGTAAATCTAAGAAAAGAAGTGGTAGAATGTAAATATGCAACAAACTTTTCCAAAAGTCCAGGGCCCCCCTTCCAGAGAATAAAAACATCGTCCACTAAACGAGTGTATATGTAAATATGTTGCATCCACTCCTGATTACAGAAGATGGTGATCCTCTCCCAGTGCCAAAGAACCAAATTAGCATAAGTGTTTGCACAGGGGTGCCCATGGCTACCCCCTGTGCTTGTCTATATGTCTGTTTGGCTCCAATGAATGCATTATTTTCCAAAACTAAGGTCAATAATATTCTGACCAAAGCTATTTTGCTTTCATCTTCGCCCATGTCTCTCATAACTTCTCCTATGGCATATATGCCATATTCATTACTAATAACAGTGAAAAGGCTCTGGACATCCAACGTCACCATCAAAAGATCTTCCTGTAGTTTCTTACTGTTAACTTTCCCCATTCTCTTCAAGAAATCACCTGTATCTTTTAATATGTTGGTCACCTTATCAACATGAGGACGAAGTGTGTATTCAAGCCATATAGAGATGTTTTCTGTGACCCATCCTCTGCCCGAAACAATGGGTCGAAGAGGTGGGTCCACAATAGATTTATGTATCTTAGGTAAAGCTTTGAAAATGGGAGTAACAGCAGTTTCTACCCATAAAAATTGAAATAAATCATCATTGATTTTCATTTCAAAATTCAGTTGTTGCAAGCTATTGTGTACCTTATCCACCAAAAGTTTAACAGCAATTGGATTAATCGGAATGTAAGTATCCCTATCTGATAATAAGCCTTGCAGTTTTTGTTCATAAAAAGCTGTGTCAAGCGTTACCACCGCTCCTCCCTCATCGGCCATTTTAATAACTAGATCTTTATTACAGCTTAGATCCAACAATGCTTTATTTTGAGCCTGTGTTAAATTATAAAATTTGTGAAATTCCCTTGTTTGAAAATAATCCTGTAAATCTTGCTCACAACTGTTAATAAACAGACTCAATGCAGGAGAAAAAGGTGGTACATAACAAATAGGCTTTTTCAATGAAATTCTGCTCTCATCTCTAGTCCCAAAAATACACCTTAAAGGTAAGTTTCTACAAAACATCATTAAATCTAGAACAACTTCATTAAAAACACTAGCCCTGCTGGGCACAAAGGACAAACCTTTGTTTAGCACATACAACTCATCCTTTGTTAAAACATGTGAGGATAAATTAAAAACAATACCAGTGTTATTATTAAAAGCCATTCCAAGGTTCTCCTCCTCTTGTTCGGGTCTCTGCCCTCGCTGGAGGACCATTTCCAAGCTCCTCGTTTCTTGACAGGAGCTGGAAGCAATTCCAAAAAACATTGGCGTCCCTGTGTGCTCTTAGGGTGCGCCCCCATACCAACTCCTTTGGAGGTTGACGTTTCAGTTTGCACAGAAGGTCCACTAGCATACATGTTTCTTGAACATGTAGTCGCTGTGCAAATGGTGTTCTCAATTCGTGCTACTACTTGAGGAACCTCGATGTTACCCACATCGGCCCTGGACTCCCCTACATGTTCCTCTGCTAATTGTTCATCGTTGTTACTAGTGTGTAGCAAACCAGAGCCATCAGTCATCACACTAGCCGTTGGTTTCACTGAATACTCCGTAAAACTCCTCCCCTCCTGCTGACATCGAAACGGCTTCCCAGTAGTTGCATTGCCCATGGTAGAACGCTGCCCTCTATTCCTCGGCCAAATGAAGATATTCTCATGGGTGAAATCTTCGTAATCTCTTTTTAGCTTATTAGTCTTTTGCATGCGCAATTTCTCGTCGCTCTCTGCTAGGGTACCATACAGTTGTTTCAAACGTGTTGTGTAGATAGATTCACAAAACTCAGTCTCTAGTTTATTACGTATAGCCTCCACTTCTTTACTAAGTAGAGCTACTTCAGGGGCAAAAAAATCATTAATAATGTCCATGTATTTAAAGCTGGTTTGAATATTCAAGGACTGCCATCGTGCTAGTAGCTCAGGATATCTTTCACCCTGCGTGGGCATACATAGGATCCTCATTCCCCGTGGTACTATGCCATATTGTTGACAGGCTTCTAAATGATAAGTCTGCCATTTCAAACGTTGCAGTCTTCCTGCCTTGTAGCTCAAATCATGTAACAGATTATCAAAGTTTTTATCCATAGCTACAGGGACTCTGTTACTAACCAAATCGACCTTACTTACAGTAAGCCCCAGAATGAGCAATGGATTTTCCTGAACAAAAAAGCCATTAAAGCCTATACCAGAGGGCTCTCCTCTAGTTCCTCCTTCTGCAAGGTTTACATCAAAAGATGTTCCAGTCTTCTTATTATCCAAAGCATGCATAGCACAATCGAACAAAAACAGAAGCAAATATCCAATAAACGTTCTGTGCTATAGCCAAAGTCCCACCAGACAAAAATGCAAGATCCAAAAAACAAGAACGGTAGGACACTGCTGAAATTTCTTCCTCCTTTATTAAAACACACAAATAACCAAGGATGAGCGCTTTCGGGTAATAACCCTTCATCAGATAAATTGAGAACAAACATTCCAACAATTTAAATTATCTAGCAACCAATGAGTTGTCAGTAAAAATTCCGCCTTTTTTGCAAGGTACAGCATCATTTAGCCCTGGATTCCTGTGAGCCATCAATTCCAATATCCATTTAGATTCTAAAGACTCTGTTAGAAGTTTAATGTCCCCTCCTCTGTTGTTTTGTCTAACATTTACTATAGCTCTAAAATGAAATGTATGTGTAGGATTCATTTCAGTATGCCTATAAAGGGCATTATGTAGATCCTTATTCCTTATGGAAGATAGATGTTGTAGTACCCTCACCTTAAACATGTTGTTAGTCTTTCCCGCATAGAACCCAGGACATTGCAAACATTCTGCCAAATAAACCAAATTACTAGTCCTGCAGGTGGCCCTTGCCTTGAAGTTAAAAACCTTACCACTAACAGGATTTACAAAGGTGGTGTCCTTGTTGATAGAGGAGCACGCTTTACAAAAACCACATGAGACACTACCTACTGTATCCTTGAATGGTTTAAACGTGGTAAAAGTTTTTTCCTCACATAACAGGTCTTTTAAATTTTTATTCCTCCTATAGCCAAAACTAGGTCTAGTCCCTATAATACTTCTTAGCTTATTGTCACTCCTTAAAATATTCCAATTTTTATTAACTATACCCCTTATATCATCTATATTACTACTATAAGTTAGAAACAGTTTGGGGTCTTCCGATCTATACTTAATGGATGGGGATGCTTTTCCTTCTCATATCCTACATCTGAGCCATGGTTTAAACCTATTTTCCCTTTTTTGTTTATTGCTATTTACAACCCTATTTACTAATTCTTCTTTATAACCCCTATCACAAAAATTACGTTTTAACTTAGTCACTTCTTTCTCATATTGAGTGCCCTCCAGGCATAATCTAGATGTCCTACCTATCTATCCCTGGATAATATTCGGAAACATAAAACGAGGATGCATGCTATCAAAGCATAACAAAGTGTTCTTCCAACACTCCTTCCTCTGTAGACAGGAAGAAAAACCTGTCTCGGTATGTGAAATACATACTTCTAGAAAATCTATCTGTGTATCTGAGTGATTTGATGTAAACCTAAGAAAAGAAGTGGTAGAATGTAAATATGCTACAAACTTTTCCAAAAGTCCAGGGCCCCCCTTCCAGAGAATAAAAACATTGTCCACAAAACGAGTGTATATGTATATGACTACCTGAGAAAACAATTAGTACATTTTATTTAAAGATACCAAATCAGGTGTCAACTGTTTCAGAATTTATATACATATTACTGCATTGGCCATGAAACAAGATCAATGACATAACATTGATAAGGTGTTACAATTTTTTAATCCATGAATAACAGTGACAGTGGTAACAGATGTCAATTTTCATGTATCACTTTTTATGTGCTAGAGCTATGACTTTTAATACTTAGTAATTACACAGCAGAAGCATGGGGTTACTTATTAATGGACTATGTACTTAACACAGAAAAGAAAACAAAAGGGTTATTTGTGAAATATGATATTTTAAACCACAACAACTGAATAGAAGTTTATCAAAAAGAAAAATTTCTGACAATATTCTTATTTTTAACACAGGAAATATAGTCTTATAGATTGTTTCAGGATTTTAAAGATTTTGTTTCTGATTACAGAATTTTACTCTGAGCAGGTTATTATGTAAAGCCAAGGAAACTAAGATGAAGAAAATAATTGTTACACAGAGAATTATGATTCACATATTCTCTAATATGCTATTTTTGTCAGAATGTCTCGTTTTATTATTATGTATGTATGACAAACAAAATTTTCAACAAGGCTATTTTCAAAAAAATGTCATTTAACAAAGTACATCATGGTATGTGAAAGAAATATGATTTGATATATTGCATATAACTTGTGAAATATTTGTAATACCTTTTTGATATTTGAGATTTTATATCTGAGAAACAAGTGATAAGATTATTTAAGATGAATGTATTTTTGCATATTTTACAAATGTACTATTCATTACAATAAAAGGAGATGAGAACAAGGTTGTGAAACAACTGCCCATTATTTAAATTAGTAAATTCGTTTTAATAAATTACAAATTTCTGGGGGGACTTGTTGTCAAATAAATTATTAAAAATCAGACTGTAAAATCATTAGGCTTTTTTAAAATGACAGTCAACACACAGGAGATTCAGATGCAAAAGTTTACTAGTGTATACCAGGAGGCAAAAGACCATACAATACAAGTATAGAATTTTGTCTAACATGATACAGGAAGTAAACTTCATTATATACACTATACATTCAAGCTGTGCCCACCTTACTGACGTGGTCAGTCACAGGGCACCTACATCACTATAGTCTACAATATTTTATTCATTAGAAAGTGCTGAGGTTATACTTTTTAAAAGTTTTTCCATGAGAATAATACAGCCTTGCAAAGCACCTGGTCAGTTATAATGTCTTTCTGTAAATGTTATTCTTTCAAGGTTTCAGTCCTGCTCGAATACAATAGTCAGTTCAGTTTTTAATACGCTTCTTTGTTCTTCTCGCAACATTAATATTAGCAGCTGTGCTGATAATATTTACAAGGCCAACTATCTCAGAGGAAGGAAGAAAAGATTCAATGCCTTATACATTCATTTTCTTGACCCAGCAGATAATCATTAGTGAAAAACATAAGCTTGCTGAGCTGGCTACTGCCAGGGTCAGAGTTTAATCACACTGCAGCTCCAAAGCTTTAAGCAATTACATGTAAGATCATTTTTACTGCCATATTGTAAAATAGAATAAAATGCATTACATACTATTTGCTTTTAAACTAGCACTTCATATATGTTTAAGTACACATTTTTCTAACACTTGTAAAAACATGCTAAATTTCTTGCTGTTTTTGTGTGAAATGTAACATGCATCTCTCTCTCTCTTTCTCTTTGAAGTGGATTTTATGTGTATTTTTTCTAATTGCAATTACAAGTCAGGCTGATCTGGGATGACTGCAATGGGATCAAGACATACAGGAGTAATTTTGATATTAAAGGGACATCTCAACAATGCTGTCTTTAGTAGAAGAATATCTGGGCTAATAAATGTGTTAGTATATCCAAAATGCAAAAGGCATGAAGTAAAACATTTTGTTTACTCGTTTGCAAAAGATGAACTGTCATGATTTTATCTTACTTGGTAACACAAATTGAATACTGACACTCTTCTATTACTATGACCTACCAAGATTAATCATCTCTGAGTCATCTTTAATTTGAGGGAAATTGGCTAAGCTTAAAAGGGTATGATGAGATTATTTTACTGTGTAATGCACTGCATTCTTGCTTTTAATTGACGTTGTGCCATACTGCCTCCTATCTATAAGTGACAGCTAATTAAAATGTTTCTACATGAAAGATTTATTTTGAGAAATAATTTGGCAATGTATCTGAACCCTTCAGTTTCTCTTTTTCATTGATATCCCAGAAATATTTAATATATGGGAGTGGTTGAAGGTAGCTGTAAGGGAGAAAGCCGCTTATAAAAGAAATAAGGGGTAAGTAGGAATGCGGTTAGGATAGTTGCATGAAGCAGTCTTGGATGATAAAAGGGTATGTGGAACTGTGCAGAACTGATATGAATAATCTGGAAAAAAGCAATCAGTGAAGAGCAGGATCAAAAATGCAAGGAACGATGAAATGTTTCAAAAGTCATGGGTAAAAGCTTGCAATACATAGCACACAAAACTTAATCTACTTGCTTAATACAGGAGCTGTAAAATGAAACAAACAAGATCAGGCATTTGATAGCTTTTAAGATTCCTTTATATTGAGCACAACAGGCAAGGATGAATATAGATGACACTTTTTGGGGGCTGAGTATTTCAGAGGGAATGGAGTTTTAAAGTCTTAGTGCATTATCTTGCCCTCTTATCAAAATCTGCTATGGAGTATGTAGTAGTTTAGCTGCAAAGCCTTACCTGTTGAAAAATATGTCTATAAACTATAAAAATGCATCAGCAGCTAAGTTACATGTTATTTTGTTATTTTAATAGAACTACTTCCAGAAAACCCAAAGCACACACAATAGCTTTGCCAATTATATTTAGGACTGTGCAACAAGGAATACCTGTAGTTTGATATCTGCATGTACTGCACTGAATGTTGCAAAGCTGACTCTAGTCAAACTTTGATAAGCAGTCTACATGCCAGCATATAGCCAAATCATGAATGAATATTTCAGATAAAGGAGGTCCACGTTAACTCTGTATGGAGGTCAATATTACCACCATAAGTTAATTTATCTAACAGCAGTCCCAGTTTACTGTCACTGTTTTCTATACAATTTATTTGTGGTTCACACAGAGGTGTCTACCAAAATAAATTTAGGTACTCAATGTATTTTCTGTGTCTGCATTTATAGGCACAATCTGGTTCCTGATTCTTTTTTTTGTGTATCTCTATTTTTGCCACAAAGAGGCAGGTTATAGCTAAAAACTGTTCTTTTGAGAAACAGGTTGTTGTGCACAGTATTTTCATTAAAATACTACTACTGCTATTAGTTTGATTTGATGAGTTTCCTTTTATGACATCTGTGGTCTCTGTGCCGGTATGAAGAAATAAGAATTAGAGATCAGGGAATTTCTTTTTTTTAACTGGGGTTGCAGCTCAACCATTGTGTTTTCTACAGTCAAATGCTGTATTTGGGGAATAAAAATATTTTTTTAACCATGGTGTTCACTCTTTCTCACTGGTTGTACAATCTTAGGGGCTTATCCAACAAAAGTGACATTGGGGATTTTATTCCCCTGCAAATATTCTTTTTAAATTAATAGTTGTTTTCCTTTATAGTATTTGGGTATATGTTTTTGGTTTTGATGTAGCAAGACATGATACTTTGGCCATAACTCCTTTATTATAAATCTACTACTCACATCATCTGGCGTGCCTGGCTAAAAAGCAGTAAAAAAATCTGTGCAACAGAATGGTACACTGTAGAGTGTCATTACATATTTCTGTTAAATATTTATACAAATTTTCTCTAACTAATGACATTATAAGCAGGTAACTGTACAACACACCTTTGTCCTTGGCTCAGTATTTTGACAGTGGACATTCACCATTAGGATTTTTATCAAAGCATTTCATGAGTGTGATATTTGTTCCTTCCTATTAGCTTAAGATATTGAGAATAAGGGATCAATGAGTTTAATTTTGCTTTTGCTACTAGAAAAAATTTTGGTCTATGCAGGTATATAGATATTTGATCATATGGACAAACGTGGGTATATAGCATAATTGCACAGCAGAAAACTACTGAAATCTGCTTCAGCAGGGAGTGCTGGTATTCACTGATGTCTGAAGTAATATTGACAGAAATTAAAGTTTAGTCAGAAAACATGTATTTTTTGTTGCATAAAGGAACCTAAAATGTTTACTGGAAAATTATATATAAAATTCATTAATGCTGAATAGCATAATGACCAGCGACTACAGCACTGCAAATTACAACTTCAGCATATTTTAACCTAATCTAAAATTTCAGTATCTTACAACAGCTCTGCGCAAAGGATCCATTAACACTGGAGTCATACTTGTATCATCTTAAAATGTAAAGGTATATTAATGAGAAATATAAGAAGTGCAGGTTGACTTACCACTGCAAGATGTTGTATCAGCTGGGTTTAAGGAGTAACCAGTGAAGCACCCACAGCCGAAACTTCCAACTGTATTAATACACACCTGGCTACAGACGTTTTTGCCATCACATTCATTGATATCTTTCAGAAAAGAAATTGGAAAAAATAATGGTAAGAATTGATATATTTCCACAAAAATGCACTGCATTTACTACATTCCCATAATTCTAGATGACTTCAAAGAAAAAAAAAAAAATTTTTCATCTGCTTTTACTGTACTTGTGTTTCTACCTACTTTTTTTACTTTTGCATCATCTTAAAAGTACTCAGTTGTATTTATTACTGCTTGGTGTAACTCATTCTGAGCCTTTTGGTTTAAACACTTGGGCTTCAGACCAGTTGTTTTGCACTGAGAGGGTTTGTGGTCTGCACTGTAGTGGCAGAACAGGTACCTTACATCCTTCTAGGTTGGGAACTGCTGATTGAGGGCTCAGTGTCTGTTATTCTAAAAGTGTATTAATTCTGGTTTAAGCACTTGGGCTTTCAGGCCAGTTATTTTACATTAAGAGGGTTCGTGGTCTGCACTCTTGTGGGAGGAGAGGCTGGACTCTGCCCTTCTGAGCTGGGAATTTCTGGTTAAAGGCTTATAGTGCATGCATATCTGAACTGCTTCTTACTGAAGTTGGTGCACCTTGTTTGCTGTGGCATAGACTGGATTCGGGCCTGCTGGATCTAGCTTTGTTTGTGTAACTTGAGCACTAATCCAGGCATTCTCTAAAGTATTCAGTTGCATTTATTACTGCTTGGTAGTAACTTGATTAAAGTGTAGCTATCATTCTAAGTCTTTTGGATTAAGCACTTGGGCTTCAGACCAGTTGTTATACATTAGAAGGTTTGTGGCATGCACTGTGGTGGCAGGACAGGTAG